>NC_138991.1:72227669-72790567 GCF_964341445.2 Mesoplodon mirus
GTCTGGCTAATGGTTTATCAATTTTGTTTATCTTCTCAAAGAACCAGCTTTTAGTTTTATTGATCTTTGCTATCGTTTCCTTCATTTCTTTTTCATTTATTTCTGATCTGATTTTTATGATTTCTTTCCTTCTGCTAACTTTGGGATGTTTTTGTTCTTCTTTCTCTAATTGCTTTAGGTGCAAGGTTAGGTTGTTTATTGGAGATGTTTCCTGTTTCTTAAGGTGGGATTGTATTGCTATAAACTTCCCTCTTAGAACTGCTTTTGCTGCATCCCATAGGTTTTGGGTCGTCGTGTCTCCATTGTCATTTGTTTCTAGGTATTTTTTAATTTCCTCTTTGATTTCTTCAGTGATCACTTCGTTATTAAGTAGTGTATTGTTTAGCCTCCATGTGTTTGTATTTTTTACAGCTCTTTTCCTGTAATTGATATCTAGCCTCATAGCATTGTGGTCGGAAAAGATACTTGATACAATTTCAATTTTCTTAAATTTACCAAGGCTTGATTTGTGACCCAAGATATGATCTATCCTGGAGAATGTTCCATGAGCACTTGAGAAAAATGTGTATTCTGTTGTTTTTGGATGGAATGTCCTATAAATATCAATTAAGTCCATCTTGTTTAATGTATCATTTAAAGCTTGTGTTTCCTTATTTATTTTCATTTTGGATGATCTGTCCATTGGTGAAAGTGGGGTGTTAAAGTCCCCTACTATGAGTGTGTTACTGTCGATTTCTCCTTTTATGGCTGTTAGTATTTGCCTTATGTATTGAGGTGCTCCTATGTTGGGTGCATAAATATTTACAATTGTTATATCTTCTTCTTGGATCGATCCCTTGATCATTATGTAGTGTCCTTCTTTGTCTCTTCTAGTAGTCCTTATTTTAAAGTCTATTTTGTCTGATATGAGAATTGCTACTCCAGCTTTCTTTTGGTTTCCATTTGCATGGAATATCTTTTTCCATCCCTTTACTTTCAGTCTGTATGTGTCTCTAGGTCTGAAGTGGGTCTCTTGTAGACAGCATATAGATGGGTCTTGTTTTTGTATCCATTCAGCCACTCTGTGTCTTTTGGTGGGAGCATTTAGTCCATTTACATTTAAGGTAATTATCGATATGTATGTTCCTATTCCCATTTTCTTAATTGTTTTGGGTTCATTATTGTAGGTCTTTTACTTCTGTTGTGTTTCTTGCCTAGAGAAGTTCCTTTAGCATTTGTTGTAAAGCTGGTTTGGTGGTGCTGAACTCTCTCAGCTTTTGCTTGTCTGTAAACGTTTTAATTTCTCCATCAAATCTGAATGAGATCCTTGCTGGGTAGAGTAATCTTGGTTGCAGGTTTTTCTCCTTCATCACTTTAAGTATGTCCTGCCACTCCCTTCTGGCTTGTAGAGTTTCTGCTGAGAGATCAGCTGTTATCCTGATGGGGATTCCCTTGTGTGTTATTTGTTGTTTTTGCCGTGCTGCTTTTAATATGATTTCTTTGTGTTTAATTTTTGACAGTTTGATTAATATGTGTCTTGGCGTATTTCTCCTTGGATTTATTCTGCATGGGACTCTCTGTGCCTCCTGGACTTGATTAACTATTTCCTTTCCCATATTAGGGAAGTTTTCAACTATAATCTCTTCAAATATTTTCTCAGTCCCTTTCTTTTTCTCTTCTTCTTCTGGAACCCCTATAATTCGAATGTTGGTGCGTTTAATGTTGTCCCAGAGGTCTCTGAGACTGTCCTCTGTTCTTTTCATTCTTTTTTCTTTATTTTGCTCTGCAGCAGTTATTTCCACTATTTTATCTTCCACCTCACTTATCCGTTCTTCTGCCTCAGTTATTCTGCTATTGATCCCATCTAGAGTATTTTTTATTTCATGTATTGTGTTTTTAATCGATGCTTGATTCATCTTTAGTTCTTCTAGGTCCTTGTTAACTGTTTCTTGCATTTTGTCTATTCTATTTCCAAGATTTTGGATCTGGGAAATAGAATCTTGGATCATCTTTACCATCATTATTCTGAATTCTTTTTCAGGTAGAGTGCCTATTACCTCTTCATTTGTTAGGTCTGGTGGGTTTTTATCTTGCTCCTTCTCCTGCTGTGTGTTTTTCTGTCTTCTCATTTTGCTTATGTTACTGTGTTTGGGGTCTCCTTTTTGCAGGCTGCAGGTTCGTAGTTCCTGTTGTTTTTGGTGTCTGTCCCCAGTGGCTAAGGTTGGTTTAGTGGGTTGTGTAGGCTTCCTGGTGGAGGGGACTAGTGCCTGTGTTCTGGTGGATGAGGCTGGATCTTGTCTTTCTGGTGGGCAGGTCCACGTCTGGTGGTGTGTTTTGGGGTGTCTGTGGACTTTTTATGATTTTAGGCCACCTCTCTGCTAATGGGTGGCGTTGTGTTCCTGTCTTGCTAGTTGTTTGGCTTAGGGTGTCCAGCACTGTAGCCTGCTGGTCGTTGAGTGAAGCTGGGTGCTGGTGTTGAGATGGAGATCTCTGGAAGATTTTCGCCGTTTGATATTATGTGGAGCTGGGAGGTCTCTTGTGGACCAGTGTCCTGAAGTTGGCTCTCCCACCTCAGAGGCACAGCACTGACTCCGGGCTCCTCAATTTGGGATGATGTGTTGTCTATTCATGTATTCCACAGATGCAGGATACATCAAGTTGATTGTGGAGCTTTAATCCGCTGCTTCTGAGGCTGCTGGGAGAGGTTTCCCTTTCTCTTCTTTGTTCTCACAGCTCCTAGGTCTCAGCTTTGGATTTGGCCCCGCCTCTGCGTGTAGGTCGCCGGAGGGCGTCTGTTCTTCGCTCAGATAGGACAGGGTTAAAGGAGCAGCCTCTTCGGGGACTCTGGCTCACTCAGGCCGGGAGGGAGGGAGGGGCAGGGAGTGCGGGGCAAGCCTGCAGCGGCAGAGGTCGGCGTGACGTTGCACCAGCCCGAGGCGCGCCGTGCGTTCTCCCAGGGAAGCCGCCCCTGGATCCCGGGACCCCGGCAGTGGCGGGCTGCACAGGCTCCCGGAAGGGCGGTGTGGGCAGTGACCTGCGCTCGCACACAGGCTTCTTGGCGGCGGCAGCAGCAGCCCCAGCGTCCCACGCCTGTCACTGGGCTCCGCGCTTTCAGTCGCGACTCGCGCCCGTCCGTGGAGCCCCTTTAAGCAGCGCTCTTAATCCCCTCTCCTCGCGCACCAGGAAACCAAGAGGGAAGAAAAAGTCTCTTGCCTCTTCGGCAGCTCCAGAGTTTTCCCGGACTCCCTCCCGGCTAGCTGTGGCACATTAGCCCCCTTCAGGCTGAGTTCTCGCCACCAGCCCCAGTCCTCTCCCTGCGCTCTGACCGAAGCCCGAGCCTCAGCTTCCAGCGCTGCGTGCCCCGGCGGGCGAGCAGACAAGCCTCTCGGGCTGGTGAGTGCTGCTCGGCACCGATCCTCTGTGTGCGGATCTCTCCGCTTTGCCCTACCCAGGTATGTGGGGAGTTTCTTGCCTTTTGGGAGGTCTGGGGTCTTCTGCCAGCGTTCAGTAGGTGTTCTGTAGGAGTTGTTCCACGTGTAGCTGTATTTCTGGTGTATCCGTGGGGAGGAAGGTGATCTCCGCGTCTTACTCTTCCGCCATCTTACCCGGAAGTCTCAATGATAAACTTCTAAGGACTATTTTTTGTAGTATGATGTTAAGTGAAATAGAAAATATCCCCAATATCTGGAACATGTACATACATTGCAGTTTATGAGTTAGAAATATTTAGAAAAGAAAGATGCTATTTTCTGAATTTCTCTATGTTTATCTCTACGATAATCATTTGCATTCTGATTTAATTTTCTTTGTGGGGGTCAGGTGGGGGAACTATTAGTACAATTTTCCAGTCTGTTGAAACTTTTAAATTAGGCCGAAAACCTTTGAGCACACCAGTACCCTCACCTTTCAAGATATTACATAACCCTTGATTTTTAATAGGGAAAACAAAACAAAACAAAAATATAAAACCCTCTAATGAAACACAGCACAACAATCTTAGACGGAACGTTTCTCTTTGCTATTTCTGAATAAGTCAAAGTAACACATGGTTAGTAAAGTGTTTTAGCTGCTGAGATAGCAATTTTTTGCATCCAGGAATTTGAGACTTGGATTTGCAGACTTTACCCCGACCATTCTGTCCCCTACATTGATATCCTAAAGCCTCAAATTCGCTTTGAGACAATCGAAAAGGTATTGACACATTGAGAGGTGCATTAATTCCTCTTATTCAGAGTTATGAAAAAAGACACAGGTCATGAGTTCCTGCTTGGAAATTGTAGGGTTCCTGATGTAAACATTCAACCTGGAAGACACTTGAGCCAATTCTGTCTTCTCCAAACCAATCTTTATTTTCCAAAGAATAAAGTCTCAGTTTGCTTAGGACCATGTTTCAGTTTGCCTAAGTCAGTCCCAATGTATGCCTGTTGTCTCTGTGTAATTATATCAGCATCTCTTCTCACTCTCAAGAGTTTCTGGTTCAAAGGATAAATTATAGAGCTACCTTACTAATGAGGGAACAGCACCGCAAGTTTTGAAAGAGCTGAACGGGGGGGGCTTTAAATAGATCAAACTAAGTTTATGGCAGAGAGTTTAGAGATGAACACTTCTTACTTCCAAGCCAGGGTTAAATTTATTATGTTGAAGCTATTCATGATTTCAGAGGAGTGAAACAAACACAAAAACCACTAGATTTTTGACTAAGCAGTGCATGCTTCGTGATTTTAGTGATGCTCTCACTTTGAGAACCTCTGACACTCAAAGTTTTAAAGTGATGTTTTCATACTGGAAGACAGAGATGGGCGAGTGCACCTTCCCCAGCTGCAACCATTCACTTTATCTTCTTAATATATAATTTATTTTATTTATGCCAGAGTTTTCTCATAGTAAAAGAGGGGTGGAGTAGAAAATTTGTTTGAAATACAAAATTCACAGAAGAAGGTAGTGTGATGTGGAGTTGGGTTGGTCACTTTTCCCATCAGGGGGCACAAGATCACTCTGACAGCAAAACTGGAAGGTTATCCAGTTGGAAGGAGGAAATTGCCTCTCCATTTATGCTGAGAACCTTGCTGCTCAAAGTGTGCCCATGAACCTTGAGTGTAGTCTGGAGATTGTTGTAATGCAGAGTTAGGAGATGCCAGGGCTCCTGTGAGAGCCTCCTAACTTGATCCTGGTCAACGTGCTACAGTGAGTGATTGCAGAAGAAACTGAGTCACTGGAGTGGAGGCAGCGCTAAAGTTTACTTTGATGTGGAGGAGGCATCAAAAAAGTCTTTAGCTTCAGAGAGTCTCTGCTTTCAAGCCATTATGAAGGAAGATTAAAGTGTACCATAAATTGATCTGAACTGTGTTCAGTTCTGTGTTCTAAGCACACAATAAAATCCTGAACCAGAAATCTTTGGCGGGGTGGGGTGATGACCTGTACACTCTCTTTCACTTGGAGAAATACATAACTGGAAATAGATGGGAAACCAACAACAGGGTGAGAAAATAGAGGAAGGTTAATGAGATTAAAATCATAAGGAATACATCATGTCAGTCAGGAAAGTTTGTCTCAACAATTGCTTAAGCCAAGGTTAGAGGTATCTAGTTGGTAAGAAAGAAGTTATGTATTGATAAGCGCCATTGAAATTAGATTCACCAGGACCTTCTGAAGGTGGAGTTATAAGAACTTCCTATAGTGTTCTTTCAATTATTTTGAGTTTTCCAGGAATAATTAGATCCAAATAAGACAGTGGATTCTCATTCCCTGCTTTTCTTCAACAACAAAATGGGAAAATCCATATTAAAAACAGAATTTTGTGTGAGTCAAGTAGAATCACCTGCAGCAATGATGAGTCACCATTTTAAATTACTTGTCAACTCTCAGAACCCTGTGGTCACTATGAATGAAACTGTCCTTCCTGGAGCGTGCCCCAAAGATAGCCCCAAAGGGCATCGTTTTCTGTCTACCTTTTAAGACACCGAACTTTCTTTCTGCCTTTTAAGAGGCCAAGCATTCAAAATGCACTTTTCCTTTGTGCACCTGCAGTTCTGAGTCAACAAAAATCACCAGCCCAGGGTGATAAGCTCCATATAAATAATTAATGACATGGAACTAATTACTCCTGCATTAGGCCACCTGCACCCTCAAAGCCTGAGAGTCCCAGGTGTGAAAATTGCAGGGGCAACTAATTTTGAGCTGCATTTCATCACGTAAACCCTGCAGAGGAGGCTCTGGCTGTTTCCTGCTCACGTTTTTTAAGGGTTCAGCAGGTCGAGCATGGGTGGGACTGGCAGCATTTGTAACTATCTCAGAAGGCAAACCAGACAACACAGTGGCTCTTGAAAACCGAGCCCTTAGAGACCACCAGGAGGTAATAAGGATTAAGTTTAATTAGAGGAAAATGTGCCTTGAAGGATATGGTTGGAAATTGTCCCTTGAGGTATGTGAAACCTCCTGCCACAGCTCTAGGTGAGAACGCTACACTTAGGGGCCATGATTATTCAAGTAGATTCAGCTAAAAGAGTTCAGGATTTCACTCTCCAAGTATGTGAATTAAATTACTACATATCTATACATCTGAAGTTTTTATTTTGGTGGGGATTTTTTTTAGTGCATTGGTGGTCCGTGCTCACGTGCTTGTGTGTGTGTGACGTAGACTCCCCCAACAAGATCTTAAAATCCTATTTAAAAGAAATCAAAAGCAAAGAACTCTATGCTGACTTAAACACCAGTAGAAGTTCTGAGGCTGTCTTGTACTCACTGTTATTTTGTGTTGACTTTGGAATGAGGAAGAAAAAGAAAAAAAAAATAAAAACATGACTAAAGTTTCTACCACTACCAACTTCAAATTCACGTTTGATTTTGTTTGATGCAAAGCACAGTCTAAAGATCCAGCTCCTCACTTAATGATAGTTTCTTACCAACTATTATTTCTATTTCATAGATTGAAGGTGAGTTGAAGAGAGGAACATTTATGAAGTGAGAGAAGTAAGGATTCTAAAGGCATTTGGGAAAAAAATTTCATCTGGGTTTGTCCAACTATATATTTTCCCTTCTACACACACACACCCCCACACCCACAATTTGACAAGAATTAGATCATAGAATAGAGTACCTGTTGTTTTCCTCTTGTAAGTTTAAAAATTAAAAAAACAAAACAAAACACTTCTTTGGCTTGACTCCCTTATCCACTTCTTTTCTGCCCCTCCAACCTGCAACGGAGGCTGACAACCTATGGTTTTCTCTATGCTCATTATTATGTTTAAATTTATATTTAAATAAATAGTGGTCTCTAATCATTTTTAGTTAATAGATTTTTTTGAGTAAATATTGAGTGGAAAGTACAGAGAGATTCCATATACCCTTCAACTCCTTTCCCCTATTGGTAATATCTTGTATTAGTGTAGCACCTTTGTTACAATTGATGGGCCAATGTTGCTATATTATTATATATTATTATTAACTAAAATCCATAGTTAGGGTTCTCTCTTGTGTTGTACATTCTATGGGGTTTAACAAATATGAAATGACATGTATCCACCATAATGGCATCAAACAGAAGAGTCTCACTGACCTAAAATTTCTAATCATGTTTTTACAAAAATTGGATATATGTTGCATCTTGCTTTTCTCTCAGTAGCTTCAAGTCAACTGGCTGGGTGGAGCCACTTCATTCCTTTCAATAGCTATGTTGTTTTCCACAGTATGACTATGCCACAGTTTATTCAACATTTCCCCTTGTGGAGTAGAATTCACATTATACCCTTGTGCATAATACGCTTTTACATTTACAGGATTAAGTCCTAAGGGTAGGGCTGCAAGATCAAAGGCTATGTGCACTATTAATTTTAATAAGTATTGTCATATGGCTTTCAAAGATAGCTACATCAAGTGACATGTCCATGAGCCATATGTGAGTACATTTTTTGGTCCTGATCCCCACCAGGACCAGTTTATTTTTTTTTTAACAGTTTTTTTTTTTTTTTTTTTTTTTTTTTTTTGTGGTACGCGGGCCTCTCACTGTTGTGGCCTCTCCCACTGCAGAGCACAGGCTCTGGACGTGCTGGCTCAGCGGCCATAGCTCACGGGCCCAGCCGCTCCGTGGCATGTGGGATCTTCCCGGACCAGGGCATGAACCCGTGTCCCCTGCATCGGCAGGTGGACTCTCAACCACTGTGCCACCAGGCAAGCCCAACAGTTGGTATTTTTAAACACTTGGTAATTTTTGTTTGAGAAGGACACATAACATACTAATTACTTACATCGGCTCTGAATCCTGATTGGGGGAGAGTTCTAGCCCTACCACTTTCTGCTCAGTGACTCAGGCAGTTCACTTTTGCCTCCCAGGGTCTCAGTTTCCTCATCTGTCAAATATGGATGCTAATGATTCTATTTCATTATAGGGTTGATTGAGTGATTAAACAAATGCTGCACAGAATAGGCTTAACTTCTGCCTGCCTTAGACAAAGCATTCAATGAATGATAGTTTTTATTATTAGAATGTTACAGATTAATTATCAGGCTTTTGGAGCAATAGCCAGGAATATCGATTCATTATGTATATTCCTGGATGGATTGTAGAATTCTACCAAATTTGATGGTAATTAGGTGAGATATAAAGCAGGTGCAAACATTCCTTTAATGCCAAACCACAGAATGTAGTGCCCCCAAACAGAAGGTTCATTCTGATCCCTCTCTCTGTAAATGTGCAAGAAAAAAAGAAATGAAATAAAATCCAGGTTATCATAGAACCTTGTTCTCTACAAGCACTTTTGAGTGGAAGCTGCCATCTTGACATATTAAATTTATTCAAGTGTTATTTCCTCCTTTTCCATATTTAAAAATGAAATAGAAGCTGTTACTATTAAATATTCAAGTAGTACATTTATCTTCAGATTTGATTTTAAATCCTTTGTTTAGGCAGTCTGTAGATTGTACCTCAAGTACGTTATATGCTCCCTGTGATGATGGTTTCTCTGACTCTCATCCTATCCCATGCTGTTTTTGATACTCATTTGCCAAAAAATTATTCCTTAAGGGAAGCCTGGAGCATCTTTGGAGAGAGAGGGAGTAAGGGGGACGGGAAGGTAGTAGGCAGAGGAATGGGTGTTTGATCTTTATCTTTGAAATGGCAGCATTCTCCTCCAGGACTCCCTAGGCCAGTGGCAGCCAGGTGACAGCTCAATTGTTCTACTCTAGTCCCAGCTGAAATGGGACTCAGATGAGAATTCTTATGATAGGTTAATAAATTGGGAATGTCCTGATAGTACAGCTCCTGGTCTCATGTTGGGCAATGTCTAGTTATGTAGAATGCTGGTTATATTGGATAAAGCCCTGGAAAATCATGAGGATTTTTGCTTGTTTGTCTGGGGACTTTTGCTCTATTCTTTTTTTATTTATTTTTTTATTCTTGTTGTATGTATCAACAGTTTATTCCTTTTTATTACTGTTATTTTTTATTGATGATTAGTATTCCATTGAATGGATGTACAACAATTTGTTTATTTTTTCATCTATTAATAGGTATTTGGATTGTTTCCAGTTTTTGGCTATTAAAAATAAAGCTGTTATTCCTGCACAAGTCTGTATGGACACATGTTAGTTTTTTTCTTTTGGGTAGATACTTTTGTTCTATTCTGAAGCAGGACATATGTTTTATGAGCTGGATGACCACCTGTTAAACATGCCCTGCTACATCAGCCCTTATTCATGAACCAAGAGTCAGGGCATGTATTACTGACAAGGGAGTTTTTATTAGCTGCTGTGATTAATGCCAAATATTGAAATTTCCAATAACTCTTCACTATTTCATGGGATTTGTGGAAGAGACTATTTTAATCAAAATTGGTATTGACTTGAAAAATCAATAAAGTGCACTTTCTGAAAAATAAAATTGAAAATTAGTTGTGTGTTTTTAAAAATTCTAGCTATTTCATATATGATACCATACCAGAAAGCAATTTATTATATTTTAAATTATTAATTATGTAATACCTACTGAACGCTCATGGTATGTGAAAAATGGACAACAAATGTCTAAGATCTAACTGATCTAATTCCCCTCTAAGCTTACCCTCCAGAATCGGAAATACAATATTTGATAATAATTTCAGTAGATAGAAAGCTCTGAGCAAGTGCAACTAACTCTAAGTGAGTGTGAGAAGAAGAAGGATTAACTTTTGCTTGGAAGATCTGCAACAAGCTCACGTGGGCAGAGAAAGGGGCCGGGCTTTGAATGATGGGTATGATTCCAACATCTTCAGTGAGAGGAAGCCTTCTTAAGAAGCAGTGATGAGTGTGAAGCCTGAGTGTGAGAAATGTCCTAGAGAGAGTGAATAGAGTGGTTTGGAGCCCAGACATGTGTGGCCAGTCTAATTTCGAATATTTCCTTTTGTTGTCTTTTCATCCAAATAAATTTGTGAATCAGTAAAAAGAAAAACCTCTTGTTACGCCATGTGTCTCCACCCTGGACCAACAAAGTTTGTTCACCCAATCCAAGAAAAATGATGGGCAGTAACTCTCAAATTGTGGTGAGATTGTAACGTTGAGCATCTTGAGTAACAGTTAAAAAAAAAAAAGGATTTCCATTCTGGAGTCCACAGGGAATTATTAAAATATTTTGAGTGGACATGGTGGTGGAAGTCAAAGATGAGACAGTCCCCAAGAAATTCAGAGGAAAAACAAGACTTTCCAATCATTTATATGGAAGAGACAATGAAAAGGAAGAAAAAAGAGAGGAATTGAGATTTTAAGCTGTTGTGGGTTGATTGAAAGGTAATATAATGATTAGATGCTGATCTGTAGAATGAATACATATAGTTTGCATCTCATTTTCCTCACTTCCTAGGATTGCAACTTTGGGAAAGTTTCCTTATTTTTCAAATAGAAATCCTAATAGAACCCATATTATAGAGTTGTCAAAACAAATCTGTGCTCCCAAAATTTTGCATTATTAGGAAAATATCTCAGGCAAGAAAGCCTAGATAGTCTCACTAAACTGTCCAAGTCTCTTCCATTTGCTGGAGCCAATATATCAGAGGCCGAAATCAAAATTAGCATGAAATAGTGGGTAGGATTTTGCCTTGCTTTCCCATTTGTATATTATCTATAGAATTCCATGGATGGTTTATAGAAGTTCCGGTAGTGAAGGAAAGAGAGTAAAAAGAAAGGCCAGGAGTGCTAGGTGGGACATTCTGAGCCAAGGCAGAGAATTATTACCAGAAAAATGATGTGTGATGCGGGGATGGGAATACAGCAGGAGGACACCTGGACCGTGCATGTACTCGTTACACTGCTTATTTTGGAAAAGATGTGGAAAATTGAATGCAGAGTTCGAACATGACTTTTGCAGCTATGATTCACTGAAGAAGTCACTCTCAACATCATCGAGCTCGGCATTTTTTCAGAGGTCATGTTTACTCACAATTTATAAAGTTATAACATGCAGTTGAAAGTTTCTCTGGCATTATTTAGAAATGTCAGGGAGGGCAGTTCCTACCATTTCACTCTGCCTGCCTTTGATTTCTGATTATGTTTTAATTCAGTAAGTATTTATTGTGCTTAGAGCAAAGAAGGGCTTTAGTTTTGTGTGCTAGGGAACCGCAAATCTGGAGCCTTCTGGAGATTTAGTTCTTGTTGTGTCTGCCAACTTGTTCTCACCTGGTCAGTTTTCAAAAAATGAAGAAATGTCTATGCTATGGACTCTGAGAACATTGTTCATCTGGCACCTCACACTGGTCCTCTTCATTTTCTGGGTCATAACTGGGGGAAAGTATTTGGTTTTTCAAATGTTTTGAAGAAAAGTCCTTAGGTTGAGTATATTATGAATCCCTACCTGGCTGCTTCTTATCCCTTGTAATTTGATTCCATGAAAGGGAGGTTACTGCTCCAAAGGGAAGGATTCATTCTTAGGCAGTTTCAGTTGTTAACATGCTGTTTCTTAAAATCTGCATCTATCTAACATTTACTTGCTCCTCTTGGAGCTAATTAGAATAAATCTCTTCCCTTTTCTGTATTAAGAGACATATTTTAAAATTTTATTTTATTGAAGTATAGTTGATTTACAATGTTGTGTTAATTTCTGCTGTACAGCAAAGTGATTCAGTTATGTGTATATATATATTCTTTTCATATTCTTTTCCATTATGATTTATTACAGGATATTGACTATAGTTCCCTGGGTTATACAGTAGAACCTTGTTGTTTATCCATTCTATATATACTAGTTCACATCTGCTAATCCCAAACTCCCAATCCATCCCTCCCCTACCCCCACCTCCCCCTTGGCAACCACAAGTCTGTTCTCTATGTCTGTGAGTCTATTTCTGTTTCATAGATAAGTTCTTTTGTGTCATATTTTAGATTCTACATATAAGTGATACCATATGGTATTTGTCTTTCTCTTTCTGACTTACTTCACTTAGTATGATAATCCCTATGTCCATCCATGTTGCTACAAATGGCATTTTTCATTCTTTTTTTATGATTGAGTAATATTCCATTATATATAATGGATTACTACTTCTTTATCCATTCATCTGTTGATGGACCCTTAGGATGTTTTCATGTCTTGGCTATTGTAAATAGTGATGCTATGAACATAGGTGGTGCATGTATCTTTTTTTTTTTCTTTTTTTCTTTTTTGCGGTACGAGGGTCTCTCACTGTTGTGGCCTCTCCCGTTGCAGAGCACAGGCTCCAGACGTGCAGGCTCAGCAGCCATGGCTCACGGGCCCAGCCGCTCTGCGGCATGTGGGATCTTCCCGGACTGGGGCACAAACCCGTGTCCCCTGCATCGGCAGGCGGACTCTCAACCACTGTGCCACCAGGGAAGCCCGCATGTATCTTTTCGAATTATGGTTTTGTCCAGATATATGCTCAGGAGTGGGATTGCTGGATCATATGGCAACTCTATTTTCAGTATTTTGAGGAACTTCCAGACTGTTTTCCATAGTGGCTGCACCAATTGACACTCCCACCAACAGTGTAGGAGGGTTTCCTTTTCTCCACACCTTCTCCAGCATTATTGCTTGTGAAGAGAGATTAATTTGGAGGCTATCATGTTTCTATATCTTTCCTTTCCCCCCCACCCTTTTACAAGCTAAACCTACCCCAGTCTCTTCAATAAATTCTCATGTGACATGGTCAAGACTATTATATATTTCCTCTTTCTAGTACTTGAAGTCTGTCCTATCAGTAGTTAACAGTACAGTATTATGTCTTCAGGATAACTTATCTTGTTAAGTAAGCTAGGGTTTCACATAGATGAGCAACTAATTTTTAAAACTAGTTTCTTTCTGAAAGTTAACATGTTGACTTGTGGGGCTGATAATTTCAATTTATTGGACCAATTTCCTAAGGAAAACGCCTTTGGCATAATTTTGGGAGTTTGCCTCTCTGTTTTCCAAAGAGGTTTCTGGTGACCAACTCAGATTTAAACATACATCAAATTTTATAAAAAGGAGTTTCTAGATTTGGGAGCAAAATTATTTTGTATTAACATCAAAGCAAGCTCCTTCATTCAACTGTTCATTAAACATTCCCTGAGTGCCTGATATATACTGGGTGAGAAGTGGTGAAAGATGAATCATGTTCCTGTCAGTCACCGAAAGCTCTCTGGGTCTCAATTGCTTTTGCTCTGCCATTGATACAGCTCATTATTCCATTCAGAGGGCTTCCACGTGCACTATGGCATTTGAACCTCGGACTCTGGAATCTGGAGGAGCAGAGATGATGGGGTTCTCACTTTCAGTTGATAGCTGAGGTACCTTAAACCCAGGTAAAATCATTTGACTTTATCCCACCCTGTTCACCAGGCTCTGCTAACAACTTGGTGATTTTGAAACCAAAAGTGATGTGAGAAGGTTTAAAAATGACAAATGAGTTATTATTCATAGTTTTGAGTGG
Source organism: Mesoplodon mirus (assembly GCF_964341445.2). NCBI lineage: Eukaryota > Metazoa > Chordata > Mammalia > Artiodactyla > Ziphiidae > Mesoplodon > Mesoplodon mirus. Next base: position 72,241,535 of record NC_138991.1, read on the forward strand.
AATATGTTACTCTCGGTACATCTTAGAGACTATTTCTGGTGTTAACTAGAGAGAGACACCTCTCAGGGAAATGTTTTGAGGCCATTATTAAACTTCCTGATACCTCAGAGATAATAGTACATATTTATTATAATTTAGTAACAAATTTATCTGTAGGATATTTTTCTAGCCACCTCAGCTTTGGGAAAAATGACAAAACCTAGAGGGAATCATAAAAATTCTTTGAGCAGCCAAACAGATGTTACAAGTTCTATAATGGAGTTTTTAACAAGAGGATTTTACAGAATCTAGAAATAGCTAAACATTTATGTTATCCTTAAGATGGCAGAGGATAATTTAATCAACTTAGAAAGGTGGCTAACCGATATACTTTTTAATAATACTAAAAGATGGAAGTATTCAGTTATGTGGGAAAATGACTAATGTAGAATGATATTGGATACATGAGCTATTACTATGAGTTGTTTAGCACAAAAAATGTTGGATTTGAAATTGAAAACAATTTTGGAAAGAGATTAATACAGGCTCTGGAGGGTTTTTTTTTTAAGTAATATTGTTAAGTAAAAGGATGTTTGCACTTAAGCCTTAAGAATGGTCCCCAACCCTTTGAATCTGTGATTTCAGCTCACATCTATGTGATGCATGCCTTTTACCTCCATTTCATTACCATCTTTGGACCCCATCATTAAGCACATTATTTAGCACTATAGGTCAAATTCTTTTCAAACAAATGCCTCTAAAACGCAAAAATGTTCCCAAATGTCACTAATTTTACATGGAATTGCATACAATAAAATTTTAGAACTATAAAGTAACTTGGTTAAACCTGAGATTTTATTGTATAAGAGAACTTGGACTATGCCCAAGTGATCTGAAGTGTAATATTGTTATCCACCTGGGTTGAGCCTAACTTCCTATGAGCTTTGGCACTGAGGTAGGGGGGCTTGAGCTAATTAGTCACTTCTTGCCAGAGGCCAGGGATTAAATAATGTTTCCTGGAAACTGTATAATTCTATAGATCTGTTTTCAAAGTCCTGTAACTCTCAACAGTGTCACCCATCTGCAAAGTTACATGGTATTTTCCCCCCAGTATTTGACTGCCTGGGTGTAAAAGGAGAGAAATTTATGGTTGATCTAGGGTTGGAGGTGCAGTAAAAGCAGAAACAAAAAGGAGTTAATAGGTAAAGTGGAAGCTGAAAGGACAACCCAGGATGGCTAGGCTGCTTGGAAAAGGAAGCCAGAAGGAGGAGGCTCTTGGAATGGAAGGAAAGGGGATCAGCTAAGACAGGAGGAAAGATGGAGGAAGATGGAAAAATGTGTTCCAAAGGAAGGGTACATGGAGCTAAAATTTCAGAAGTGGAACAATCCTGAAATTCAGGGTATCTTTATGGAAGTAGATTAGCAAAGGCAGTAGAAATTTAAGTCATGGGGTTCAAGCAGACAGAGCATCATGGGTATCTGATAGCAGCCATGTCATTTACTTGCATGTTGCTAATTGATTTAAGAAGACAGTGATCCAGGTACCAAAGTCTTCAGTGGATGGAGGGAGTATTCTAGGAGCCAGTAGGTATCAACCATGAGGAGGGACAGGAAGTGATGGAGTTAGGTGTCATAGGCTTGGTGGAGGGGAAGTTTTGTAGGAGGTTGGTAGGTGGTGAGAAGCACAGAGGATGCTGATGTTGAACTCACCCATGAGTGGCTGGAGATCCAACAGTCTTGCCTTAGGAAAGTGACAAAGTTTGAAAGGAGTGAACTTGTAAAAGGGCAGCTTTTGCTTAGCAGGGGGACACATGTTTGATCTGGTTTCCTTAATTCTTAAGACTCTTAGGATCTGTTTTCCACATTTAATTTTCTTGCCATCATGTACGGTAGAGTGGCCGATGCTTCAACCTGCAAAGGAAGAGATTCGGTGGCTTGGTTTTAACACCTTCTTTGAAAATCAGCAGCCTGAATCGGCAAGCCTCATCCTTCCCCAGTAATGTCCCCCAGCTATGAATTCTCCAGTAATTACATGTTGGGTAATGAGGTTTGCTTTTATCTGTACTAAATTTCATTTTTAAGCTTTATTAATGGGCTTTCATTTTGGCCTTTGTGGGAAAAGGGCAGTGAAGAGGCCTATTAAATTTTCTCTTGGTTTTTATATATCTTCCTTCCTTCCAGATAGAATAATGAAAATGTGCTTCCTTTCTTCTCCTGTAACATGTTCTTCATCCATTTTAAGCCAGACGCCCCTGCCACCATTTCTGAGCACCAGGTGTGCCACTGATTAGTTCTTGAGCTTCTCTGAGCCTGTTTCCTCATTTGTAAATTCATGATAGTGTTATCTACTTCAGAGGGTTGTTATGAGGTATAAGTGAGGTGACGTTTGCAAAGCAGTAAGAATAGCGTTTGGCAATGATAAGCCTGATGAAACGTGTTTGTTAAATAAAAATACTGTGTGGGAATGGGGTACTTTTTGGGAGTAATTTTTTTAGTAGTAAAACTTGTTGGGAACAGCAGCATAAAGCATAAAGCTATTGACTAGTGTTGTCCTCTTTCAAAGATGCAATTCTTTTTCTCAGAGCTCCCCATTGTGGTTCTGCAGACTGGTATATCTCCAGTAGAATCTTGTGAATAGATCCATCCATCCGTATCAGCTTCATAACTTCCTCTACCTCAGCCACCATGGGCCACTATCTCTTTGCTGTCTCACACTTGTTCCAGCCAAAGATTAGGGATTTCAATCAAAGCATTAATAGTGGATTAGGAAGCTGCCTTCTGCATTGGTGCACTATACCAACGCCTCCCAAGACTAGTGGTTGGGCCATTAAAGGGCCTGAGTTGAAGTTAATTGTCAACCCACTTCCTAACCAAACCTCTAACTCAATTAGCACTTATTTGACTATCTAAATCTTTGACTTGAAGCACCCTGCCAGTTTGGGTGGGAGCTTTTGGTATGAAAGGCACCCTTTTCCTGGGAACTCAGCCCAGACAAACCAATTCATTTCACACTTTTTTTTCCAACTTACTACAACTGGGAAGCAAATCTTCATTACACTTCATCTATTGGGATTGCAGCCAGCAAGCTGATAGATCCCATCAGCCCATCTCTTCAGTTACCAGGTCTTTTCATGCTTATAGTGGCTTTTGAGTAACCATTTCATGGAGAGGCTTCCTGGGCTCTCTGGCAGTTCCTTTGGGGAGAGCAACATTTTTGAAGATGATATTTGTTTCCCTCTTAATGCCATTTTATAACTTCAGCATTAAAGATTGTTAAGCAAACAAGTACAGCCTACAGTTTTGTACTAACCTTTTATGACTGGTGAATCCAGTGACCTTCTACTTAGGCTTTGATCTTAATTATTTTAAATATCATAGGGTCTGATTCACAAGGCAGTAACTGCAGGTCATTATTTCTGGCATGATTAGTCTAGGTTAGAAATTAGCTTTGAGGCCCCCGGCACTATGCTCTAACACTTTCTGAAATGGAACACCTGTGTAATGGCTGCACAGATCATTTGGTTAAATCAGTCTCTAATTTAATGAGCTCTGACTTCACATTTGTGTTGTGATCTTTAAGAGTTAAATACGTATGCATAGTTTTGAATTTGCCATGTTGTACAATTATCTGCACACTCAACTCATGTAACTTATTGCTACTAATTTGCACAAGAAACCTTTGTATAGATAAGCATCTGTAAATTAAAAATCAGCCTGGAGTTTTAAAGGAGCAAAATAGAAATCCACGGCAATCTATCTACACATCAACCTACTTCCAAAATGTAAAGAGCAGCAACACAATGTCCTCATGATCTATCCTCAGAAACTTTAGATGAAGTCACAAGTGAACATGAGATTTCTAGCAACTACACCAGAGGTTCAAGATTGTATGTGGTCAATTGCTATTTAGTAAGTTCCTCTTTTATTTTGTGGTCTCTGGACCATCACATCACCTGGGAACATAGAAATGTAGAGTCTCAGGCCCCACCCCAAGTCTACTCAATTCGAATCTACATTTTTAACAAGACCCTCAGATGATCTGTAAATACAGTGAACTTTGAGAAACACTAATTAGTTCATTCTCCTTAAGCTGATATTAAATTCCACTCCCATTGTTGATATTTTGGGGCAAAATTTCTAAAGAGATCAAATCAAACAATACTAACAAAGGCCAATATAATGTGGATCTCCAGCAACATCAAAAAAATCCTGAATGCGACCACATCTCACCAGGACCATCTTACCATCTTTTCCCAAGCCCGTATCACCTCTTGCCTAGATTATTGCAAGAACATTTTAAGTATTCTTCCTGTTTTTGCCTTATTCCTTTTTTTTTTTTTTTTTTTTTTTTTTTGCGGTACGCGGGCCTCTCACTGTTGTGGCCTCTCCCGTTGCGGAGCACAGGCTCCGGACGCGCAGGCTTAGCGGCCATAGCTCACGGGCCTAGCTGCTCCGCGGCATGTGGGATCTTCCCGGACCGGGGCACGAACCCGTGTCCCCTGCATCGGCAGGCGGATTCTCAACCACTGCGCCACCAGGGAAGCCCTGTTTTTGCCTTATTCCTGCTGCTCCCTCTAACTTCACCACTTGATCACAATCGATTCTCCACTCTGCAGAATAATTCTTTTAAAACCTGAGTTAGATCTATTCCTCTCTGCCTAACAACTTCTCGTGGCTCCTCCTGCCACTCTGAGTAGAGAAGATATGCTCAAACATTTCACACTAATGAGCACTCTTAGAATCATGTGAATTCTTCCTGGAATGGGCGGATATCGGGCATCACATGGTGTCCACATCCCAAGTCATATTTTAATACACAGGTACTTTTTACTCCTCAAATCTTTGAAACCACTAGGGTTTGTGTCACCGAGTTTCCTTCACTGAACAAGGGAAGAGATTGCTACTGGCTGCCCAGTTCTCCTTGCTCAAAATTCTAGGAAATCAGCCTTGTGGGAGAGAAGGTGGCATGCTTAAAGAGTTGGCTGTGTGGAGCCTGGATTTCGGTAGTTGTTCAAAAAACTAGCTGAGGCACATAGCACAGGGAGATCAGCTGGGTGCTTTGTGACCACCTAGAGGGGTGGGATAAGGAGGGCGGGAGGGAGACGCAAGAGGGAGGGGATATGGGGATATATGTATACGTATATCTGATTCACTTTGTTATAAAGCAGAAACTAACACACCATTGTAAAGCAATGATACTCCAATAAATATGTTAAAAAAAAAAAAAGAACCAGATCATGCTGGCACCCTAATCTTGGACTTCCAACCTCCAGAACTGTGAAAAATAAATGTCTGTTAAAAAAAAAAAAAACTAGCTGGGGAAACCTCTGTGATGCTGATAAAATTGCACTTCTCGCCCTTCCCTCTTGCTGCCTTTGTCTCCTTCCCTCTTGCTATATAATTTTTCTTCTTCTCATTTTCCTTCCTTCTCTTTTTCTTTTTTTAAATTGAAGTATAGTTAATTTACAATGTTGTGCCAATCTCTGCTGTACAGCAAAGTGACTCAGTTTTACACATATAGACATTTGACATTTTCCTTCTTACCTTCCTTGCTTCCTTCATTCCTTCCTCCCTCCCTCGCTCTCTCTCTCTCCCTTTATTTCTTTCTTTTTCTTTCTTTCTTTTTTCTCTTTCTTTCTTTCTTTCTTTTTCTTTCTTTCTTTCTTTGTTTGTTTGTTTGTTTCTTTCTTTCTTTCTTCCTTCCTTCCTTCCTTTCTTTTTTCTTTCTTTTCTTTTTTCTTCTCTATTTTCCTTCACACCTTCCTAAGTTTGCTTTGGGAACTGAAGCATATCGTGAATTGCTGACTATATTCAAATGTCTTCATATTCCTTTTCTCATGCTAATGACAAATTGAGTTACTGCTCATATTTATTTACATATATTCCCTAGCACTCAAAGAGCAAGAAGTTTTCTGTAGCAATTTAATGGATCTCAGAAGAGGAAAACCCACATCTCTGCTCTGAATCTTCAACCACATTTGAGCAATGCTACTCATTTAGTTCACCTGGAAATACCTGACTGCTATCATGGGCCAAACCATTTGCAATCAGCTTTCATAAAAATCATTTGATATTTGTACAGATTGTATTTTTTATAGATGACAGCACTGATATTCCCCTTCCCACATGTTCTGGAATTTTAAAAATCTGTCATCAAGAAGTGAAGTCTACATCCCCACTCCTTGAACCTGGATGGGGCTTTGTAATTGTCTCAGGGAATAAATAAAATGAAAGCATGCACTATGTGACTTCTGAGGCTAGGTCATAAAAATGTGTACTTCAGAGCATCTGGGATGTTCACACTGTAAGGGAGCCCAAGCAGCCATTGGGAGATCACGTTGAGATGAACCATGGCCCCCAGGTCCCAGCCCCAGCTAGGCTCCCAGTCAATATCCAGCCCAAATTGAGCCAGCCATGGGAGTCAGCATCCCCAAAATGCCTCTTCCATACCCCAGTTGAGTCTCACTGAGCAGAGATAAGCAGTCCCCAACAAACCCCATCTCAAGTTGTGTATTCATGAACAAAATAAATAATTTTCATTGTCTTAAGCTGCTAAATTTTAGGTTGACTTATCAGGAATGGGTAATATATATAGATATAGATATATACGATATATGATATATATTAGAAATTCATCTTTGGATTTAGCCAAAGAGTTCACAAAACACTTGATCAAATAGTGCAACCCACATTTTAAAACTGGGACCCCACAAAGAATAGTCATTTTTTTTCACCTTTTCTGAAGCATTTACTTTGTCCCAGGGCCATAATTTGAATGCAAAAATCTCTGGAACTCTGCCCAGGATTCGTTTAATTTTCTAACAACTTATCACATTGGGAAATGATGCACTACTGTGCTCAGGCCTGTTTCAGCCTCCTAGAAGCAATGATGGATGACCCCTGAGAGGCTTCACATCAGGAATGAAAGTAGCAAATGTGAATTCCAAGCTCAATCACAACCATCGCATGGGAAGCTTTAATTTTGTCAAGAGGGAGGCAGTTCCTTAAATAAGACATGATGTAAAAAGGGAATGAGTCTTCAGCAAGGGGTAAGATTGAGGCTAGCAGGACTTTGCTGCTCTCCAGGGCTGGTCCACAAAGAACTTGGAGAGCAATTAAGTCGAGAGAAGGGTGGAATATTAACCATCTTGACAGTCCTCGGTAGCCGGGGGATCCAATGTGCTAAGAGAGGGTGTTGTTTTAGGGACCTCTGGGCAGAGGCAGTGCTCAATGGCAGGCAACCATAAGCAAAGTCCATCCATGTAGAGGTAGGTAAAGCCCTCCCTGTGTCTGCAATCTAGCCTTTTGTGGGCAAAGATAAGTCAGGATCAGAAGCCTGTCTGAGCTGTGGTTCAGAACAGCACTCTCCATCTGAAGTGGATCGCCAGCCAGTGAAGAAGCCAGCAATCCTTCCCCCTAAGGGGTTAATTTGTGTTATTATTGTAGGTCTATTTGTTGCATAATATTCTTCAGGATATTTCTCAGGTTCTAAAAAGCAAAACAGAAAATATATTTGTCCAAGCACTGTTAGCTGCTTCCCAAGGTGTTTGCATTGACTGTCATTTTTTTCTTAATGTTCTTCTGATGACAACATAAGCTCTCAATCACTCATCTATGTGTCCTTGAAAATTGCATGGATCCACCTTAATTACAGAGCCACAAAAACTTGAGAGAGGCCATCTCTTGGGTAAATGGGTCCTTCTGCCAGTTTGCAGAGGTGGTGGAGGGGAGGAAGCAGGCTAGATGCAGGTGAGTTGTGAAGAGCATTACCTGATGATTCTAGGCAGGAAGAGGCACAGGAGGGGAGCCCGAGAACCCCAGGTTAATGCTGAAATAGCCCTATGAGCAATTTGGCACAGTTTGGTATCCTGTAGAAGAACATGAAAAATGAAGAAAAAGTTCACGTATGTGTCTATTTTCTTTACTGTTGCATCTCCAGAAATTAGGGCAATGCCTGGCAGGTAGTTAATGTTCAAAACTATTTACTGGAAGAAAGGAACACATAAAACCCTATAGTGCCCACAGTACATCTCTGTTTTCAGTCCCTTCAACCATCTTCTAAAGTCTCTTTTGCTTCTTTCTTTAAAATTATTAGTGACAATAGAGGAGCATGAGTCCTCTTCATCAGAAATTCTTGTGACTATCAGGGAGGAATAAATTCTTTTGGCCAGCCTCTAATTGATTAATTATCAATTGAATAATCAATTGATAATTTGAGCAGTAGGCTCAAAGCAATACATTCTAAGGCATAAAAATCAAACAACATATTCCCAGTCCCCTGACTCTCCCATAAAGCCCCTTTTACTTCCTGCTCAAAGTAATACTGGTTATAATCAGGTGCCATTAGTTTGGTGGGATCCTTAGCCTCTGCTGGAGAGGCTTCTTCCTCTTGTTTCAAATGTCCAGACTAGAGACCTGCCCCACCCCTCACTCCCTTAAATAAAGAAAAACAGAAGTTAATTCACTGGGGAGATCTGTGGACACGGCCAGGTTACAGCTTCCCGGGGGCAGAGGAAACCAGACTCTCTCTTTAATAAGCAGATGGTTGACCTTGGTGACTTCTACTTACCACTTTTCCTTTCTCACTTGAGGCCCTGGGAGGTGGGTTTCCTCTTTTGTCTAGCAGGTATATTATGAAATTCCAAGGACACCAGGACAGAGAGCAAGGTATTAAAATGAAGAAGAACATTCAACGCTTCGGCTTCTTTCACATGTAATATTCATAGATCATCTTCTTGAATGAAATGGCCCTGGCCTTGTACTTCCATATTCCAGGAATAAGAGCATCCACTTTTCAAGTTCATTTTATACCAGGTCCAGGAATATTCTAATGTGTAAGGATTAGTTTTGTGTCACACATTCCCTCGGAAGACCTTGGATTTCAGCCACAGCCTGTTCTATGCCATTCATTAGCATGTCCCCACAAGATGGAACCCCATTGCCCACAGTGTAAACAGATTAATTCACCTGGTAAGTGGCTTCCCTCATTCCTGTTTCATTTTCCTGGGATCATTCTTATTTTCCTATTTTCTCAAATAAATAACTACACCCAAATCCTTATCTCAGGCTATACTTTTGGAAGAACCCAAACAAAGCAAATCATCACATGTGAGGGCACAGATAGTATTTCAACTTTTATATGAACCACACAGACAGTAATGTGTTGGTTATCAGCTCTTCCAAGGAAAACTCCTGATTTGTAGCACTTGCCCATTTCTGTGGTGTAAATATTTCCACTGTGGCCAATTTCAACCTACCAACATGATACAACTAAACTTAGAGTGGCATGAGATGGGCACCATCAGCTCTCTGGAGGCAAGCTGGCTCCAGCACATTCCTGCCAGAGCCCAGATCAATACAATTCACATAAATGACCACCATCAAGAAATACCATTTAAGAGTGTGGATACTATTAATGTTTTGTTTTCTGTTAGATGCCCTAACACCAGGGTCCCCAACCCCCATTACTGGTCTGTGGCCTGTTAGGAACCAGGCTGCACAGCAGGCAGGTGAGCGAGCGAAGCTTCATCTATATTTACAGCCTTCCTCCATCGCTCACATTACTGCCTTAGCTCTGCCTCCTGTTAGATCAGTGGCGGCATTAGATTCTCATAGGAGCACGAACACTGCTGTGAACTGAGCATGCAAGTGATTTAGGTTGTGTGCTCCTTATGAGAATCTAATGCCTGATGATTTGAGTTGGAGCTGAGGGAGTGATGCTAGCGCTGGGGAGCGGCTGCAAATACAGATTATCATTAGCAGAGAGGTTTGACTGCACAGAGGCCATAATAAATCAATTGCTTGCAGACTCATATCAAAACCCTATCAGTGAGTGGCAAGTGAAAACAAGCTCAGGACTCCCACTGGTTCTGCATTACGGTGAGTTGTATAATTATTTCATTATATATTACAGTGTAATAATAATAGAAATAAAGTGCACTATATATGTAATGTACTTGAATCATCCTGAAACCATTCCCCCCACCCCACCCCGGTCAGTGGAAACATTGTCTTCCACAAAACCAGTCCCTGGTGCCAAAAAGGTTGGGGACCGCTGCCCTAACACACTGTAATGCATATTGCTTTATTTATTTTAAGCATTAAGAATGCATATTTTACCCAGATACCTATATTCAGAATGTAAGTCACTATTTGGAACTGCCTTTGTGTAATCATGTTGCATAAAAAGCAGTTGCTATTTCCCCAGAGGGAAACAGTTGACACGCTCACATTGGGATAATTTGAGGAGAATATAGTGAAAGAGCTATTTACATAGGAGTAGACAGGGTATAAAGAAAGTAGGATTTGTGTAATACTCTTGGGTCTATGTTATTAATCCTTGGCCTGAAGGGGCAATGGGAAGATACAGCTATCAGAATGGAGGACAGAGATGGCTGTGCAGAAAGGGTCAGTGGACAGGAGTTGAAAGTTTGAAGAAAACATAACTAGCCCACAATAACTCACCAGGAGGCTGTAGGGATAATTACTTTGGCAGCTCTCTCCTCCTTTCCCATCTCCTACTCAGGCAATCCATTGGCAAAGCCATCTGTTCCCTTGAGATGCTTCCAGTCTAGTTCTAGTAGGGTCTGAATACTAATCTGAGCCTCAAAAGTTTCACTGTGTTGGCATTAGAGCACATTTTCACAAAATGAAGAACCAACTGAGGCCATAAAGAACTAGGTTGCAATAAAGTTAGTTGGCAATATGAAATACTAATAGCACTTGGGCTGTTTGGAATGATCAGGGAACGTGGAATCAAATGCAATGCTGATCTGTTTCCTGGGAAAGCTGTACTTTAACTAATGAAAGTACCACAATCGAAGTTGGAAGAGTGGAAATTTATGAGGCAAGTATGCCAGGGAACATTCTGAAGGAAATCCAAGGGAAAGGTGTCTAGACAATATTAAGGAGTGGCTGGACAATGCCGTCAGTTGGTGACACAAATAACTATCTGTAAAGTTAGCGGCTCAAAATGGTTGCCATAGATACTTCTGGAATGGAACAATAGGGTTTCTAATTTTGAAAGAAATATTCTTGATTTTGTTTTTTCAATTCTTGACTGCTGACCCGTGGAAAGCCCCATGTTTTAGAATATGGGACTGGGAGCAGTATTCTACCCTGACCTAGATTTTGACCTCATTTTACTTTTTGATCTTTGGTCAACAGGTTTCAGAGAAATTATAAAGACCAAGACTGGGATTTTAATCTTTAGTATTGCTTTCCAGTAGTGAGAATTTGGGGGTAGGGTGAGGTGGAGGAAGCATTGCTTTCAGTAAGAATTTTTTGAAAGAGAGAGAAATGAACTAGTGCCAGCGATCTTTTACTTGAAGGTCATTGGACTCCTGGCAGCTGAAATTTCTGAGTTTCAATCAGTGTTGCTTATAGAGCATACAACATCCTGAACCTTTAATGGTGCATGCCTGGCTATCCCACAGCACAGCACTTCCTCCCTGGGACCACAACTTTAGTGTAACTTTTTTCTAGGTGGCACTTGGAATGTGATTTAAGCTCATCTTTATAAAAAAGAAGGAAGGGAGAGGATGACGATATGCTGAACAAAAGAGCAAAAGAGTTTATCAGGATGATTTTCATTACAATTAAGAGAGAAGACCCACCCCAAACTGGCTTTAACAATATGGTATTGGTTTTCACATCTGGAAAGTTTATAAGCCTCAAGCCTGGTTTGTTCAGTGTTCAAGCTCTTCTTCTCAGTGATTCTCAGTCTTCTTCTGTGTGTTGTTTTTGTATTCATGGTACCAAAAGAGCTACCATGGCACCACATTCACATCCTGCATCATCACCCAGAGCATAAGAGGAACTATCCCAGAATTCTCAGAGAATTCCCAGAAGTCACTATGATTTGATTGACACCCCCATCCCCCAGATCAATCGTGTTGTCAGAGCAATAGAGAGGGTGTATCTTCTCTACCCTCAGTCTGTGCCTCTGGAACCACATTCACATGAAGGGAGGCATGAAATAGGTGGTAGAGAGGTTACCATGGCACACTTGTGAAGAATGAGCATGTAAGAGAAAGAAGAAAGAGAGGCCCAAAGGAAAGTTTGACAATAACAAGGTTAATTTTATTCTGCAACAGGTTCGGGCAATACCAAAACTATTTGAATCAGAGGCAGTATCACTGAAATACATTAGAGTGGTTGTATCAAACAATAAGAAAAATTTTAGTCCCATCACTTATAAATTATGAGGTTTTGGTGGGTAGGTTTATTTTTCTGAGTCTCAGTTTTTTCAACTGTAAGATATGGTAATAATTACTGTTGTACAGGGTTGTGTTGATAATTAACTAAGATAGTGTTTCTAAAGTCCTTACTATGGGATTTTGTGTAAAATAGGCACAAAATATATGTTAGGATTAATGGCCAAAATGATAACAATAATTTATTGCTACTATATTTAGTTCATTTTATGCACTCCCATGGTGGTAGTTACTATATGTTAGAGTTGTTCTGATAATTTTAAAAGATAGTGTCTTTAAAGGATTTGGAGTAAGTGGGGAGATAATTAATATTAGAATAATAATATATTTTATTTAATATTAAATAACATATAATTAATACTAATTTTATATTTTATATAATTCCAAGGTGCTAATTGGAAAGACAACACTCCCTTGCATATTTATATTTAATAATGGTAGCTTGTAAGATTTGTCTTATTACTATATGGCTCCATAGCATAGTCATTGTGAAAGGTCAATAAATAAACAGTGTTACAGTGATGGTTTTGATTCACTAATTTGTAGTAGTTGTTACTAAAAGGTTAACTCAATATGTATTCATTTGTTTACCATGCTGTAATTTTCAGAAAACAAGGTAGAGATGGCCATGACTGGATTCAGGGGGTGAGGTACACTGATGGCCAAGCCTTACTGGGCTGTACTTTCAATTACATGCTCAATGGCTTGTCTTCAGCAATTTTGTTCTCATAAGCTACTTTCATAAACTCAGGGGTCTTTCTTTATAGGCAGTAGGTCAGATGAAAGCTGAACATCATGGTGGTATTTAGTGTATGTATTTATGTTTTGAACTGTCTTAACTATTCATCCCTGGTACTTTTATTATTTAATTCCTATGGCAGTCTTGTTTTTAGCTTCAAGTGTTGTCTTCCTTCAAAAGTTTGTGTCCTAATCACTGGTTAATTTCAGTTTTTATGATCCATATGATTTTTCCCTCTCATCTTTCTGAAGCATGTCTTCCATTACTTCTCTGGGTTCTTTTACAACTTTTAACCATTTTAATACATACTAAAACATTTAAAACTTTGCTAAAGTCTCAGAAACACATATAATTATTTGATCAAGTAAATAAATGATTAAAAACTCATAGGATTCTTAAAAAGATTTTATGTGCTACATAAAATTTCAAATGAGAGACACAAGTTTGCTATTAGACAACATTAGAACTTCTAACTTACTTATTTTTTCCATCTTTATTAGAGTATAATTGCTTTACAATGCTGTGTTAGTTTCTGCTGTACAACAAAGTGAATCAGCTATATGTATACATTTATCCCCATATCCCCTCCCTCTTGAGCCTCCCTCCCACCCTCCCTATCCCACCCTTCTAGGTCATCACAAAGCATTGAGCTGATCTCCCTGTGCTATGCAGCAGCTTCCCACTAGCCATCTTTTTTTTTATATTTGGTTGTATATATATGTCAATGCTACTCTCTAACTTACCTTTAAAGATTGAGTAAATCCATGTTTAGAAATGCATACAATTCTTATTAAATGCCATTACCTGTCACCGTTAAGCATTGACATCTATCAATTAACAGACTTGTTTCATCAAGAAATCACTGTATGCTTGGACATCCTTTTGCTGGCATCTTCATGTGAGAATCACTCCTACTGAATCTTAAGGATATATACATACATGTACCCATAATCCCCTTCTAGGTTATAGATGAGATGACAAATTATTTGTATTTAGATACACATAATCAAGTGCATTTACTTTTCTTGGAATTTGATCACCAATTAAATGAAACTTGGGGGGTTTTTGATACTAGGAAGTAATAAAATGTGTTATCAAAGGATGATAAGTTATTCGCAAAGAATACATTTTAGAATGAGGTATGCCTTCATCAGTTTAGATACATCTTAGAATACTTACACTTAGGGCATCCCTGGTGGCGCAGTGGTTGAGAGTCCGCCTGCCGATGCAGGGGACACGGGTTCGTGCCCTGGTCCGGGAGGATCCCACATGCCGCGGAGCGGCTGGGCCCGTGAGCCATGGCCGCTGGGCCTGCGTGTCCGGAGGCTGTGCTCCACAACGGGAGAGGCCACAACAGTGAGAGGCCCGCATACCCACAAAAAAAAAAAAAAGAAAAAAAAAAAGAATACTTACACTTAGAGCATGTAAGTACCATATTTATGATTATTGGCATTTGGCCTTTGACCTCAGACCCCTTACTACATTAGTGTTTCATGGGAAAATAAATTATGCCTTACAAGCTTGCCCTGCCGAGTACCATTTTAAGGAATGCAATGTGCTTTGTAGTTACTCATTCACATCTTCTGCTATCAAATGTGTGTTGATCAATTTATAAATACTGAGAAGTTTTGTCTCTTGGAGGTTCACATAAACTACATAAATGGCAAGTTTGTGGAAATCTTATGTTGTTTCTTCCATTTGCCAGTGAGTTGAGTAGAGAGACTACTGAAAGTTCCTGAGGTTTTTGCTGCGTGACTGTGGGCAAATTCTTTGCCTCCCTGAATCTCAGTCACTTCATCTGTAAAAGCGAGAGGGTTGAAGCACATATTCTTTAAAATGTTCTTCTATTTCAAATTTTAATCTCACAGGGTGAATCAGGAAAGTAGAAGTTACTCATTAGTACCACATTAATATGGGACCAATAGGTCTTTTTGGCGCCTTCTCCAAGTGAATGATAGTTCCTGGGTATCCCTGTGAGTGGATAACAAAAAGGGCAGGAAACCCAAATAACTTTGAACCCCTCTTCCTCAGACAACCTTCACTCTCAGCCCAAGATTCACCACTTTAGCTATTTGATTGAAATTTTACAAATGCTTTTAGATTTTCAGAGTTTTCTTTAATGTTAACCTCAGCCAATATATCTATATCTATATCTCTCTCTATATATTTATATATCTATATATTTCTGACAATTTTTTGTATATATAAATTACTGGAACCCCTACTCAATTTTTTATTCTTCCCAGAACAGTTCTGAGGATTTCCCCACCTATTTTTCTCTGTCCCAGTCATGACCTTTTCCTTTATAATGCTTGCATTTATTTTATTTAGGTGTGTTCACTCATTTTTTCAGTTTTCCTCATTAGAAAAGAATTTCCATGAAGATAGAACCTTAGCCATTTTGTTATTTATATATACCCAGGCCTGACACTTAAAGAAACATAATATATGTTGAATAAATAGACAAAATAAAGTTTATCGTGTACAATGTTCCAGGAAAACACTGTTGAAGGATTATCTAATATCCTCCCATAATTTTGAGGTAGGTTATATTATGCTCTCCTTTTTGACAAATGAAGGAACTAAAGGTCCAGAATAAATGCAAGTAGGTTAAACTCTCCTATATAAAATTATTAGCTTGACTATTCAAAATGAGTATATAACAACAATAAAAACCAGCCAAGTTTGTAATACGTCTTGTCTCTGTAAGATAGACAAACAAAGTGAAATGATGAAACAGGTAGAAAAACTAAGAGATGAGAAAACATCCCCTGGAGACTACAAGGAGAAAATGGACAAACCCATAATCATAAAAGGATATTTTTATACACTTCTTTCAGAAACTGACAAATCAAGCCAACAAAAGATGATTATAGATACAAAATTTTCAACAATTAAGAAGCTTGATATTAACTTTACCCTCCGACTTGGCTGCTGTTTCTCCTCTGTTATTCTCTTCCTTTAAATAGACTTTATTGAAGGATACTTTGCTGAGTAAAATGCATAAATCTTAACGGTACTGTTTGATGCACTTTGACAAATGTAGGCACCCATCCCATGTAACAGATTAGAGCATTTCCATTACCAGAAGGTTCTCTTGTGACTTCTTCCAGTTAGCTCCCGAACCCCACCCTCCAAGGCAAACCCAATCAGATTTCTAGCCCTAGAAATTAGTTTTTTTTTCTGTTCTTGAACTTCATATAAATGAACTCATAGTATATATATATATTATCAGTTTGGCTTCTTTCACTAAGTATAGTGTTTTTGAGATTCACTGATGCTGAATTATCAGTAGTTTATTCTTTTTCATGGCTAAGTGGACTAGTATGGATTTACCACAGTTCTTTTGTTCTCTCACTTGCTGATCAACATTTGGATTGTTTCTAGGTCTTGGTTATTATGAATAGAGTCTCTATGAACATGTACGTACAAGTTTTTTTTTTTTTTGTAGACAGTGGCTTTTATTTCTTCTGGAGCTGCTTAGATCATAGGACAAGTGTAAGGTTAACATTGTAAGGAACTGTCAAATTGTGTTTCAAAGTGATTTTATTATTTTACATTTTGACCAGCAATATATGAGGGTTCTATTGTTCTACCTTCTCACCAGGCTTGTATTAATCATTATAGTGGATGTGAAGTGGCATGTAGAGTAGTATCTCAGTGTAGCTTCACTTTGCATTTCTCTAATCGTCAAGATTCTGATGATGCTTCCATGTGCTTATTTCAAAGGACTTGAGCCTTTTGCCCTTTTAAATAGCCTGGGTTGCTGTTTTATTAAGTAGCATGTGATTTTTATATATTCTGGCTATAAGTCTATGGTAGGCAGAATGCCCCACCCCCAGGATGTCCATGCTCTAAATCCCTGGATTCTATGCATATGTTACATGATATGGCAAAAGGGATTTTGCAGATAGAATTAAGGTTAGGGACCTGAAAATAGGGAGATTACTTTAGATTATTTGGGTGGGTCAATCTCATCACAGGAGCCTTTAAAAGCAGAGAACTTTCTCTGGCTGGAAGCAGAAGAGATGAAGCAGAAGGAAAAGTCAGAGAGATTTGAATCATGATAAGGATTTGACACCTCCTTGCTGGTTTACAGATAAAGGGGACGATGTGACAGAGAATAGAAGCAGTCTGACAGAGCTGAAAGAGGCTCCCAGATGACAGCCAGCCAGGAAATGAGGACTTCAGCTTAATAGTCTCAAGGAACTGAGAGTTGCCAGTGAACTGAATGAGTTTGGAAGTGGATTCTCCCTGAGAGATGCCAGTAAGAGCCCTGGATGGCTGTCACCTTAATTTGGGGTTTGTGAGAGCCAGAGCAGAGGAACTAGTCCAGCCCACATGGACATCCAACTCACAGAGCTGTGAGATGATATATTCATGTTGTTTTAACAAGCTAAGTTTGTGGTAATTTGTTAAAGCGTCAATAGAAAACGAATGCAAGTCTCAAGTCCTTTGTCAAATAAATCCACTATGAATATGTTCTTTCAATCCTTGGTTTGGCTTTTTACTTTCTTAATGGTGTCCTTTGATGAGCAGCAGTTTTAAATTAAGTTGAAGTCCAGTTTATCATTTTTAAATTTCATCTTTAGTGCTCCTTATTTTGTTCTTGGGAACTTATCTCTTATTGATACATCAGATTCCCTCTTCCAGGGGATTTTGGACTTTTCCAAAGTTGTTAAGATTTGTCCTGCAGCTCCCAGTATTTCCCAAGAACAATTAAAATGTATCAACTCACTGTTTAACCAGGGATCCTAAATATCTTACCCACATTTATGGGCCAAGTCTTCCCTGTACACAGAACCGTTCATCCTTATTTTATTAAACGGATTTTGATCCATTTTCCCTTAACAATTACCTTCCTGTATAGTTTATAATGGGATGTTTAATTCTATTGGAAAGTAAAGTATCTTCAATACATATTTTCGTTAGCTCCAATTTACTGAACCTTGTAATGTACTCCCCGGGAAACATAATATAGCTCTAATATTCACAAAGTTAAGTATTTTTTTTTAACATCTTTACTGGAGTATAATTGCTTAACAGTGAGTGTTGTGTTAGTTTCTGCTGTATAACAAAGTGAATCAGCTATATGCATACGAATATCCCCATATCCCCTCCCTCTTGCATCTCCCTCTCACCCTCTTTTTCCCAACCCTCTAGGTGGTTGGAAAGCACCAAGCTGCTCTTCCTTTGCTATGTGGTTGCTTCCCGCTAGCTAGCTATTTTACATTTGGTAGTATATATATATGTCCATGCCACTCCCTGACTTCATCTGAGCTTACCCTTCTGCTTCTCCATGTCCTCAAGTCCATTCTCTACATCTGCATCATTATTCCTGTCCTGCCCCTAGGTCCATCAGAACATTTTTTTTTTTTAGATTCCATATATATGTGTTAGCATGTGGTATGTTTTTCTCTTTCTGACTTACTTCACTCTGTATGACAGTCTCTAGGTCCATCCACCTCACTACAAATAACGGAATTTTGTTTCTTTTTATGGCTGAGTACTATTCCATTATATATATGTGCCACATCTTCTTTATCCATTCATCTGTCAATGGACACTTAGGTTGCTTCCATGTCCTGGCTATGGTAAATAGTGCTGCAATGAACACTGTGGTACATGACTCTTTATGAATTATGGTTTTCTCAGGGTTTATGCCCAGTAGTGGCATTGCTGGGTCATATGCTAGTTCTATTTTTAGTTTTTAAGGGGACCTCCATACTGTTCTCCATAGTGGCTGTATCAATTTACATTCCAACAACAGTGCGAGAGGATTTCCTTTTCTCCACACCCTCTCCAGCATATATTATCTGTAGATTTTTTGATGATGGCCATTCTGACACATGTGAGGTGATACCTCATTGTAGTTTTGATTTGCATTTCTCTAATGATTAGTGATGTTGAGCATCTTTTCATGTGTTTTTTGGCAATCTGTATATCTTCTTTGGAGAAATTTTTATTTAGGTCCTCTGCCCATTTTTGGACTGGGTTGTTCGTTTTTTTGATATTGAGCTTCATGAGCTGCTTGTATATTTTGGAGATTAATCCTTTGTCAGTTGCTTTGTTTGCAAATATTTTCTCCCATTCTGAGGGTTGTCTTTTGGTCTTGTTTATGGTTTCCTTTGTTGTGCAAAAGCTTTTAAGTTTCATTAGGTCTCATTTGTTTATTTTAGTGTTTATTTCCATTTCTCTAGGAGGTGGATCAAAAAGGATCTTGCTGTAATTTATGTCATAGAGTGTTCTGCCTATGTTTTCCTCTAAGAGTTTTATGGTGTCTGGTCTTTAATCCATTTTGAGTTTATTTTTGTGTATGAGGTTAGAAAGTGTTCTAATTTCATTATTTTACATGTAGCTGTCCAGTTTTCCCAACAACATTATTGAAGAGGCTGTCTTTTCTCCATTGTATACTCTTGCCTCCTTTACCAAAGATAAGATGACCATATGTGTGTGGGTTTATCTCTGGGCTTTCTATCCTTTTCCATTGATCTATATTCCTGTTTTTGTGCCAGTACCATACTCTCTTAGTTACTGTAGCTTTGTAGTGTAGTCTGAAGTCAGGGAGCCTGATTCCTCCAGCTCCATTTTTCTTTCTCAGTGGTGTTTTGGCTATTCAGGGTCTTTTGTGTCTCTATAAAAATTGTGAAAGTTTTTGTTCTAGTTCTGTGAAAAATGCCAGTGGTAGTTTGATAGGGATTGCATTGAATCTGTAAATTGCTTTGGGTAGTATAGTCATTTTCACAATGTTGATTCTTCCAATCCAAGAACATGGCATATCTCTCCATCTGTTTGTATCATCTTTAATTTTCTTCATCAGTGTCTTATATTTTCTGCATACAGGTCTTCCTAGGTATTTATTCTTTTTGTTGTAATGGTAAATAGGAGTGTTTCCTTAATTTCTCTTTCAGATTGTTCATCATTAGTGTATAAAAATGCAAGAAATTTCTGTGCATTAATTTTGTATCCTGCTACTCTACCAAATTCATTGATTAGCTCTAGTGGTTTTCTGGTAGAATCTTTAGGATTCTCTATGTGTAGGATCATATCATCTGCAAACAGTGACAGTTTTACTTCTTTTCTGATTTGAATTCCTTTTATTTCTTTTTCTTCTCTGATTGCTGTGGCTAAAACTTCCAAAACTATGTTGAATAATAGCAGTGAGAGTAGCAAGCTTGTCTTGCTCCTGATCTTAGAGGAAATGGTTTCAGTTTTTCACCATTGAGAATGATGTTGGCTGTGGGTTTGTCATATGTGGTCTTTAACATTTTGAGGTAGGTTCCCTCTGTGCCTACTTTCTGGAGAGTTTTTATCATAAATCTATGTTGAATTTTGTCAAAAGCTTTTTCTGCATCTATTGAGATTATCATATGGTTTTTCTCCTTCAGTTTGTTAATATGGTGTATCACATTGATTGATTTGCATATATTGGAGAATCCTTGCATTCCTGGGATAAACCCCACTTGATCATGGTGTATGATACTTTTAACGTGCTGTTGGATTCTGTTTGTTAATATTAGTTGAGGATTTTTACATCTATGTTCATCAGAGATAGTGGCCTGTAGTTTTAATTTTTTGTGACATCTTTGTCTGGTTTTGGTATCAGGGTAATAGTGGCCTCATAGAATGAGTTTGGGAATGTTCCTCCCTCTGCTATATTTTGGAAGAGTTTGAGAAGGATAGGTGTTAGCTCTTCTCTAACTGTTTGATAGAATTCGCCTGTGAAGCCATCTGGTCCTGGGTTTTTGTTTGCTGGAAGATTTTTCATCACAGTTTCGATTTCAGTGCTTGTGATTGGTCTGTTTGTATTTTCTCTTTCTTCTTGGTTCAGTCTCAGAAGGTTGTGCTTTTCTAAGAATTTGTTCATTTCTTCCAGGTTGTCCATTTTATTGGCATACAGTTGCTTGTAGTAACCTCTCATGATCCTTTGTATTTCTGCAGTGTCAGTTGTTACTTGTCCGTTTTCATTTCTAACTCTGTTGATATGAGTTTTCTTCCTTCTTTTCTTGATGAGTCTGGCTAATGGTTTTTCAATTTTGTTTACCTTCTCAAAGAACCAGCTTTTAGATTTATTGATCTTTGCTATTGTTTCCTTCATTTCTTTTTCATTTATTTCTGATCTGATCTTTATGATGTCTTTCCTCTGCTAACTTTGGCATTTTTTTTTGTTCTTTCTCTAATTGCTTTAGGTGTAAGGTTAGGTTTTTTATTTGAGATGAGTCTTGTTTTCTTGATGTAGGATTGTATTCCTATAAACTTCCCTCTTAGAACTGCTTTTGCTGCATCCCATAGATTTTGGGGCTTCATCATTTCACTGTCATTTTTTCTAGGTATTTTTTGATTTCCTCTTTGATTTCTTCAGTGAACTCTTGGTTATTAAGTACTATTTTGTCTAGCCTCCATGTGTTTGTATTATTTACAGATTGTTTTTTCTGTAATTGATATCTAGTCTCATAGCATTGTGGTCAGAAAAGGTACCTGATACGATTTCAATTTTCTTAAATTTACTAAGGATTGATCTGTGATGCAAGATATGATCTATCCTGCAGAATGTTCCATGAGCACTTGAGAAGAAAGTGTATTCTGTTGTTTTTGGATGGAATGTCCTATAAATATCCAATAAGTCCACCTTCCTTAATGTGTCATTTAAAGCTTGTGTTTCCTGATTTATTTTCATTTTGGATGATCTGTCCATTGGTGAAAGTGGGGTGTTAAAGTCCCCTACTGTTATTGTGTTACTGTCCATTTCCCCTTTTATGGCTGTTAGCATTTGCCTTATTTATTGAGGTGCTCCTATGTTGGGTGCATAAATATTTAAAATTGTTATATCTTCTTCTTGATTTGATCCCTTGATCATTACGTAGTGTCCTTCTTTGTCTCTTGTAATAGTCTTTATTGTAAAGTCTATTTTGTCTGATATGAGAATTGCTACTCCAGCTTTCTTTTGATTTCCATTTGCATGGAATATGTTTTTCCATCCTCTCACTTTCAGTCTGTATGTGTCCCTAGGTCTGAAGTGGGTCTCTTTTGGACAGCATATATATGGGTCTTGTATTTGTATCCATTCAGCCACTCTGTGTCTTTTGGTGGGAGCATTTAATCCATTTACATTAAAGGTAATTATCGATGTGTACATTCCTATTCCCATTTTCTTAATTGTTTTGGGTTTGTTATTTTAGGTCTTTTCCTTCTCTTGTGTTTCCTGACTAGAGAAGTTCCTTTAGCATTTATTGTAAAGCTGGTTTGGTGGTGCTGAATTCTCTTTTGTTTATCTGTAAAGGTTTTAATTTCTCCATCAAATCTGAATGAGATCCTTGCTTGGTAGAGTAATCTTGGTTGTAGAGTTTTCTCCTTCATCACTTTAAATATGTCCTGCCACTCACTTCTGGCTTGCAGAGTTCCTGCTGAAATCTCAGCTGTTAACCTCATGGGGATTCCCTTGTATGTTATTTGTTTCTTTTCCCTTGTTGCTTTTAATATTTTTTCTTCATATTTAATTTTTGATAGTTTGATTAATATGTGTCTTGGCATGTTTCTCTTTGGGTTTATCCTGTATTGTACTCTCTGTTTTTCCTGGAGTCGATTGACTATTTCCTTTCCCATGTTAGGGAAGTTTTCAACTGTAATCTCTTCAAATATTTTCTCAGGCCCTTTTTTTTTCCTCTTCTTCTTCTGGGACCCCTATAATTTGAATGTTGGTGCATTTAATGTTGTCCCAGATGTCTCTGAGACTGTCTGCAATTCTTTTCATTCTTTTCTCTTTGTTCTTCTCTGTGGTAGTTATTTCTACTATTTTATCTTCTAGGTCACTTATCCGTCCTTCTGTCTCAGTTATTCTGTTACTGATTCCTTCTAGAGTATTTTAATTTCAGTAATTGTGTTGTTCATCACTGTTTGTTTGCTCTTTAGTTCTTCCAGATCCTTGTTTAATGTTTCTTGTATTTTCTCTATTTTGTTTCTGAGATTTTGGATCATCTTTACTACCATTACTCTGAATTCTTTTTCAGGAAGGTTGCCTATTTCATCTTCATTTATTTGGTCTTGTAGGTTTTTACCTTGATCCTTCATCTGTAACATGTTTTTTGGTTGTTTCCTTTTTTTCTTTGATGGTTGGTGCTGTATTCCTGTCTTACAGGTTGTTTGGTCTGTGCACTGGAGTTTGCAGGCAGTTAGATAGAACTGGGTCTTGGTGCTGAGAAGAGGACCTCTGGGAGGCCTCACTCCAATTGATATTCCCTGGGGTCTGAGGTTCTCTGTTACTCCAGTGGTTTGGATTTGGAGCTCCCACTACAAGAGCTTGGGCCCGACCTCTTGCCTGGGAAGAAAGATCCCACAGTCTTCATGGCACAGTAAAAAAGAAAAGAAAGAAGAAAGAAATAAAAAATGGAGCAGTACAATATCAAAGAATAAAAAACAAAATAAAATTAGAAAGAAAAAAATACATTAGGAAAAATAAAAGTGTAATTGAAATAACTGCAATGAGATAAAATAAGACCACAACAGAAAAAAGAAAAAAAAGAAAAAAAGGTGGGGGTGGGGGCAACAAGCCAAAAGGAGAGATCACTCACAAAGTATAAGGAATAAAATAAAATTAGAAAAATAAAAGATTTATTAAGAAAAATAAAAATATAAAGAATCAACAGCAACGAATCAAGGTAAAACAGAACCCCAATCTAAAAGAGGAAAAAAGAAAATAATAAAAAAAGGAAAAAGACATCGGCTATGGGGGCAGAGTTTAGGCAGGGGTTGGAACTTAGGTGCGGGGTTTAGGGTGGGGTGGGACCTAGGCAGGTGCTGGGTGACGTTGGAGCATGTGGCGGTGCCTAGGTGGGGTGATGTTCAAGCATGGGATGGGGCCTCTGCTTAGGACCTGCATGGAAGGGGAGAGGCAGCACGTGGAAGGGAGGGCCTCTGGAGTGTGGAGTTCGGGAGTTTGGAGATAGGGCCCTGAGTGAGGTTGTGTAAATGGGGTTTAGGCCCAGCACATTGGAGAGGGTCTCTATGTGTAGAGGTAGGGACCTGGGTGGAGGTGTAGGGGCGGGGCTTGGATTCAGTGGGGCGGGGCTTGGGTTCCATGGGGCAGGAGGAAGGCTCTGAGGGCAGAGGATTAGGCCTGGGAGCCCAGTAGGCTCTACGGTGCCTAAGTGGACAGGGAAAACACTGGCTCTGTTCCCTTCCATTCCTTAATGCCCCTCCCTCTCCATCTCCCCCAGAATCTCCCCCATCCACACTGGACCCCTAATGCCCTAACCGTGGGTGGGTCCCGCTGGGTGTAGGAACTACTTCCTTCCCCCAGTCACCCCTCAGGGGTACTGGTCCTGGAAGTCCAGCCTTTACTTTTGCTCCCCCTTCCCTCCCTCCCACTCCCTCAGGACCCACGTGGCTGGAGGGGGCCTCGGTGGTCAGAGGATCAGGCCCGAGATCTCAACAGGGCCCTGGGGGTCCAAGTGGGCAGGGGAAACCTTGCCACTCTCCCTTCTGATCCTCTGCCCTACCAGTGGTTCCCTAATTTCCCCCTTTGGGCGTGGGATCCCTTCCCCTCTCCCAGCCACCCCTCAGGGGGCCAGTCACGTCCTACCTCCACTTCTCCCCTTTCACTCCCCCCATACCCCACGTCCTACTGGGTCACTGAGGGTTCCTCCCAGCCCCTTATGTGTCCATGGTCCCCCACTGGTGCCTTGTTGGTGCCCTAGTTGTGAGGAGACACAAATCCACGTCCTACTAGTAAGGCATCTTGACTCTGCCCCCAAAAGTTAGGTATTGTTGACACCACTTTTGAAAATAATATTGTAGCTTAGTATTTAAAGGAAAACACAAACATACCGAAAATCTACTGCTTTGGGTTTTGCCACTTTTAAACTCTGATTCCCATTAGGATATTAATCTATATCCACACATTTCTTTTCAGAGTAGAACCTGACCAGTTTTATACTTTAAACAATTCTGATAAAAAATTTCTTTTGGACTCCAAGATCTTTCTGTTTAAATATTTAAGCCTAAAAGCTATTGGGGAAAGTTAATGAGGAGTAGAAGGATAGTAATGTAGTCTTAAAGTGTCTTTTCTTTAGGTAAAGAGAAAAATATTAAGTACAGAGTGGAGAACTCAGTTACCACCTTGGTGAAGGGATCAAAAATAATATCGTAAATGTAGGCAGATGGGCATTGTATGTCTTCCAGGTGTGATATCCTGAAAAAGACATACATTGTCTACAATATTCCAGCTGGGGCTGCATAAACTGAATCTAAATGTGAAGGAAAACAGAGAAGCCCCAAAGGAGGAACAGTATTTTTTTTTCAGAAAGGATTATATTCTTTAAATATGTCAGTCCTAAAAGATAAAGACTGAGGAACCGTTTCAGATTAAAGCAAACTAACAGAGTTTTCAGTCAGCTGGTGCTCATCTGAAAGAGCCAAACTTGCACAGCTCTTTATACCTGTACGTTCAGTGATACCATTTTGATAACTTGAAATTGGTTACGGTGAGAGTGTTCACATCACAGAGGTGACAGTTGTTACAAATGGAGGAATTTATCCACCAGAGCACTGGTTGTTAAACATTTACCAGCACAACAATGAAGGTTTGACAACTAAGCACAATATGGAATCTGAGACTGAATCCTGAACTGGAGGGAAAAATATGTTACAAAGGCCATGACTAGGTCAGTTGACAAAAGCTGGAATAGATACTGTGGAAGAGGAAGAGTACAGTATCGATGTTAAATTCACTGAAGTTGGTAATTGACTGTGCTTATGTCAGAGAATATTTTTATTCTAAGGAAACACACATTGAAGTAGTATTTAGGAGTAAAGGGCCAGGATGTATGCAACTTACTGATGCAAGAAACAAAAGAGGGGGACTAAAAACCATGTCTATAAAAGAGCAAATGATAAAGCAAGTGAGACAAAATAGTAACAATACATAAACTGGATAAAGATTAGATGGGTTTTTAAAAACCCTTCCTGCAACTTTTCCATGAGCTTACACTTATTTTTAAATAAAAGTTTGTAAATACCTTAAAATATATATATTTTTAAAAGGCACCACCGTGAGACCAAGTTTAAAAATCAGAAGACCTGATTATGCATTTGGTTTCATAACATCTCTTTTTAAAGTCACGGAATTATTCTCCTAAGCCACACATGGAAAAGGAAGGGAATTTTACCACCTGGAAATTTTACCTCCCTTGGTAAATTCCTTATTTTGGCAGGTTTAGGAACTAATGAGATATGAGGCCTAGCTGTTGTGGTTTTTGTGTTCTATGCCACTTGGATCAAAGATGGCTCAGAATTTCACCTGCATTGGGCAAACACTGCTACATGAAACTCGATCCACTGTAACTCACTCTCTTGAAATTTTATAAAGAAGTTGCAAGGGAAATGCATGGATAATTACTGTTTATGCTCAAGAACCAAATTTACCCCTTTTATTGAGTTTGAAGGAGCTGGTAATGAGCTTCTTTTGTGGCCCTGCCATTCACCAGAAGACAGCTCTTTCAAGCTGAAGGCTGATTTAATTCTTTCTCACTGAATAGCATTTCAGCAAGCTTGCCAGGAGAATTTTATTTTTGCTATTTTTTTCAGTACAAATACTACATACATACATTAAAAACATCAAGCTGTACAGAAAGGAACAAGATGAAAAATAACAATCATACCCACTCCTTTTGCCCCTAACCCCATAGTCATCACGAGCCATTTCTTATATACTTCTGGGGCAGAGAATATACACGCACACACCTATGCATGCTCTTTAAAAGCATACAAATGATTCTTTACTCTATATATAGTACTTTACATTTTTCTCTATAATAATATATCTATTCCCCCATCCAATAATACATCTGGGACATCTTTTCTATTAGATTGAACTTTATGAAATTGCTGTTTTGGTGGTTTGACTTAATATCTCAGGATGTAAATGTAGCTCATTTTTCGGACCAGTGCTGCCATGGCCTTAATGCAACAGATACACAGAAATGTTATCTAGTCAGTCCCAGTTACTGTACATTTTTTTGCTATTATATACAATGCTAAAATTAACATATATATTGATAGGTATATATGGATACTTTTGTGACTTTATCTGTTTGATAAGTTCTTAGTAAGAGAATTTCTAGGTTGAAAAAATGCACATTTAGAGGGAATTTGTTAAATTTCCCCCCAAAATTTTGTACCCCTTACATGGACCCCAGGAGTGTAGGACAGGAATTTTAATTTTTGCTAATCTTATAGTAAAAATCTTAGCTTTTAGTTCATTGTCTTCATTGACTTTTTAAAAAATAAGTGATTTTGAGCATCTTCTTACAGCTTTATTTGTTCTTTGTATTTCTTTTTCTACAAAAGTTGCCTTCTTTGTATCTTTTAAAGATCATTGTTTGACTCATTCCTATTGATTTGTGGGAGAATGTAGTTCAAGAAATTAGCTACTTGTCACATGTTTTGCAATATTGAATGATACTGAGGAGTGTGAATAAAATGTTAACATCGTGACAGTAATTTTGAGACTATGTCACAGCTTACGTATAAGATTTTTTCCTTTTGCCATTTGATTTTAATTTTTTAATTTAATAAATATTTTACTAATTTTGTAAACAATTTTTACTTGTTTAAGATTTAACAATTTTTTTCCTTTATGGCTTCTGTATTCTTTGTCAGAGTGACTTTCCTGCTCCAAAATTATTAAAAGTTCACCCCTGTTTTCTTCTAAGAGCTCTAGGATTTCCTTGTTTACATATGTCTCTTTCCCAGGAAAGTTCTGATTATAAATATTCCATCTTAGTATCAGACTATTCCACCAGAATTAAATTTGGAAAAAAGCATAACTATTGCCAATAATTCTAGTTACTATAACATAGGTGTGTCATGGTCTGAATTAATTAAGCATCCCTCAAAACTGTTTCTACTGTTTCTACTGTTTTTCCTCCCACTCCTTCCTGATTCATGCTTCCATATCAACTTTCCAATCACTATTTCAGTGTTTGGAAGGTGACTCTCTGGAATAGGAATGCAGCTTGAATCCCACCTATAAATGATGAATTTGTATTCTGATACAGCACAGTGGTTCCTGAAAGCCAGGCTTCCCCTTGGCACTCCAGACTTAAAGAGATGAGACCTAGCTTACTCTGGAAACTGGAGGTAAGAGTGACTTGGAATTACAGGTTACAGAAGGGGTTTCAGCCGTTCCTAATTTAGGTTCCCATCTGAAAGGTGGCTCAGATACTTGTTCCATATAAGTCAAAAAAAAAAAAAAAAGTGTCCAGGTAACAAGACCTTCCCTGGGGCAAGCAAAAGTTCAGGAGATAAAGTCAGGGGGGTGGGGGTGGTTGTTTCTGTGCATTTTGTTTGCTTGCTGGCTGTGTTTCCCCAGGAGCTTATTGGGTGTAGGCAACCCAGTTTTCATTTAAGGAAAGGTTCGTGGGCGTTTGTGGGCTTCAATCCATAGGCCTCTGCACTACATCTATGACTTGCAAAAACAACCTTGTGAGATGCTAATTCAGTCTTGGGTTTCTTTTTCATATCAAATACTGCCAACTTGGCCTTAAATGTGTGCCAGATGCACTATGGTATGGTTTTGTGATGTGATACCATTAGGAAGTCTGGGTTAAGAATGGATGCAAGCTGGCGTCTGCTCCTGGAGTGGTTTCTGTCACTTATGACTGTGACATAAGCTTGGGAGCTTCAGAGCTTGCTGGGGACCTTGGCCAGAAGTGCCTGGCAGCAAAGGGTCATTGAATCCCTGGTGACAACTCCAGGTTCTCTGGTTTGCCTCTCCTCTCTGATGGCTGGATTTCTGAATCCTATGAGAACTTGAAGAGTGCTTGCCTGGGGTAGGGAGGAGAAAGTTTCACCTGAGCACAGCATGCTCTGTAGAAGGCTTGTCACAAGCATCCCAGGGTAATCTTCTGATATGCGGGCCTAGGGTGATGTTTCCTTTCAAATTTCAAGATGTTGTCATTGCTGACGGGCCCAGAAACTAGAACATATTTAACTTTTCATTAAGATGTGAAAAGTAAATGAGAGAGAGAGAGAGAGAGAGAGAGAGAGGGATACCCAGTGGGGGGGAAATGAATAACTGGGAAGTTTAAGGAAAGAAAGAGATGATTTAAACTGAAATGGATTCTTTTGGGGACAAAAATACATGGAAATTTTCCCATATATAGATTTTACAAGAAACATATTCTAAACATTATGATGCATATTATCATTATGTACATCTTTTTTCTTTTCCTTCCATTGCTTGCAATCAAGTGAAACAATGGTTACAATTTGTGCTTTGTTTCTGACTGATTTTGACCAAAACTGATGTCTCTCATGCATAACTGTGGTCAAAGATATACTACCAAGTGATTTTAAAATTTTGTACACTTTAGAAAACTAAACAATGTTATGAATTAATGAAATTCTAACATTTTTAAATCTTGAAAATCCAGGTTCTGTTGGTCACTGAGCAGACTTGAATATTTTATTTCTGAAACCTGTTTGATTCCTTTGCAAGTATTCAGGGTGAATTAGTTAGCACCATAATATTCAGTGGTGCCGATAATAATAACTACAGGCGGAAGAAAAGCATAGAGGAAGGCAGCGATGTATCTTGGCCATTATTTCCCTAATAAGGTATTTACAAAAATGCAGAGCAATGAAAGGGATTTTTACATTGAATAGAAATGAGGTGCTGAAACCTAGTTTGTTTTCAGGATATGGCCAGCAGCGACAACCTTTGCTGTCTAGGATCGTATTCGGTAAAGAGAGCATGTACTTGTAAACTTGGGATAGAGGTAAAGAAGATAATCCATTTCCTTCATTTCCGTTTCCATTTTTTCAGACATTCGTCCTAGGGCAGAGCCATTTGCCATGATGGAATTGTTCTAAATCTGCCCTAATATGGTAGCCAGTGGCCACGTGTGGCTATTGAGCACTTGAAATGTGGCTAGTGTGATTAGAAAACTGCTTTTTAAATTTTATGAAATGTTAACTTACATTTAGATAGGTACATGTGGCTAGTGGATGCTGCTTTGGTCAGTGCAGCCCTAGGCTAGAGCTTAAATAACTTTCCCAGTGAGGATTGACTTGGGGAAAACATCACTAACCAGAGCTTCCTAAATAACATCACAGGTGAAAAAAAATTCAAGTAAATGTTTACATTTTCCAGAATTTAACTTAGGTAAGATTTCATAGGACCCTAGTGGCTTTAGGGAAAGTCCATGATTACAGACAAAAAGAAGCTCTAATACCACTTTTTAAAATGTTCAAACAAAAATGCACAATTTGATAAATAAATCTATCACTTAAATCTTTAGGATTTTCTTCCTCTTTGAAACACATTTAAGTTATTCTGATGTGACCTTATATCAGGTCAGATGTTAATTTGGAAGCCTCTTGTATTTCTTCCAGACTATCTCAATAGAAAGCTTATGTGAGAAGGTTTATGGAGGAGGCATCTTTCTTTTATGTTTTGGTGCTTTACACTGGTCTTCTTTTAAATCACGGAGAGATGGGGTAAGTGCATGAAATTGTTCTCAGAAAAATGTTTGCTGTTGGCTTTACTCCACAGCTCTGTGAAGAGCTAAGCTTTTGTTTGTGTGTGGTCACCAAAAGTAAGCCTTCTATTTCTAAATGAGAGATTTTTAAACATGTAAACTAGCAGTCACCAAGGAGCATGATCTGTGTCATGATTTTTCTGTAAGGGACATGATAAAAGGTAATACCGAGGCATAGAGATTAAGAGATATCAAATGACTCTGAGCAAATCGGCATGCAATAAATTAAGTTTAACTTCTTGGGAACTGATTTTATTCATGAACCTACTTTGTCACATGGACATGCTCTTCTTTGGGGGGAAATCATTGTTCAAACACCATGTCCAAGGTGTGTATGTATGTATCAAAAACACTGGGCTTTGTATGTGACTTCTTAGCTGTGTGACAAGTTTCTTCACTCTTCAGTTCTCCAGGCATGTATTTAATAATGTGAGTATCTATCTGTCTTTAATATTTTAAATTTACTAAACAAATTTAATGCCTTCTTAAATATTCTTTTAGGAATAATAATGCAGCAGGAATACATGAAAAAAATAATTGATCACATAATTTTAAATGTTAGGTAATGGTTGGGGTTTGGGTGAAAGTAGTTTATTTGGGAGGTGCAGGAATCAGTGGGAGGGAAGTGGGGAAGCCACAAGGGAGAGAAAGTGAATACCAGGCAAGGTGATGAGCAGGTACCCACTGCGGGCAACTGGAGCTCCTTCCTGCTAGGCCATCTTGGAAACTGTGTAGAATATGCCTCAAGCTTGTTCCATCTGAGGAGTGAAGAAGCCAATATATTTATCAGCCAACTCTTGCTCATCAATGCTGAGGACTTCTTCTCAGTCTGTTAATTTCCAAGCACCACACTTAAGGGCAAATAATGAGCAGAGTGGTCTTCCATGGCTTTGGAAAATGCCTGTAAGCAAAGAGATGCAAATACTGTAGTTAGAAATAAGAAGGTGCACAATGAATTGATAAAGCTGAAGAATATAGGTGGAGCAACAGCATCATTTGCTACATGGGAAGAGAAGTGTCCAAAAGTCCAAAGAAGAGTCTTGTCGGGTTTCCTGTTAATGGTCCCTGGTCCTACTTGAGATCAGTGCTGCCATTCACTTCTGGGGAACCTTGGACTCACAGCTTCATATTCCTGGGCCTCAAGATTCCTCTTCTGTAAGATTCAGTGATTGACTTAAAAAGCGATAAAGATGTTTCTTTTTATGCTAACACTGTTTGA
This sequence comes from Mesoplodon mirus, assembly GCF_964341445.2. Taxonomy (NCBI): domain Eukaryota; kingdom Metazoa; phylum Chordata; class Mammalia; order Artiodactyla; family Ziphiidae; genus Mesoplodon; species Mesoplodon mirus. The sequence continues at coordinate 72,273,224 of NC_138991.1, forward strand.
TCACTGTCATTGTCCTCTAGGACCTTGCTGTTTAAAGTGTGGTCACAGACTAGCAACCTCAGCATTACCTGGGAGCTCGTTAGAAATACAGGATCTTAGACCCCAGTCCAGAACCAGTGAGTTAGAATCTTCATGTTAGCAAGATCCCAAGGAGATTCATATGCACAGGGAACCTTGAGGAGCAGTGGGCTAAGGTATTGTTTCCCATGCTCCTTTCCTTCGGAGCAGGCCGGGGGTGGGCATTCTTAGATGGACTGGCTGTACTGCTGGAGCCAAGCAGGTGGTCTGCCACATACAGCCTTCATCCCAGCAGCCCCAGAGAGAGCAGACTGTCTTGTCGCTCAGCTGGCTCATCCATCTGGAGACAAGAGAGTGTGTTCTCTCCCAAGACTTTGTTCAGCTTGATGATTCCACAATTATAAGAGCAGACAGTGAAGGGAGCAATTGAACATGCAGAAGATATAGCAGCTTGGGACCAGCACTTTTCATTGGAAACTCGACTTTCTCCCCAACTTGTTGGCAAAAACTGTGGAGTTTGAAAATGCTAAATGGCAGGATGCAAAAATAAATCTACATTATGAATTCAGTAATATAAGAATCACTTCTATGAGTAGACATAAAATTTAATTCAATTTCTGGGATTAGTAGAACTATGGGTGAACATTTTCAGCTAGCAGCTGTTATCACATATGCATTTATTTGATTCATTCCGATATTGTTCATTCTTTCAAAAAAATCTTTTTGAACAACAACCCCACATAAGCATAGTCCCAAGATTTGAAGCAATAGGGTAAATATGCAATAGTCCAGTAAGAGAGACAGATGAAAAATCGTGATAGCTATAATATAAGGTGATAAGTATCACTAGTGAATTATGTCAGTTACCCTTTGGAAAATGATTATGATATCTGGAAATCTCAATGAAAATCTTAGGAATTTAAACTTTTCTAGATAGTGTATGACTTAATAGGAAAAGATTCTACCAAATTCTAGATATTACTTGATGCTCTGAAGCAAGGTTTGGTAACTATGGCAAACTATGGCCATGCTGAACCCACACTTTGCTTTTATAAATAAAGTTTAATTGAACCACAGACATATTCATTTGTTAATGTGTTGTCTGTGGCTAAGTTGAGTAATTGTGACTAAGACCATATGGCCTGAAAAGCCTAAAATAGTTACTATTTGATTCTTCACAGAAAAATTTTGTCGATCCCTGTTCTATAAATGTAACCATACTAGAAGGTCACCATAACAAACCCTTGTTAGAGATCGACTCCCCAGGAGTCATCAAGAAGAGCCCAAGAAGGAGAAACCTTTGACCACAGTTGAGTGTTTTGAAGAAAGTGGTCCTTCTCAATCGCCTGGCTCTTTCTTGGCATGATCTAGGTTCCTGCTCATTGCTGCCATGTAACTGATATCACAGAACCTCACAAGAAGAACTCTCGTCTTGTGTCTATTCAGAAGCAGTGCAGGTACTCATTTATATATTAAGGAAAGCACTTAGCAGGACTCCAGTCTTCTTCCCACTTGGAACCTTAGAGGTGTCAGGCCTGATCGGTTCCTCTGTGTAGCTTCAGGAAGACTCAGTCCACTTGCCTTTGGAATTGAGCCCCTGGTTCTAGGGGTGGCAACTTCCCGACACCAGTGGCCCTATTGCTTTGTACCCATTTACAAGGCAAACACTTGATATGGCTTTTCAGCCCCATTACTGGCATGAAAATCTTCCTCCAGCCTTTTCTCTAGTGACAAAAATAACAAACATGCTTTTTTTTTTTTTGGTTTCAGGGAATACTAATTAGCAGCTCTCTCAAATATATGAAATATTTCCCCCATTCTATGTTTCATTTGTTACAGCTTGACCTCTTCCCCTCTGAACAATTTCTGCCACCATTTATACTGCCTCTTTTTCTTTGCTTCAGCAAAATGCAGAGGTTATACCCATTGGATTTTTAAGGCAATACGCATTAGCCTTCAGGTTCTAGAAACTGTCTTATATTTTTCGCTTGACAATATTCAACAGAACTGTAGCCTGGCACAGCCTGTCAAACCATAGAGCTAGCTTTCTAGTTTGGAAGGACTCCCCTTCACAGTGGGAAAGACTTACAGCATCCTTAACTCCACTCATTGCTGAATTTGAGTTTCTCTGAAGCTGGAGACAGACATGACCACCAGGGATGTCTATAAGTTAAAAGTCTGGACATCAATGTGAACCAGAGAGAGAATGGAAAGATACATAAGAGGCTACAACTTATGGTTGTAGGTCCCTAAATGATCAAATCAGATATTTTATTTTCCTTCCTAGTTTTTTTTTTGTGTGTGTGTGGTACACGGGCCTCTCACTGTTGTGGCCTCTCCCACTGCGGAGCACAGGCTCCAGACGCGCAGGCTCAGCAGCCATGGCTCACGGGCCCAGCCACTCCATGGCATGTGGGATCTTCCTGGACCGGGGCACGAACCCTTGTCCCCTGCATCGGCAGGCGGACTCTCAACCACTGCGCCACCAGGGAGGCCCCCCTTCTTAGTTTTTTACTCTGTTATAATAACAGCCTTGCTGTGTTTCCTTGCATACATTATGCTGTTTCATCTCTCACTGGCCTTGATCAGTCTGTTTCAATCCATCCATCCATTCAGCTAGTAACCCCAATGTGCTACATACTCTAAAGAGAGCCTATTGGTTTTGGTTACTTACCATGTCCAAGGCACTGTGCTAAGCACTTTACCTGTATTGGCTCATTTCTTTTGGAGAACTATCATGTGAGATACATAGTCTAAATTTCTGCATGTTTTAGGTAAGGAAACCAAGGCTCAGGGGTTAAGAAACCTGCTCAGAGTCATTCATATGGAGGGTGCAGGGCCCACTAGTTTCAGGTCACACTACTAATTATGCCCCTCACCTTCCTTCCCGATATAACATATCATTCATTCTAGGCCCTAAGAACATGAAGTATTCTAATTGAAGACACAGTCCATGAGAAGAATAAACATACGTATGATCAAAACTGTTAAATATGACAACACAGACATGCACAGAAATGAGAGGAAGAGAGTGGGGAGGTAGGTGGCTCAGGAGGAGGTGAAAACAGGGAACATAGATCAGAGAGACCTTGGAGAAAGGAATGTCTCTATTGAGTTTCTCAGGTTGGTTAAGAACTGACCAAAGGGAAATGGGGTGGGAGGAGGGAATTTAAGACAGAGGAAACCTCAAGATCATAGAACAAAGATAAGAAATACCTTGCAAGGAGTAAGTTCAATACTGCCAGAATGTAGAGAACACTGCAGGGAGAGGTGGGAAACAGAACTTCAAGATCAGTGGGGGTAATTTCCGGAGGGTGTTGTGGGCCTTGCTAAGATGCTCACAGTTAATGGGAAGCCATGAAGTACTTTAAGCAAAGGAGCTGAATGTCTGATTTGCATTTCAGGTAAATCACAGTAAAAGCTGGGTTGATGATGAATGTGAGGAAGGGGGCTGCTGTGGTCAGTGCAGAGGTGTGAGAAGCGATGAAGAGTGGGGTTGAAGAAGCTGCGGTTGTGATGGGAAGAAAGAGGGGAAGCTGGGAGATTTTCATGAGTCAAAGTTAGCAGGACTTGTGGACTGACTGGATGTGAGGGCAATGGGAGGAAAAGCAGAGATAAAAATGGGATTCTGTGTTCTAATTTGGGTGACTGGGCAGATACTGGTGCTAATGACTGATCTGTGAACTGTGGGGCATAAACCAGGTTGAGGGAAAGATAATGGGTTTGAAGTGCTCTTGAAATATATCCTCAGGAAACTATCCAGAAGGATGTGAGACATGCAAGTCGAGGTTAGAGAAGATGTCCTTGTAGGAAAGAGAGATTTAAGAATAATCAAAGTTCTGGCAAGTCACTCATGTATGGGCAGTAATGGGCTAGAATCATCAACTTATAAAAGAAGTCAAATAAAAAGGAGACTGTGAAGGACATAGAGAAAGCATAGGATCGGGGGGAAGAAGGATCAACAAGAGTATCATATCATGGAAAGGAAAGGGTAGTTTTTAGAAGGTCAACACAGTAAACATAGAAGGTAGTAGAGACTGAGGCTGTCCTGTAGATATATACAAATGATGAGCATCTCACCCCTCCGTTCACTGTTCCTCTCTCTCTTTGACTCCTCACCATGCTGTACCACTGTATATTCTCCCGTGCATTCTTCAAAACTCAATTTAGAGGCATTGCCCCCTTAGGCAGGCAAACTTTCTACCCATCTAAGCTACAGGAGGTGCTTCTCTATTTGACCTCTCTCATTGAACACACAATACCTACATGCTTACTTCCTCTCTAGACTGCAAGCTCTTCAACGTTATTGTGGTAGACTGATTTGCTCTAAGGACCCCACTTTTTCATGCTTCTCTCTATTCATTCCCTTTGGTAGTGGCCTCCCACACTTGGACTTGACTGTGTGTCTCCATTGCATTTTATTCGGGCCAATGGGATAGTAGCAAACTTAATGTAAGCAGAGACTTAAAAAGTTCTTGTGCATTTTCACTTTCTCTTTTAGATTCCTGCTACTACAGGATGACAAGTCCAGGCCAACCTGCTGGAGGAAAAAAGATTGCTTGGAGCAGAACCAAGTTGTCCTAACTAAAGCCATCCTCTACCATCCAGCCCCTAGCTGGCCCAATGGCTGACTTCCCAAACACTGTCTTGGGGTGATTTGTTAAACAGCAATACCTGATATTAAAAATTATGTCCTATGCAACTTTCTACTCTAGCACACTAAAAAGGTACTTAACATATAGTGAGTGGTCTGTAAATATATGTTGAACTGAAAAACGTAGAAGAAATGGAAGGAAAATTCCAATCTATTGCAGAGTGTTTTTTCTTTCCTCTCTTTCTACCAAACATCATGACTGCCCCAACTTTCTCACTTAATTTTCCCTCTGAGATCTCAGGAGCTAAGACTGTAGGGGCAGCTGTGGGAATTCCAGCAGGCGCACTGTGGTTTGAAATCCACAGACAAGGGAGCATGGCTTCCTTCCTTGGCCTGCTGCCCCACGCGCGGCAAGCAGAGCAGCCAAGCCCGAGTGGCAGCCGCAGTGTGGGAGCCCAGCTCTGCTGCCATAAATTACCCAGGGGCAGGAAGGAGCAGTGAGAGTCAGCGGTTTCAACTACCTAGTAGTTCATTTTCGTTCTTGTTTTTCAGTTCGCAGTCTGTAAAATTTATTGCAAAATTAAGCTACCTGCTCCAGAGTCAATAATATTCCTGGTGCCAGCTGGTGTAATAACTCACAAAAAGGGCAGGAGATGGAGGGAGTGAGACTGCTCTAGGAAGTAGACTTCCAAGCCCTATTTGCTGCTGCCTACTCCCTGCTGCTAAAGGTCAGGTAAGTAGAGGGCTAAGATTACAGCTTCATAACATCCTTGGAGGGCTAGAATTTCTATTGGGTTCGAAATTTAAAACAAAAACTGTTTCTTTTGCATGATGGATTCCTTTTATCCTTCCCACCTCTGTTTCCATGTTGGCATAAAAGTAGAAACATTCAATTTCATATTTTGTTTCTGGCATTGCAAGGAAGAGGTACTGTACAAAGCTTGACCCTGTGCAAACTTCCTATGGGCTTTCTAATAGCCTAACATCAGTCTGGAGGGGCTGTGGAGATTGCTTTTACTGCAATGTCTTCATTTACAGATGCAAACACCAAGTCTTGGTGTAATTAATGATTGTTCATGCCCTGCTAATCCCTACCTGGGATTAGAACCAAGATCTGATGCCCAGGTCATAGTCGAGTGCTGCTTCACTCGACATTCTGCTACTGAAAGGACTTCAATTTATAACTTCAGTCTTTCTCGAATATACATAGTTTCTTTAAAAATTGTCTCTTCATCTCCTTTGTGTGTGTGCAAAGATCAGCACAATAAGTCTATTTATTATTATTGTTATTATAATAAGTTATTATTAAGTCCTACTGTTTCTTAAAGAGTCTAAATTATGTACCTGGTCATCCAAAAGGACCATACAGCCACATTTTCATTCCATCTGCAAGGCACCAGATGTTATCATTAATTTTCTTGTAGTTAATTATCATTACAAAATAACGCTCTGAAAGACAATGATTGAAAGGTTATATTTGGTTATTCCTCATGGTCTCTTCCTTGAAATGCCTACAATATCATCTTTGCCAACTGGGGTGTAAGCTTTATATTTCTTGAGGGACATTTAGCAGTTGGAAATTAAACTCTGCAAGTTAAGTGTCTATTTATTTCTTGATCAATATCCCATTTGCTCTTTTAGAAAATTTAGATGGAATTTCTTTCTTTCAAATCCTTGGTTCTTCTTTATTGGTTGTTGGAGCTTTAGCTACTGCTCAGGGCTGGCTATAAGGCTTAGATTAGAAGGAATTGCTTTGATGTTTTTCAAAGTCAAGAAAGAATTTTACACCTCTCTGAGTATCCCTTGACTGCAGGTAAAGAATGTACCTCTCTGGAGAGGTACCAATTAAAGTTAATTGTATATGACCTGATTGATCCATAGAGAACTTAGAGTTTCTAACTGAATTTGCTATTGTCTTCATAAAATGAAGATTTGGTTTAGTTACAAATTGTGGATTGGAGGACCTGGCTGCATTCTCTATCTGAACACAATGGTACTGTCAATAGAATGAACAGTATTCATTCATTTAGGAGAATGACAGCTGTACAAACCCACCCTTGTCACAGAATTCCTGCTTTATTCCCCTTGTAAATCAAGGGTGGTTTAGAACTGTTTCCCGGCTTCTGGGAGGGAATGCCAGTCCTACCACTCAAGAGCTGATATTTTCCCCCAGTTCTTACATGGGTGGTAGGGGTGAGAGGGGTATGTGAAACTTTTGTAATTTGACCTGGGACTGAGCAAGAGGAGCCTGGCTTTAAACTTCACCAAGACCTTGAAACTCAGCCCAAGCTGATTAAAACTCCTGAGTATGTGAGTCTTTTCAAGTGTGCTAATTGTGTTATGTTGTGGATGGAAACCATGAAAAATGGGTATTTTGAAAGTCTCCAGCTTGGGGTGCATTTTACTTCTAAGATGATTAAACATCTGTTTCATTCTGAGATTTGGGTAAAAGCTCAAGTGAATGAACAGTTGGAAAACAAATTAAATAGGCAGAGTTAAGTAGTCAGTAAAATGGATATACACTCTGGTGATGTTTATTCTGATCTAGTTAAACTCAAATGCCTAAAGTAGGTATAATCTTTTCAGTTCTATCTACCAGTATGTTAAAAAAAAAATAACGGTTTCACTTTGCTGTACACCTGAAACTAACACAATATTGTAAATCAACTATACTTCAATTTAAAAAAACAGTTTTTTTACATTGAGTATGATTGACTTCAAAATAGGAATTTATATGAAAAGATACTTTCTTAAGTTTACTCTCTCTTTGTATATGTATTTATTGAACATTCCATGATCTCTATGGGAAGCAAAATTAAATGTAAGGCTATCATCCCCCTCACAAGATAGTGTACCATTTCATACTCAATTGCCTTCCTTACCTCCTACATACCGACACTATTCATTCGCCCACCTACCAAGCACCCTAGACATTAAGTTTCAGAGTCAGCCTTTCAGAATCCATGTTATACAACAAAGAGCAAAAAGAGAAAAAAGGAAGCATTTCCTCAATTCGTCATTTGCCCCTCAATTTGTGTAACAACAAATTACCTGCAGCCTGTATGTTGAGCAGATGTACAGGCTGTAGATAATGTTGTGGTGAAAGTATGGACTTTGAAACTCGACTGCTTGAGTTCAGATTCCTGCTCTGCCACTTATTAGCTATATGACCTAGGGCCAGTTATTTAAACTGCCTGAGCCCAAGTTGTCTCATCTACAAAGTGGGATAATAATTCCACCCATCTCAAGGGATGTGGATGAAAGAAATCAGTCTACATAAAGCCCTTAAGGTAGTGTCTGTGTGTTTTTACACTTATGTATACAATATACACGTTTCTCTTAAAATACCCTTAGTGTCTTAGGAATCTCCTATTTGTGAATTCAAGCCATCATGAAATAAATTGTTTTTTGGTTATGCAAGATTTACCTAATTAAAAGCCTCCAATTTGAGGTCATTTGGTACCCATATGCCACCCTCCCCTTGAAATCAGGATATTTTGCTTGTAGGTTAGAGCCCTCCTGCTTGTAAAGCACACATTGTGAAGACCCAGAGTTCCACTTTGGAGATTTTAAAATAGTTTTTTTCCTGCTTTTTCTCAGGCTTATATACATTTTATTATTGTTATCATCACGAAGGAGAAGAAAGGCTGATGCGCTTGATGGAATAGTTTTAGTTACGGAATGAATGGAAGTCAGCTGGCTTTAGCTGACTTGCCTCTCCGGCATCTGCTCACCCTTCGAACAACCCCTTAAAATAGCACAATTCTATTTTTCTAGAGTTCTTCTCATTAGGAAAAGGTTTTAAAGATCCTTTTGGAAGCTCATTTGAAAGCTTATGGTACTCAGGATGATGAGGTTTTCCTGGGGTGGGGATTTGTTTCAGAGTGAGCCATAAATCAACAAGTGTGCTGCTTTCTCTGGTCTCCTTTATGATCCTGATGGAGATGAGCCATTCCTTAACTTAAAGCTTAAATAAGGTAGAAAAAAAAAAAAAAAAAGGAAAGGAAAGAAAGAAAGGAAAGGAAAGAAAAGAAAAAAAAGAAAAGAAAAAAACGAAACCCTCAAATTTTAAAGAGACACATCTACCCAGGCTCTACTTTCTCTCTCTAAGACAGATGAACTTTGATTAAGGTGCCTCTCTGCCAGGCAACAGGGTGAATAAATTCACAGATTTCCATGCCATGGAACTTGAAAACTTTTACATAATACAAAGTGGATGAATGATCTCCTAACCCTTTTTTAATGTGTGAACTTTTATATTTTGATCTAAAACATTGTTTTTATTTTCTTTATGGATCATGGCTCCATTTGTTGCCTCCATTTTGAAATTTGTCCTCTGTAAATCCAGTATTATTGTTTCTATCTCACTTCAATAGCCTTTGGTAATTTCATCAGTTTATTGGAATACTTGAGGTATACGATGATAAAATTCAGAATAAGAGCCTTTTATTCCTGGTTTGCTTTCCCTTCTACAGCATAAAACTAGAAACTTGTAATCAAGAAGGTGTCAAAACATCACTAGGCACGAGATAAACAGTTATAGTAACGATAGTTCAGGAAGAGACCATTTACATGCATAAGAAAAGAGAAAAATATAATGTAAGATGAAAGTATTTTAAGAGTTTATAATATCTTCCCCCAACAGATGTCCTCGCCAAAATCTTTCCCATCTGACTCTCCCCTGTGGGCTGTTCTTTCTTAGACAGCAGAGAGAAATTGCCAATAGCTGCTGACTTTTGGGACAATGTGCTTTTCTACTGCCTGAATCTTGACTGCCTGAAAGCTGCCCCAACCTAAGGATCCAAAATAACCTATGTGTGGAACACATTTACAGAAAATCCTCTGGCTTTGTGCCTCAACACTGGGTGGGCCATTAGTAGAGTGACTCTGTAATTTATCACTGAAACCAGGGCATTTTTGAGAGTGAAAGGAAATGCTACTGATAATTATCCAGGACGGCATAAACTGAGATTATCTCACACAAATTTGTCTGAATTATTAAGTAACTGGACAGTAAATTAAAACAACTCACTCAAAAGAAAGGAGGAAAATCATAGAACTATTTTCTTTCTATAATGTTTAGAAACTATACTATATACTTTGTATCTATTAACTCATCATAGTAACTGTCTTAGATAGTTGTCATTATTTCCATTTTATGGATGAGAAAACTGAGGCTCCAGGAAATATAGTCATTTGCCTAAGGCCATAACATATTATATGTTGGGGGTAGTACTGACTTTAGAGAGGTTAGAAATTATGAAAGGAACTGACCAAATAAATGAATGAATGAATGAATGAATTATTAAACAGAATGATAAAAGGCCCAGCACATCTCATTCATGAGATGAAGAGAATCTTGTGTATATTACCATCTGGGTTTTCAGAACTCTGACAATTTGAAAAATATTCTTAGCTAATTTACACTTCCTGCACCTATTTTACTTTTACGACATCATAAAGATAACAATTTCCAACAAGTAAGAAAGCTCAGGAGCACTGCTGTGGATAACTTCTCCAAGTAGGAAAATATATGTAGCTTCCCAGTCATAAATTTGACTGGCTGAAAAGAGTTCTTACATTTTTACTTAGTAATTTCCCTTCCAATAATGTAAATGTAAATGGAAATATAGCTGGGCCTTGTACCCTCTGCATGGACCAGTCGTTGGATGCAGGCCACCCTGGGGAGGCGTTGAGACCTTTGGCTGGAGGTTTTTACAGCTCAGGTAGCTGTATGACCTTGAGCAAGTTATTTTATCCTCTTTGGTTCTCTGCTTTCTTATGTTAAAATGGGGATTAGTAATAAACGTTGTTTAATATGCATGGTTATTGGGGAAATCAATGAAATGCCACTGTATCTCAAAGCACCTGAAAACACCAAACATGAAATATGAGAGGAGTCGTGGCCATTCTTACAACCTTGAGTGGATTTTGCCTTCCAGTTGGCAGTCAGTGAGGACCTGATCTTTTTAAAGGAGGTCCTTCAGTGACACACTTTGGCTCTGGAAATATTCATAACGACAGGTCATGTTGAACACATTTCTTCTCTTTATGTTCTGAGAGACATTATCTTTAGAAGGATAAATATGATGGTTGATTCCTAGCCATCATACACTGGGTGTGGCGAACAGATTCTAAAATGGCCGGCAATTATCTCCTGGTCTTTATGTGATATGTAATTTCCTCGCCTTGAGTATAGGCAGGAACTGTGATTTGCTCCTAACCAATAGAATATGGCAAAGAGGATTGTTTGCCACTTAAATGATTGTGTTACATTAGATTGTAACTTCCATGTTGTTTGCAGACTTTTTCCATTGATTCTCTTCCTTTCTGACATCATGAAGTCAGCTGCCCTGTTGGAAAAGGCCACATAGCAAGGAACCGAGGACAGCCACTGTCTAATAGCCAGAAAGAAAGTGAGGCCCTCAGTTTGATAGACCACAAGAAACAGAAGGTTGTTCTGTCAACAACCATGTGAATTTAGAAGCAGTTCCTTCCCCAGTTGAACCTTGATGAGAATGCAGCCCTAGCTGCCACTTTGACTGCAGCCTTGCAGAGGACCCGGTCAGGCCATGGATTTCTGACCACCAGAAACTGAGATAATAAATATGTGTTGTTCTAAGTTGTTGTGTTTGTGATAACATGGTTATGTAGCAATAAATGACTAGGTTACAGTAATATACAGGTAATACAAATAATATACTTTCAAAGACATATTTTCCTGAATTATTTCTCAGAAACAGGCATTTTATAAACTAAGCCAATTACTTATTCACTCTTAAATTGTGAGCACATCACTGACCACCAACCAGTACAAAAGAATTCACTCCAAGGGTTTTGGGAAAAGGTGCAATGAACTCAAACCTGGGAGTGGATTCCATGTCCAATACATACTAGCTGTGTAACTCTGAGAAAGTCACATAACTATTCTGGGCTACAGCTCCTTTATGTTTACAGTGAGATAATATTTCCATTACAGGATTTTGTGAGAATTAAATGTGATGATGAATGGAACTTAATTGAACTGACACAAACTCAATAGACAATGCAGAGGAACAGCATTTATTCATGAAAGTGAGAGAAACTAAATTCAGCAGAGGTTGATATTGCCCTTATTTTACTGTGATTAGATTAACCAAGTTAGCTAGATTGGTTTTGTCTTTTAAAATCAGATCTTCCTAATAAAACTGATAAAATGGGTTTGGACTTGAAACTCTGGGGGCCTCTCAGGCTTCTGAAAGGTCTAATGGGATAACATGTTAGTGACTCTAGTATGCATATTGTCTAAATAAAATATGTTTTTTATTCATTTAACAAATATTTATTGAGTACCCATTAAATACCAGGCACTCTCTGTGATGTTAAAGTTTTAACTTTATTTGATTACCTAAATAGATAATTCTTCATTGAAGGTCAACAGATTTAAATTTTCAGGGACAGGTTTTCATTAGCTCTGGTTTCATGAGATGATTTTCTTTAAAGTCGAGATTATTGAGGTGTCTATATAGAATGGTGTACTATTCAGCAATAAAAAGGACAAACCAGTGATACATGAAACAACCTGGATGAATTGCAACATCATTGTGTTGAGTGAAATAAGCCACACAAAGACCTATGATTCCATTCATATAAAATTCTGTAAAGTGTGAACAAACTGAGAGTGGTTACCTGGGAACAAGGGTGGAAAGAGAGGTGGATTGAACTGGGTTTGAAGAAATTCTGGGAAGCGGTAGAAATATTTGGTATCTTGATTGACTGTGGTAATGGCTTCACATATGTAGAGATATGTCAAAATTCATCAGATTGCACACTTTACGGGCATACCTTGATTTATTGTGCTTTATGACGTTTCACAGATATTGCATTTTTTTTTACAATATATGGGTTTATGGCAACCCTGCATCAAGCAAGTCTCTTGGTGCTCTTTTCCAACAGCACTTGCTCACTTTGTGTCTCTGTGTCATTAAATATTCTTGCAATATTTCAAACTTTTTCATGATTATTATATTTGTAATGGTGATCTGTGATCAGTGATCTTTGATGTTATTATTGTAATTATTTGGGGGCACCAGGAGCCATGCCATAAAAGACAGCAAATTTAATCGATAAATGTTGTGTGTGTTCTGACTGCTCCACCAGCTGGCTGTTTCCTGTCTCTCTCCCTCTCCTCATGCCTCCTTACTCCCTGAGACAAAACAATATTGAAATTACACCAATTAATAACCCTACAATAGCCTCTAAGTGTTCAAGTGAAAGGAAGAGTTGCACATCTCTCACTTTAAATCAAAAGCTATACATAATTAAGCTTAGTGAGGAAGACAGGTCGAAAGCCAAGACAGACTGAAAGCTAGGCTTCTTGCACCAATTAGCCAAGTTGTGAAAGCAAAGGAAAAGTTCTTGAAGGAAATTAACAGTGCTACTCCAGTGAACATACAAATGATAAGAAAGCAAAACAACCTTATTGTTTATACGCAGAAAGTTTTAGAGGTCTGGATGGAAGATCAGATCAGCTACAACATTCCCTTAAGCCAAAGCTTAATCCAGAGCAAGGCCCTTCAATTCTATGAAGGCTAAGGGAGGTGAGGAAGCTGCAGAAGAAAAGTCCAAAGCTAGCAGGGTTTGGTTCATGAAGTTTAAGGAAAGAAGCCATCTCCATAACATAAAAGTGCAAGGTGAAGCAGCAAGCGCTGAGGTAGAAGCTGCAGCAAGTTATCCAGAACATCTAGCTAAGATAATTAATGAAGGTGGCTCTACTGAACAACATATTTTCAATTTAAATGAAACAGCCTTCTATTGGAAGAAGATGCCACGTAGGACTTTCATAGCTAGAGAGGAGAAGTCAATGCCTGGCTTTAAAGCTTCAAGAGAGGCCAACTCTCTTGTTAGGGGTTAATGCAGCTGGTGACTTTAAGTTGAAGCCAGTGCTCATTTAACATTCTGAAAACCCTAAGCCCTTTAAGAATTAGGCTAAATTGACTCTGCCTGTGCTCAACGAATGAACAGCAAAGCCTGGATGACAGCACATCTGTTTACAGTATGGTTTACTGAATACTTCAAGCCCACAGTTGAGACCTATTGCTCAGAAAAAAGGATTCCTTTCAAAATAGTACTTCTCATTGACAGTGCACCTGGTCACCCAGGAGCTCTGAAGGAGCTGTACAATGAGATTCATGTTGTTTTCATGTCTGCTAACACAACATCCATTCCACAGCCAGTGAACCAAGGAGTTATTTCAACTTTCAAGTCTTATTAAAGAAATACTTTTTGTAAGGCTATAGCTGTCATAAGAGTTTGGAAGCAGGTGATTCCAATGCTCATGGATGACTTTGTGGGCTTCAAGACTTCAGTGAAGAAAGTCACTGCAGGTATGGTAGAAATGGCAAGAGAACTAGAATGAGAAGTGGAGACTGACGATGTGATTGAATTGCTGCAATATCATGACAAACCTTGAATGAATGAGGAGTTGCTTCCTGTGGATGAGCAAAGAAAGTGATTTCTTGAGATAGAATCTACTCCTGATGAAGATACTGTAAAGATTGTTGAAATGACACCAGAGGATTTAGAATATTACATAAATGTAGTTAATAAAGCAGTGGCAGGGTTTGAGAGGATTGACTCCAATCTTGAAAGAAGTTCTAATGTGGGTAAAGGGCTATCAAATAGTGTTAGACTTTTTTAGACCTAATGGTATTGCACATTAATAGACTACAGTATAGTATAAACATAACTTTTATATGTATTGGGAAACAAAAAATGTGTGTGACTTGCTTTATTGCAATATACACTTTATTTTAGTGGTCTGGAATGGAACTCACTCAGAGTTATGCCTGCAAATATGTAGTTTATCATTATCAATAACACCTCAATAAATTAAAAAAAAACTTTTCTAGATCATTTTCGAGATATGTGAAATAAAGTTCATTAAGCTAATTGATATATAATCTATATATAATTTAGTCTAATACCACTTTTATAGTGGAATTTCAGCACAATCTAGGACAGGGAAGGAAAATACAAATATCTGTTTTTGACTGCAAATCACATAAACTACTAAGGGATTTGTTATGAACACAGTGTGCAAAGCCACCAAAAGACATGAAGTCTTGCTACTGGGAAGAGACATTTCTCATAGACGTTTCAAATATTTCTCTTGATTTTAGGAAATGAAATGTCCTACCATTGGACTTTGGCTGGTTACTGAATGGAATCTGTAGCAATTATAAGCCAACTTTAAATCTACGCTACCATGATTTTTCTGGGAAATTTGCAGGAAATAAATGCAAAAAAGAACACATTTTTAATGTCCAATTCAGGAAATTTCTTTGTCTAAACATAATTTGAGTTTATAGTTGGGATTATGTAGATTTGTGGACACCTGGGTGGACTAATAACCTAATAAATGCAAAAAGTAGGCACTAAAAATTTAAATACTCTTCACCCAAATGTTCGGTATGTATTTATATTTCTACTTTTGATTACTTCTTACTTTGGATGTGGAATATTTTATAGAAATATTTTTTCCAGTAGGAAAATCACCCATCTGATGTGACTACTTGAGTTCAGAGAAGAAAGCATCTAGATACCTTAGAAATAGTCATTGCTCATTATTTATGCCATTCACAATGACTTATTTTTTTCCCTTCTATTTTTCTTTCATGATTTCCATTTCTTTATCCTTCCTTTAATGTTATGGGAGAATGTCTCAGGATTATCTTCTAATTCGGTCAGTTGATTTTCTATGATATCCAACCTGCTCTTCACTGTTTCCAGTGACTTTTTCTGATCCTGAAGAACCTCTACTGTCTTCAGAGTGATACTTTTTCATGACTACTGATTCTTGTCTAATAAGTATATTATTATTAGAGATACAATTAGGTTACAAGTTCAAGACCTCTAAGATTTTCTCCCTTTCTTGCATTACGTTTTATAAAGTGATCATTATTCTGCTTTCTGAGGTTCAACATTTTCCTTCTAGGTCTGATTTATTTATTCTTCTTCTGATCTATGAATACATCACAATATATTTCTCCATTTTACTATTGGTGTACCTTTAAGTTTCTTCTAGTTTGGGGCTGTTTTGGCTGTTCTTTTAGTGTTTATTCTGGTTCACACAAGCTACCTTATTTTGGTTAAATAAAAAGGAGTAGAATTGTGGGGTCATGGGTATGCACATCTTGAAGTAGACTAGATAATACCCAACTGTTTTCCAAAGCAGTTGTACCAATTTACATTCACACCAGTCAATGTATGTCTTCAATTGGCAGACTCTGTAGCAGACGTTGTTGGTGCCCCACCCATATACTCTGACACTCACTGCTTTCTTGCATGGCCAAAACCAGGGCTTTCAACTGCAAACACCTGCAACTCTTTTCCTGAAGGCATTTTTTTTTCCCTGCCAGAGACCACCTAGGTCCCCAGTGGAGCAGCCTAGAAATACCCAAGAGTTAAGCTTCTCCTCACCTACCCCTGGAAGATGTCCTCAAGAAATCCTCACCAATGCTCCCTCTTCCCACTGAGAAGAAATAACTCAGAGATGGATTTACTACCTCTGAGTGTTTTTCAGAGGATAAAGCTCTATTTGCTCACAGTGATAGATTGCTCAATAACAATACTTTTTTGACTTTCTTCTCTTTCTTATCTCACTTTCTATATTAATGTTTCCTAGTATCATCTCCCATATAAACTACAGACACTTGAATCCTTTACTGACACTTTTCGACATTTATGGCATACACGAGCCTTCCTTCTGTCTTCCTACACAGCCCTGCAGCCTTGCTCCAAACACTTCTCACACTGCTTTGTCTTCTGTGAGGAATGTAAGCTCAATGAGGGAAGGGACTTCTTTCCTTCCCAACTCTGTCCCTAGTATCTAGCAAAGTGTCTGGTACAAAGAAAGTGCTCAGTATTTCATAGAGGAGGGATTGTCTCTGGCAGAATCAGAAGGTTAAAAGTGCCATGATAAAAAATAAAGCAGGGACAAGAGATGGTGAATACACAGAGGTGAGGATATTGGAATGTCTCAGACAATATCTCTAAGGAAGAACATTGGACCACGATGAAGTACAGGAGTGAGCTATGCAGATATCTGGGAGGAGAGCATTCCAGAAGCTAAGAGGAGTATATGCAAAGGCTCTGAAATGGAAACATGCTTGAAATATTCGAAGATAAGCTTACAGGCTCGTGTGGCTAGAGGAGAACAAGGAGAGAATGACAGGAAATGAGAAAGGAGAAGCAGACAGTTATAAATACAAAGTGATGAATGCAGGAATCATGAATATATAAATGCATGGGATAAATATCTGGATGCATATGTGTGTGAGAAGCAGCAAGGTACAGTGAAAAAATCACATATTTGAGTTAGACAGGTTTAGATCTTCTTGTGAAAAAATTTCCTGATTTGTAATTTAGGAATATTAATGCTTAATGTAGAGGGGTTGAGGATTAAAGGAAAAGCACTGCACAAACTGCCTTGTCAGAATCGGCTCCCAAAGAGAACATTTTAGTAGTAGTGGTAGCAATAGTCAAAGTAGTAGTACTCATTCTAGCACAGAGGTAGTATTAAAGTGCTCTCCTAATTGTGGCAGGAATAATTAATATTTCTCTTGAGCAAAGGGATGGTCAAGGGCAGCTACTGAGAGCAGCTAATATTTGAGTTCAGTTAGAATGAATGCAAAGAAATTATTAAAATATATCAGCCAAAAAAGAAGAGTGGCATTCTAGAGATTAAATTTTCCCCTTTGTAAATAACTAAAGTCATTTCTGGGATGTTTCAGATATATTTCCTCAAGTTGGAATCTTTCTTTCAACATAATGTCTTAGTTAATGCATAAAGTTTACAACAGAAAGTCAAGAATGGAAACTGGTAAATGAATTACAACATAATAGGCCTTAAGGAAAAAACTGTCAGGAAATATAAAAAAAATATTTGATAACATCTAGCCCAAATATTTTATATAAATGGCTCAGAAAATTAGGAATCTCTCTCTTTCTTACTCACTTTTCTCCAGTCTGCCTCCTATTATATCCACTCCAGCTATTGGATTTTATAAATATCTCACTCAAAGCATTACCTTTGCATTGCACACATTTTATTGATATTGTTAAGGTGAGCTGGGTGTTACCTGCTGGTTCTGAATGCTTACCTGCAGTCTGTGGTGACAGACAAGTACATTGACAAAGCATGTCAAATCAAAACCACTTGAGTTTCAAGCAGGAGAAAGACAGGATATTGAATTGTGTATAAGTTAATACTTAAGGAGTCCATATATCATAAAACCTATGACATTTGGAAGACATCATTATTCTAGAAGTTTAAAATATCCTGCACCCATCATTATCTATTGTTTATAATCCAGATTAACATATCAGTGAAAAAACAAGTCACATAGATCATGGAAGAGCCAAGAAGCTAAACATTGGATATTGAAATAACCCAGATAATAGCAACAACAGGAAGCCATTATCATCCCAAAGTCTGGAAGAACAAAAAGTATTATCAGAACCCAGGGACCAGGTTCACCCAGTAGAAGCTAGAACCATAGTGCGCTTGCCTTATAGGGGCTGAGGTCATAGTGGAGATATAGCCACTGCCAGAGATGTCACCTGGGGCAGGAGGAGTGGGCATGAGAAGGGAGAGATACCCTGGTTTCTCCATCACACTCCCCCTCCATTTTTCCACCAGTGCCTCCTGTTGTCTGAACCCAGAAGGGAAAGTGCTGATATGGAATGCTAGGATACAGATTCCAAGGCAGTCAGCCTCACCATGATGCAGAGCAAAGAAAGAACATAACAAGTATAAGGAATGGATCTGAAGACAAGCCCAAGACTAGTATACCAAGGACTAGTTGAACAACCAAAGTTCAAGGACCTTAGAGAGAGGGAACTTCTTTTCAGGACGCTGCTCTGAATAAATGTCAGCCCCAAACTCTAAGTCACTGAGCCTCATCAGTCAGTCTGACTCTCAAGAGAGAGAATTGCATTTGTTTCAAGTCTTCATTCAGATTCAATCATCCGTAGTCATACAAATGTGTCAGCCTGGCATTTCACCCTGGTGGATTCAATTTCTAGGAAAGGGGTGGCTCAAGGCTGGGCATACATCCCACACTTTGCCTGTCTGTAGATTTCAGTCGGCCAATACTTTTTTTAGGGTTTTTGAAATTGTATTATTCTTAAGTGAGATTAGCTTATTTGGGGCCATATTTGTCTGATTTGGATATCAGTATTATGCTAACAATATGCTATTAATTGGCTAGCTTTGCATATTTTTGGATCAGAGGATAAGTGTAGGAATTATCTTTTCCTATAATTGTTTAGTGGAACTCCACAGTAAAATAACTAATCAGAACCCCATATTAGAAGCAAATCTTTAATAACTCCTCAATTTTACTCTTATTTTGGGTGCTTCACTTGCCAACATTTTTATCTTCCCCCACATTATTTGTCATATAAATATTTTCAAATTTTACATATAGCCATGTGATTTCTCTTTTAAATTTAAAAATATTCTGTCTCAGTTATAGCTATGTGTTCATTTCTTCAAGGTTTAACATTTATTAAGAGTTCTTAGAATTAAAAAGAAATCAATTATGCATTTTTTTTCTACTTTCTAGCTCACTAAAATTCATGCCATGAATTTTTTCTCCTGTCTAGGCATTTGTTTGACTTGTTTGCCAGGGTATGTCTGTGTATCAGTCTCTTTTCACTAAACTTGGTGAATTGTTTCAATTTACTTGCTTAGTTTTCCCCAAAATCTACACATTTTTTAAATGTTTTTTGTGATTGCTTATGTTACAATTTTACCAATTTTTCTCTTGAGAATACACTTAAGTCATTGGTTGGATCATCATTCCCTTATTTTTCCTTTCCTTTTCTTCTTGCCCTCCACATTGAGGTAAACTGCAAATTTGTCTTCCATTTGGGTGACCAGTTGTCCCAATTAGCCCTGGATTGACAGGTTCCTGAGACATGGAATTTTCAGTGCTGAAACTGGGAAAATCCAGGGAAATCTGAGGCCATCTGGATACCCTAACTGAATATTACTAACTCAGTCTCTCACAGCATCAAGTCAGTACTTTACTCTTTCCAGCCTTCCAATGTGAGTTTTACTTATTCAGTTTTTTAGAAATATTTTCCTCTTATTGTTGCTTACCTCAATGCCCTCCCTTTTTATACTATCCTAGAGTCTTCGAATTCAGTCTGTCAAATTCTTCTGGTCTTCTGTTTATTTTTTAACAGTCTTTTCTTTGATCTAGTAGAGATGCCACCAGTTTTGTTTAAATGCTATTTTAGTTTTTATAGTATGTAATTCTCAGGGAGAGTATCTTTTGAAGTTCCAGTCTGATGTTTCTTTTCTATTAGTATGAATCATACAAAATGATCATTTTTAAGACCAAAAAATAGTCAAATATCCACATTTCCATTAGATTCAACACAAATATTTATTATCACATAGTCATTTTCATAGACCATGTTTATTCCTTTTATTCATTCTTGATAGGCACAATTAACGTTTGCTTTTACCAAAGACAAGGAATGTGGCTTTCCTTTGATTTTACCTATTGTCTATTTGGGTACTGTCCATTCTCAGACACAAAGGTAGAGGGTTATCCTTACATGGTCTAGACCAAGGTATTCTGTTTCCTCTTCCCAGGGTCTAGGCTTTGCTGTACTTCTCTCTTTTATGACTACAGAAAAAATTTATAACCCCAGCATGTAGTCCTTCCAGTGCTCTAATAACTTACTTTTGTGAATTATCTTTCTGCCTTCCTTCCTCTTTTATCCATTCCTTTATACCAACTTCTATTTTGTTTGCTGGGAACCAGAAATAAATGCAAAAATATAAGAGTTGTACTAAACTTAGTCTAGCTTCCTTAAGTACCAACAGCAATGTAATAACAACGATAATAGCAACATTCACTGAGCACTTGCTACGTGTTAGACATTGTGGTAAATGCTTTACATGGGTGATCATTTTATCTACTGAGTCGCCCAACTTTCTTATCAGTAAAGAAATCTTGGGCATCTCTAAACTAGGTGCAAATTGTAAAGCAGGGTAGGATTTATTTCTACCTTTTGTTCAGGTAAGCAGATCATTTATTCCTTTCATCTAACCAACTTCATCAACATTTCAGTTAGTGACAATTCCTTTTTACATTCTACATTCTAACTTGCCTATCAATTTTCATTATCGATGTTTTTGAGAGGAGTAATATCTTCAAATGTCTTTATAAAAATTTTGAAGAGAAATTTTAAAAATTATTCTGTAGTATTTGTAATTATATAACTGTTTTATTTATAAACTGGGATCCTAGGAACTTTTAACACAGAGAAATACTGTGTTTTTTTAATTGCAAGTATTAGAAGATATAATTCATGAATAATAAAAGGGTTTATTAGTTTGTTATTGAAAAGTCAAAGTTAGGATGGGCATCAGGTGAAGTTTCACCATGGTTTCATTTCTGTGTGATTCTCTTGCTTTTCCCTCACTTATATTTATTTCTTGTTTTCAGACTTGCTTCTCTAATATCAGAAAATTTGTGTATTAAATTCTGAATATTAAGTCATGCAGAAAGAAAGGGTTGTTCTGTCAAATCCTTGAAAAAATGTCCTAAGCTGTGTTCTACTTCTGCAACTCATGAATTACTCTTTGTTTCTGGGATGTATCATCCAGGTTTACCCTGGGATTGTAACTGTGTTCAGTCGTTCCCAAACCTCTTGGCTGCTACCTACACAAGGCAGGGGGAGGAGACTGTCCCTAGGAAGACAAGTTCATGCTTAAAGATTTATCCACATTCTCTCAAAGTAGGAAATATATCATATCTCTTCCTTCTGAAACAAATATCCAATAGGTGGTTTGCACTTAAAAACTTTTATCAAAATGTTACTGGGGTGAGAATATATTGTTCTTTGACTTGGAAAACTCTTCCTTCTTTGACTTTGGGTGTTCAGTTCTTCCTTATCTGGAGAGTCCCACCACGTCGAGGACTCTTTCTTGGTCTCACCAAATCCTACGATGAAATAAACCATATTGCTTTTATTTTCTATGTTTCTTAGTTTTAGTTCTAGGATATTTACTATATGTCTCTTTGTACTGTTATTAGAACAAGACATGATCTCGCACAATGTTTTCAAAAGCTTTATGTGACTACTCAGTATGTTATCCTCATCCTTTCTGTTAAATTCAATGCGTGTAGTACATAAGGAGTGAATCTGATAGATTCTTGCTCTTGTCCCTCAGCACCTATTGTTTTGTGCACACAGCATAAGCTAAATAAAAACCCATTCAATAAAAGAAATAAAAATATTTCCCTGGAATGGAAAAATTTGCTCCAACACAATCACTACCTACATAAGAGTCTCCTATCTACTCTCTCATCTCCATCCAAATTACATACTCAGCCTTATCTCTTCCCTCTAATTACAACCCCTCTTGACCTGTAAATGATGGGAATACCTCGCTGACCTTTGCTGAACTGGTTTTAAGTTTCTCTCCTGTTTGCAAATCTAATGCATTGAGAGTTTTTTCTCTCTAAACTCTTGGAGAGCTGTGTCAAAGTCTATACCCTTTGAGTTATAATATACCTTAGGATGATTTTAAGCCCAATTTTGTTCATAAAAATTGGTTAATGATTATATGGTTATTTATTATTTATATGGTGTGATTATATAGTGTGGCTCTGAATAACGTCACATAAAGTGGAAGTGCATAATATCAAGGAATGCACCTAAAAAACCTGCATTAATTTGAACCTTATGTAAAAGAGCAGAAATACAGAAAGTACTAAAATACATTTAACATGCACTTCAATATTTTGAAAGGAAAAACAGATTCTTCCTTTTTATAAACTATATATATATATATATATATATATATATATATATATATATATATATATATATACATCCAGATCATTATGGAATAAAAACAAAAATTTAATTCAAACATGAATATTTTTGCATGCTTAGAAAAAGCTGCCTCTTAAATCTCATTCCTGAAACTAGTCTTCTCATTTCAAATTGGAAAGATCTGTGTGTTTTTATTAAAGTTTTAAATGCTTTGGAATAATAAATAGAATTTTTGGAGATCGATTTAATCTTTTAGCTTTTACCCCTGTAGCAACAAGACTGTTGATTTGCAGTAGTCATCAGTTATTCCCCCCTCTCCCAACAGACCAACAAACTAAATTATTCTGGTGTATTTTAGAAAAACGAGCTATAATGTGAAGTGTGCTGACTGTCTTCTCTTCCATTTCCCTTCAGGGCAAAATGCAGTGAAACAAAATATAATTAAATTACGTAAAGGAGTTAAACTACAACCATGTAAAAACTTTTTATATTTGTCAGAATATTGAAATGAATGAGAAACTTCAATGATTTAAGCTGTCCAGAGGAAATACTAGTGCTTTGAATTTAACAGAATTGAAGTCTTTTGAATCCTGAAGTGCTAACAATTAAATGTTAACCCAAACAAGAGGAAATTATTTATTTATTTATTTTAAAAAATTTATTGGAGTATAGTTGTTTTGCAATGTTGTGTTAGTCTCTGCTGTACAGCAAAGTGAATCAGCTATACGTGTACAATATGCCCTCTTTTTTGGATTTCCTTCCCGTTTAGGTCACCACAGAGCACTGAGTAGCGTTCCCTGTGCTATACAGCAGGTTCTCATTAGTTATCTATTTTATACATAGTATCATTATTGTATATATGCCAGTCCCCATCTCCTAATTCATCTCCTCCACTTGGTGTCCACACGTTTATTCTCTACATCTGTGTCTCTATGTCTGCTTTGCAAATAAGATCATCTATACCATTCTTTTTAGATTACACATATATGCATCAATATGTGATATTTGTTTTTCTCTTTCTGACTTACTTCACTCTGTATGACAGTCTCTAGTTCCATCCACGTCTCTACAAATGATCCAATTGTGTTCCTTTTTATGGCTGAATAATATTCCATTGTATATATGTACCAAATCTTCTTTAGACATTCCTCTGCTGACGGACATTTAGGTTGCTTCCATGTCCTGGCTATTGTAAATAGAGCTGCAAAGAACATTGGGGTGCATGTATCTTTGAATTATGCAAAGCAGAGGAAACTAAATAGAAGCTGGATAATTCTCAAACCTTGCTCTATTTCTAAATGTTGGGTGAAAATTAATTGATGATATATTTTTTCCTTCAGGTTCTATCAATGTTTTTTTTTTTTAATTAACTAATTTTTATAAAAACTGCACTGAAAGCTAATCTGGACAGATTACCTAGTAGAACATAGTAGAGATAGCACACATTCTCAAATGAAACTGACAAGCTATCCAGTTGCAAACAGCGTTACCACTCTGAACACAGAAAGTTGATGCTTAGCCTCAAGGAATGAAGTAAGTGATCACGGAAAGGCTATTTATGGCAGATCTGCTCTTCTGTCACCAAACTAATACTGAGCTCAAATTCATTCCTTATACCCTCTGAAATGCTATTAATTAGACATGTACAGGGCATAGTCCACTTACAATATGACAGTTAATTTCACTTTATTTACAAACCACAAAATGAATCCCCAAACTTAGTCTTTGCAAATGTTAATCTGAAACAATAAAGTGTGCAAATCTACCACTATTTTTTTTTCTTGAAGATTAAAGTCTATGATATGGATCAATAGGGTTCATTCAGATTTAACAGTTTAAGTAATTTTTTATGTGATTTTTTATCAGTCAGCTGATTCCCTGGGCTGGTAGTGGGGTGGTGTATGTGGGAAACACAGAATAAGTACTATTGTCTAAAGAATGCTCATTATCAATTTGGGAGGTCACTTTCTCAATTTAATGAATTGTAGTGGGAGAAAAATAAGCAATTTTGAGGGAAGAAAGGAAGTCTGTTAACAATAAACAACATTTATCCAGAATTTACTTGCTTTAAATACTGTGCTTTATGTGGCTTCATTTTTACACCCCTGTGGCTGAGGAACAGTAGATGCCCCATTTTGTAGAGGAGGAAACTGGGTCATAGATTGTGCACATCTACAGAACTAGTGCATGGCAGAGATGGGATTCAGACCCAGGCTGTCTGACTCCAGAGCCTTTTCCTTCCATACTGGTGTTTCAGGAAAGGCTACCTTATTTCCAAAGAATGGAATGTACACTAATTTACACAAGGACAGAAAGCCCAGCTGGGGTTAACTGAAAACTAAAATAGAGAGCTGGAAAGCTGTTAGGGCCCAAGTAACTCTCTCCAGCTCTTTCTTCTTTCTTACTTCCTTCAATTAGTTTTCTCTGCTTTCAAATTTCCACATGGTCCAGCATTAGCTCACAACAGTCTATGTGTTTCTTAATTAAAATTCTCAAGAGCCATAACCCAAGTTGATTCAGCTCATCACTCCTAAGTTGCTAGATAGACAATGACTTGTTAAGATGTCCAATGTCAATCAATAAATGAGAGAAAGAAAGAGACACTTAAACTAGATTAGAGCAGCCATGGACCAGGAAGAGGATAGCGATCCTTCAGACGTACAGCCATCCTCTTCCTCTCAGACGCTCAGTCAGCTCCTAATGCCTTGGTTCTCTGCAGCTTGGAGGTTGCCCTTATCAATTGTATAAAGACCAAAACCAAGGAAGGAGCTACCTAAGTCCCCAGTTCATGCCTTTGTGTATTATAGGGGTTCATTAAATGTTATATTGCCTGGAACTACAGTCACTTTTATTTAGTTAGTCTTGGCAAGAGAGAAGTCATGTTCCCATTATTGTTTCTTTATATTTGGGTGAAAGAGCTGACCCTAGAAGGTGAGTGGGAAATGGAAAGAATAGCTCTTATACCTCTGAGTGAAAGAAGAAATTTCTTGTTGGGTTCATACATGGGGATTCTAAGGGATTCAAGTATTGCAATGAGATCTCTTCCCCTCTTATTCTATCCCCTGCCCCTCTTCGGGGGGCTCTACTCACCTTCATTCTAAGGCAATACTCTTCATGGAGGCCCCTCAAGGGGGTTCACACTTCTTCCTTTGTCTCTGTTCTTCTTCAGCAAAACCTTTGCCAGTTGCTAAGAGTTCTCTATTATTCTAGAACCACCATTGTCTCAAAGATGCAAGCTTAAAAGCTACTGTTCACTTTTGCTGGCATCATGAAGAAACCATTCCTATATAGTTTAGATTCCTCCTAGTATAACATTATTGTGTTATGGTTCTGAAAATCAACCTCTATGTCTTCATTCTGGCATATGGCCTGGCTGGCAGAAAAATACTGGTAACATTATAGAGCCTCAACATTCTTTATAAATAATTGAGAAAATATTGTAGTCACTCCTTTGTCATCTTTGTTTAGCTTTTTTCAGTTGGCTTTAGAATTTGTTGGCTTGGCCCCTGAAGAATGAAGGAGTTGAGAAAGTTTGACCTTGCCTACAGTGAACTTTCTCAAGACATGAAGTTTAAAGCCAGACCCCAGCTTCTCACCACAGTACCCTTAGCCGGCTGACAGCCCAGTGGAAGCACCAGTGTTGGCAAGGAAAAACCAACTCCTGACATAGCAAGGTCAGAGCTAGGATCCTAGGAAGCAAGTTTGACTATACATGGTCTCTAATTTTAAAGCAAAGCAATGAAAGGAGACAGCTTGATAGTTGTTTTATTTTCTCTAGAGTGGACTTATGTTGTCAATGGCAGAAAGCCATGAACCACGAAGATAAAATAATGCTAACCAGAGTGCTAAGTAAAGAAAACAAAGATGGCTCCACAATTAGTAGCATTATATATGTTAGTGCTAAGTAATAACAGATGTGTCTACAGGGAGTGAAGCATTCCTTGCAATCCATCAGAAACCAAAGCCCTCTGATACCATAAGCCATTATGGTTTATCTTGAGCTTGGAGGAACGATGGCTGAGTCCACTGGTTTGGCAAAATGGGGATGTTGTCGAGGGTGTTCCAATCTACCTGTGTCACACTTACCATGCTGCACACTTGTGCTGAGTTAACAGGGAGATGTGCTGTAAAATCCGGTTCTGTAAAGACATGCACTTGCCATGAGTCATTAGCAAGCATGCGGAGCTAATTGGCAAAATACTCATAAAAGATTTTGAAGGTGGGTTAATTACAATTCATTACACAGTAAACTGTCCCCAGGCTATTGTTAAAAATTGCAGGAGTTTCAGGGCTCATTATTTTATGATTCATTTTGCCATGTTGTGAAAAACAGACTCTAAATCAAACTACATTTATTATAGGTCAGACCACAAAATCTTTATTGGTTTTTCCAACATTCCACCCTCGTTATATGAATTCATATGGACTGCACATTTCTGTCAATTGGCAAGAAAGCATGAAATAAAATTTATGATATTTTCTTACCTTATCCTCAGTACAGCCTTAAAAATCACAAGATCTAATTGCTTCCCCTATTTCCCGAAGTTAAGGAGAAAAATAAGTATTTTGAAATCAACCCCAAAGTTGTGATGATTGAAAGCAACTAAAGGATAATGAAGTCTGTCTTCTAAAGGAAGCATTTTAAAGAAAAACCTAAGAAGCATCATTCAGATGAAATATATTAAAACTGTTATTTGCCCCACCTAGAAAAATGACTAGAATGCACTTTTCAGTTGGAAGATAATTTGAAGTTCATTAGCTTCCTAAGTGTTAATCTTATTCTCCTTGTCCCCACCTTCAAAAGTATCTGAAAGAAAAAAGACACTGTTTATTGCTCAAAAACCTGTGATACAGTTGCTTGCCTCTTGTTCTTACCACAGACAGACTTGCTCAGAATCATGTAAGGGCTCACACTTAGTCATTCTGTACCATTATATGTAATTGTTCATTGATTAATGCTTTCAATTACGTCCATGTTCACTATGTGACCCAAACCACTTTGACAGCAACAGCCTGCTATACTCATTACTGAGGATGAGTGAAAAATAAAATGCTAGGTTCACTTCCAGCCTCCGAGAGTTCAGCAGCTTATTTGAACCTTATCTGAACCATCAAAATTTTGACTCTGCAAAAACCCATGTTTGAGGAAGGGGAGGGAATGTGTGGTGCAGAAGGCTTTGGGTGGAAGGGAAAGGGGGTTGTTGGAAATTGTGGGAGAATGAGTTTCCTTGGGAGTGATCCAGTACTTCCTGATTCTGGCTGGGCCAGAAATACCGCACAAGTCTTTCTTGAAACCTCCAAGATCTTGGGAAGGCCTTTCTCCAAGAAGTTTGCCACTTCTGTATGCCTGGGTTTTGGCCAGACCCAGAGACAGAAATATGTGCAAGAGGAAATAGTTTAATACAAAGTTACCTGGATACTTGAGAATTGTCAAAAGAGGTTTACCTCTAATGAAATTGAACCTGAACAGTTGGGTCAGGGTCACTGATCATAACCCTTTCCATCCCTTATAGAAAGAGGGACCTGGAAGGTGACCTTAGAAACTCCTAGGGCAATCCACTTATTTTATAGAGGAATTCAGGATATCAAGAGGAGCCACATGACTGAACCAATACAGATGTGGACGAGAGTGAAGTCTAGAAAGCCAGTAGAAGAGACGGAAGAAAGATGGAGTCAGACAAGCAGATTTCCCAAGGCTTGAGTTAGGGCTTCACTCTGCCGCTAATGAGTGGTATCATCTTGGGCAAGTCATTTCACTTATCTGACCCTCTGTGGATGATTTCAACCACAAAGTACTAAATTAACCATTTCTGTGGGATGAGAGAGCTAAAAAGGGGTGATTTAGAAGCGTGACCCAGCTGGATGGCAAGAGTGTCACATAAGGAAGAGAAAGCACGCCACCCAGGAAGGACTGGTGAATAAAGAGAAGACTTTGAATGAGAACATAAAGAACCTGATAAGGAGTATTCATTTTGCACTGGGTAACAGGCAGATAGTTACTTTTTAAAAAGCTTGGAAAGGAAGTAAAATTGTTGGATGCATTTTTTCTTCTAAAAGTCATAATAAAGTTTTGTAAAATAAACAAAACAATCTAAACAAGGGTGCATGAGAGGAAGAAGTGCCCCAAAGAGGGAGACACTGGGAAATATTAGTTTATCAAATTGTGCTTCATGGGACATAAGGCAAAATGTATGGACCTTCTCAACCAGGGCAATCCCTGGTTTATCTCTTGAGAGTAACTTTTTGTTTAAAGAAGGTTTTCTGATGCTAAAAAGAAGCTTGCTAGTTGCTGAGCTTGCAAGAAATCAAGAAAATTAGTGGTACTTTTATGAGTCCATATACTATGACTCTTTAAAAGATAAAATTCTAGGGCCTCCAGTGGGTGAAGTTCTGAAGTGGCTGTCCCGTATGAAATACAGTTGAAATTTGTAACATGGCCATTCTGCCTGGCAGGTACCTTTGGCACTAGACATCTCCGAGCTGGCCTCTCCAAAGGAAGAGGGGCCAGCTTTCTTCCAGAGATTGACACTTCAATTTGGGTCATGGTCTCTCTTTATTTTTTTTCCTTAAAGATAAATTTCTTTATCTTTTTTTTATAGTATAGTTGTTTTACAATGTTGTGTGGGTGATGGTCTCTTGACCAAAGATGTTCACTGTGTGAGGGCAAAAGTCAAAGACTAGGATCCACTGCCCTCCCACCTGCCCTGCAGTTACAATGACCTCCAGAGGAATCTGATTATGGTGGAGGAGTTGGGGAAAGGCAACCGTAATCAGTAACTCAAGAGTATAAACATTGAGAAGGAAGAATAGGCAAGAAAACAGAAACAACTAACAAGCATAGTGTCATGATAGAGAATCATGCATAGTGACCAAGGCAAAACTCGTGGGCTGGCAGGGGGCAATATTGACACTGGAATCTGTTGGACAATCCTTCCCATGTTGATCTTGTAACTGCATGATGGGAGCAAGAGAGAAGGGGAAGTTGTGCAGAGCACCACTAATATTAGGATCCTCCTCTTTGCCGGGCATGTAGACCATTTTTTTAAAGCATTAAGAGACAAGATCATCTTCTTTTCTGACCAAAGGCCTTCCTATCTCCAGCGTGTAATTGCGTCCTCAGTAAGCTCTTACTCTGAGGCATGAAGGCTTTAGCTACTACCTCAACCGGCTCCCTGCTGGGGACGCCTCTGCTGAGTACAGCAGAGACCTGCAGGTTTCAGAGCCAAGTACAGAAAGCAGCTGGCTCCCAACCTGTTGTCCAAGGGAGCCAAGCAGAGCAGAGCTGACAATTGCCTTGGCGATGGGAGTGAGAGCCAGGCACCTGTCAAATGCTGCACTGCCCACTTTCCTGTGCCCCCCTTTCCAGTATTCCTGCTAAGAGAATGATGGTTCACACTACTGTGTTCTCCCTCCACAGAGCCAGCTGCCAGCATCCCCCTAAATTCCTTCTCCAGAAAATATTTTGATCCCTAAGCAAGTTTATTTCTCTCTCTCTCTCTCTCTCTCTGGCAGAAAAAAAAAAAAAAAGTGTCCAGAAGCAGAAGTGATGATGTCTTTATTTTCTTCTTAAGTGAGGCTGTTAAACACAACATGCCCACTCTTTTGCTTTGGGAAAGAGGGCAGGCCTGTGGTGTGGACTGTATGCGTGAGGTGTGGTGAGGAAAGGGATTGGAATGTGTGTATTTATCTGTCATCTGGGTCTTGAGAAACTTGAAATCTGCATGCAGAAGCACTGGCCCTCTTCTCTCCTCAGTCCTGAGTTAAAAAGTTACTATGTCGATTCTTTCATTTCTGGGTGTTCTGGGTCCAGTCTGACCCCAGTGAGAGAGCACTGGAAAATGGACCCCGAAGCTCTGGGAATGAGTTGAAATGGGCATTTCACAGGACCTGGATGAAAAGGTTTATCAGCAATCTGGCCTCCCTGCCTCCGGCACCGCTGCCTGCTGGATTGGCCCTTTGGCTGGAGACATAGGCACTGGCTTGGGAGTCAAAAGAACTAAGTTCAACATCAACTCTGTTGCTAACTCATCTGGGCCTCCAGCACGATTTTTCCTTTGCTGAGTTTCAGTGCCCTCATTTGTAAAATGAGAGGGCTAGACATCACCTCCAAAATGCTATGATTTCCCTGAATTTGGCCATACCTACATGGTGGAGCCAGCAGCTCTAACCTGAAGCCTAGGATCCAGGGAAACCTATCTCAAGTTCCTTTCTTTCTTCACACAGGAAACAAAAACACACAGTGTTGCAAAGAGCCCAGGGAATAGGTCTTGTTTTTAGAGACGGGCCTGGAGATGACAGTGGCTTGCATGCCAGGCACATTCCTTCACCAGAACCACAAAGAGCCTGCATAGATTTGTTGTTGTTTTTAATTGCAAACTTTTCTAACAATCTGCCCTTTAGAAATGATTGTCCCTCTCTGAGGATCAGATCACAGCCTAGCCAGTTCTCAGAGAAAATTAAATGAAGAATGCTGAGCATGGAATCTATGATTAGGATGCCTGGCTAAGTAAAGATGATCACGTATGTACTTTCCCAGACGGGTCAGCTGTGGCCCGGGGGATCCACAACAGGGCAGCAAGTGATTCATGCTGGCTTGATAGCCTCGCTAATGCTGGATTTACAGCTGGGTTTAGGGTTGAACATTGGAGGTAAATCTGAAGGAGCAGAAAGAGGCTAGAGGGAATGGGTAGTCAAGGGAATTTCCATCCAAGATTTTCAGAAGCAGGAATCCATTCCACCTTTGTCGATGACTGTGGTTTGCTAGGATCAAGATCAAAGGACTCCCCGTAGGCAGAGCCATGACAAATGCGAGGCTCAGTCTGGTGAAACCTAGCATTAGCCCTTCTTAGGCTGCCGTCTAGACTGGAAGTGGGTGCTCGTGCCAGACCAGGCTGTGTGGTTGAAGGTGCTCCTTCGTGACAAGGCAGAGGAGGGGTACAAGCTCTTCACGATCCCCACAGGGAAGTCAGCAGCCAGGGCCAGCTTAGTGAGGTGCAACATGGCTAGAGTTCCAATCAGAAGGGGAGATTTTGTGGGAAAATAGGGGACAGGGCGTAAGCATGGAGTTAAGTGGTTGACAGAGATGCAGAACCGTTTGTTATCAAAATCCAACTGCCTTGAGTTGGGCATCTTCCCCTCCCCTCCCCAATGGCTTTGGAAGGCTGCTTCTAAACTCTGCTAGAAAGTTGTTCATTTGCAGACCTAAGACAACAGCAGGCATTTGAACCGACATTCACCAAGAAGAACAACTATTGTTTTGTTTGTTTGTTTGTTTTTGATGGTTCCCATAGTTTCTCAGAGCTTCAGCTAATGTTCTAAATAGATGATGAGGGGATATTCTGGACTCTGAATGAGCACTGGCACTTTCCACATTGTCTGCTACATAGCACATCAGCACTAGCCACTGGTTAAATCTTTATTTGCCTCTTGAGAACACCAGCATAGGAAAACCACCACCACCACCAAAAAAAAAGATAGCGATGACACGTTTCCAGTTTTAGTGCATGCATTATCTCATGAGACATTTAGATCAACCTGGCGAGGTGGGCAGCATGTTCCTACTGCAATTTTTAAGAGTGGAGCTGTTTCCGACCAGGGTTCTTGGCCTCCTTAATCAATGGAAATTGATCAGAGGCCAGACAAGAAATTCAGGCAAGGCTTTATTGGGACCCCTGCTGCAGCAGGGGGGAGCAAGAACAAAGAGCAGATTCCCTTGCTTGCTCTACTCTCTGAGGTGGGGGGAGCTGGTTCCTTATATGGGGTGAGGGTAGGGGTGTGTCCAGGGGTCGGGCCAGAAGGGTGGCTTAGGTTGTTTGCCCATCCCTTTGGTGGTGTTGTGAGCACGGGGGCATGTGCAGTACCTTGCTTTTTCTCCAGACTCTTCAGAAGTGGCAGTGGGTTTTTTTGGTCCTTCTGTATCTTGCTGTCCATAATTTGCCCCAACTGCACATGTATGAATTATTTTTAGTCCCTTATAGCTTCTTTGTATTTTGTTGCTGGAGGAGACATTTGTCCAGGTGCAAGCACTGCAGCTAAGTGTCCTGGGTCCCAGGTCCCAGCCTGTCTCAGAGCTAAGAGAACTAGCAGAGGAATCAAGGTTTCAATTTTACTTCTGGCAATGATTCAAGTGTCATTCAAGGCAAATCTCACTTTTCTTGTCAATGAACTTGTCTGTAAATTGGGTGTGCTGGGAGTAGGATGGGGTAGCATCTAAACCTCTAAAATGGTTATGCCCATCGTGGTGTAGTCATCAGATAGAAGAATTTCTGGGGCCTTGAAAAATGATGGTTATGGATATAATGCAAAAATCATCATGATATAGTGCTAAATAAAATGTCAAACACAAGATTCTTTGCATACTGAGTTTATAGCTTTGTAAAACAATGTATGGGGAAAGGGGGGAAAGGAAACAATGCAAATTTTAGCTAAAGTTACAATAGGATAATATTTTATGTATTGTCATATTTTCTATAACGTGACTAGCTATATAATTTCTTGCAGATCTAAATGGAAATGAATCTGTGAATTGAAAAAGAGAGACCGCCCCCCCCAACAATACCCAGCCCTACAAATGGATTTACCACTTTAACTAAAGTCTTGAGCAATTTATCAACTCTGAGCTTCAATTTCCTTAACTGTAAAAAGACTATTAAGATCTTACTTATAAGTATTAAGTCCTTACTTTGTGTCAGACAATTATCCTGAGCATTTTCACTTGTACTAACACATTTAATCCTTGTTATAACCCAAGAAGTAGGTTTTATTATCACCCACGCTTTACAGATCAGGAAACTGAGGCGTAGGAGGTTAAATCAGCTCACTGAGCCATGGGTGGATGTTCTCAGAGCAAAACAGGACAGAATAATTCCAAAGCGCATAGCATGCCCACTGAGCCAGGCTACTTCAAAGGATGATTTCAAAATTGTATCTTATTTCTTGGAAACGCCTCTATTGCAGTGCTCTCCCATCACAGGCACTAAAAAGATCTAGTTCTTTCCTAGAGTCATTCATTTCTAAGGCTCACACCTATATCTGTTAAGTTACAAAGCTGAAGACTGAACAACTGGGTGCTCAGAACATCAGTGTAGATTCATCATTTGGTCGCCAACTCCATTGGGCTTAGCCAACTCGGGTTAATGATAACAAATACGTACTTTGGGAATCACGTGGTTAAATTTAGAAATGTGTGTTTTTGTATAAAGTGAAGTCATCATGAACATGTTTTCATATTATCTCTAATATTCCTAATTTTTTTCATAAACATCTGGGGCTCAAAGAAAACCCGAGCCTGCAATGCCCAGAAAGTCTTTCAGTCTTTTTCTCCTTCAATGATCTTTCAGGACAGTGTTTGAGAAGGAACAGGGAGGTAACACTATATATAGAAAACTGAATCCCCATAGTTCTGATTCCTTTTCCTGTAGAACATTGTTTTGTGTGAGCTACTTGCGGCCCATGGTATCTTTTTTTTTTAATTACTGAAGTATAATTGACATAACATTTTATTAATTTCAGGTGTTACAACATGATATGACATTTGCATTCATTGCAAAATGATCACAGCAAGTCGTTACCAACTGTCAATTTTTTTTTCTTGTGACGAGAATCTTCTTAGCAACTTTCAAATTAACAAGAAGTACAATATTATTGACTACAGTCACCATCCTGTACATTAAATCCCCATGACTTATTTTGTAACTGAAAATTTGCACTTCTTCATCCTCTTTACCCATTTTGCCCAGCTCCCAAACCCACCTCCACTCTGGCAACCACCAGTCTGTTCTCTGTATCTATGAGTTTCATTTTGTTTTGTTTTGTTTGTTCCTTTGTTTTGTTTTTTAATTTCCACATATAGGTGAAATCATAAGGTATTTGTCTTTCTCTGATTTATTTCACTTAGAATAATACCCTCAAGGACCATCCATGTTATTGCAAATAGCAAGATTTTATTCTTTTTTATGACTGAGTAGTATTCCATCATAAATATATATATATATATATATATATAACATCACATCTTCTTTATCCATTCATCAATTGATGAACACTTAGGTTGCTTCTATATCATAATTTTACAATGAACTTAGGGGTGCAATTTTTAAAATTATTTTGTTTTTCATCAGATAAATTCCCAGAATTGGAATTCTTGGATCATATGGTAGTTCTAGTTTTATTTTTTTGAGGAAACTGTATTCTGTTTTCCATAATGGCTGCACCAATTTACATCCTCACCAACAGTGCACAGGGGTTCCCTTTTCTCCACGTCCTCTCCAACACTTGTTATTTTTTGTCCTTTTTATAATAGCCAGTCTGACAGGGGTGATTAGTGACGTTGAGCATATTTTCATGTGCTTGTTGGCCAACTGTATGTCTTCTTCGGAAAAAAAATGTCTATTCAGATCCTCTACCTATTTTTTAATTGATTGTTTTCATTATTAAATTGTATGAGTTCTTTATATATTTTATATTAACCCCTTATTGGATATATAACTTGTAAATATCTTCTCCCATTCAGTAGGTTGTCTTTGTATCTCACTGATGATTTTCTTCACTGTGTAGTAGTTTTAAATTTGATATAGTCCTGTTTGTTTATTTTTGCTTTTGCCTTTGGAATCAGATCCAAAAATATATCACCAAGAGTGATGTTGAGGACATATGTTTTCTTCTAGGAGTTTTATGTTTTCTGGTCTTACATTCAAGTCTTTAATCCATTTTGAGTTAATTTTTGTGTATGGTGTAAGATAGTGGTCCAGTTTCATTATTTTGCATGTGGCTGTTGAGTTTTCCTAACACCATTTATTGAAAAGACTGTCCTTTCCCCATTGCATATTTTTGCATCCTTTGTTGTAAATTAATTGACCACATATACATGAGTTTATTTCTGGACTCTCTATTCTGTTCCATTGATCAATGTATTTGTTTTCATGACAATACAATACTGTTTTGATTACTGTAGCTGTGTAATATAGCTTGAAATCAGGGAGCATGAGGCCCACAGCATCTTTTTCCTCAAGATTGCTTTGGCTATTTGGAATGTTTTGTGGTTCTGTACAAGTTTTAGGGTTGTTTGTTTTATTTCTATGAACAATGCCTTTGGAATTTTGATAAGGATTGTATTGAATATGTATTATTTTGGGTAATATGGACATTTTAACAATAATAATTCTTCCAATCCATGAGAATGGAATATCTTTCTATTATTTGTGTTTTCTTCAATTTCTTTCATCAATGTCTTATAGTTTTTAAGTGTACAAGTCTTTCGACTCCTTGGTTAAATTTATTCCTAGGTATTTTATTCTTTTTGGTGCAATTGTAAATGGGATTGTTTTCTTAATTTGTCTTCATTGTTAGTGTGTAAAAACACAAAAGATTTTTGTGTATTGATTTTGTATTCTGCACTTCACTGAATTTGTTTATTAGTTCTAACAGTTTTTTGGTGGAGTCTTTAGGATTTTCTATATATACAGTCATGTCATCTGCAAATAGTTACAGTTTAACTTCTTCCATTCTAATCTGGATGCCTTTTATTTGTTTTTCCTGCTTAATTGCTCTGTCTAGGACTTTCAATACTGTGTTGAATAAAAGTGGCAAGAGTGTGCATCCTTGTCTTGTTCCTAATCTTAAGGGAAAATCTTTCAGCTTTTTGCCACTGAGTATGATGTTAGCTGTGGGCTTGTCATATATTCCATCTACACCCACTTTGTTGAGAGTTTTTATTATAAAAGGATGTTGAGTTTTGTCAAATACTTTTTCTGCATCTATTGGATGATCATATGATTTTTATTCTTCATTTTGTTAATGTGGTGTATCACACTGATTGAATTGCAGTTGCTGAACCATCTTTGCATACCTGGAATAAATCCCACTTGGGAAGGGTGTATGATCCTTTCAATGTATTGTCAAATTTGGTTTGGTAATTTTTGAGGATTTTTGCATCTATGTTCACCAGAGATATTGGCCTATAATATTTCATTTTTTTGTGGTGTCTTTGTCTGGTTTCTGTAATGCCCATAGAATCTTGAGAGCTCTTTTATATGAGCTTTATAGCCCCACTCAGTGACTTAGATACTTAGAGTTTAGAAGCTGCATGTTGCCAAGCTAACTTTTGACACCAAGAGGTTTAAGTTCAAGCGAAATCTCCAAACCCAACTAGGCACGAGTTTTAGCTACTTATGTTTTCTCACATGGATGGCTCATATAGTAGTTGACAAGCACCACCTCCCACTGAATTAGGCATTTTGATGTTTAAGTTTTGTATGGGGACCACTTCCAACTGACCATGTAAACCTGGGCAGGTTTTTACCTTCTGTGAACCTCTTATCCCTCTAGAAATGGAGTGGATTATATTGATTAAACTTTCTCCCTTAGCAAATTTTAAGATTAGGTTAAATTATTTTCATTCAAGTAGAAAGATAATTACTACTACCCATTCAAAAATAACTACTATGCTGTCCACCCGAAACTAATACAACATTGCTAATCAACTATAAAATAAAAATTAAAGAAAATAACTACTGTGTTGTACATCTCTCATTTAAAAGGAAGCCAGCAACTCAGCAGCAAAGTGGGAGGTGTGGTGGTTGTTCGCCAGGGTGTCTCCTATGGTACAGTCCATGATCTCATAACTCCTGCTCCTGGTGCTACCCTCCACTCTCTTTGATAGGTTTTTAACTAGAGAATGAGAGTATAGGTGCTCAACTACATAATCAGCATGTGTTGGAATTCTGTAGAGGTGGAGTCCCAGCTTCTTGGTGGGAAGCGGGAAATCTTCATGAAGGGTTAGAAGTGGAAACCTTACCAGGTACAAGTCTCATTTACTAGACATTGCTTTATTAGGTTCCCTTAATTATTTGAAAAGTCCTCTTCCTCCTTACTCCAGCTTCCCTCCCTTTAGGTTGAACCTCCCATGTGTTTTATGATTCATCCATTTCATTTTCTATCTAAATGATTAAAGCAAGTGTTGACACCCTCTCAGGACCAGCCTGTGAAGTGTTCATTTATTCACTGTAATTTGAGGCTTCCTCTGCCAGGAGTAATAACCCCCGCTCCTCCCTCAGACCACTCTGGCTGCAGAACCTCAATACCAGCCTGGGGCAAGGGAAGAAAGAAAGGAAAAGTAGAGGTGAGTATAATTGCTCATAGATTTGTGAATATTTTGCCGTGGAAGGTTCTGACACTGGGAAAACGTGCACTGACCTTCAGGCCACTGTTTAAGGAAGGTAATCCTGGAAAAAGAAAAGCAGGTTTGTGGTTTTGAAGCATCTCAGCCTTAAGGAATAGAAAAAGGGTTAAAAGAAAAAAACAATGAAAATGAGGAGCAGCTTGAAGAACAGACTTAGACAAAAGAGTGTATCAGGAAAGAGGATGAGGGGCTGTTCTTTCTTTCTATCCTCCTTCTTTCCCTTCTTTTTTATTATCAATCTTCATTAGGTACATGCATATGTGGGTGAAGAACCAGTGAATAAGTCAATTTTTGAATGAATAAATGAATGAATGAAGCATAGGTCAATGTTTCCTAAATCTGATTCATCTTCAGGATCAATTGGAAGCCCTTTCTTATAATACAATTTCCTGGGCTGTCCCCCTGGTGATTCTGATCCATTAGGTCACAAATGGATCCTAGGGATTTGTAGTTTTCAACCACTTCCCGAGATTCCAATGGTCAGCCAGGTTTGGAAACTTGAGGCTTAGAACACAGCTGTAATCTAGATTCTATTCCTCCTCATTTCTACAATAAATGAGGGCCCTACTATGAATGGGGGCCCACACTGATTGGCCACACATTGAATTTAGTTGCAAATGAATTAATCAGCTGCTATTCCCTTCTTGATAAACTACCTGATCCCCCTGCCTGCCATCCTTGTATGTTGCCAGTGAACCTTGATTATATTTTGCAAAAATTTTTCTTAGAAAATTTTAAATTAAAATAATGAGAAGATTTCCAATCCCGTTCTATTTCAACTCTTCTGGAATTGTCCATCCACAAACAAACCAAGAGTCCCCTTTCTTGGTTTACTTGTTCATTTTTGGTTAGAAACAAGGGTGCTTCTGAAATCCATGGCTTTAGAAATGCCTGAACTCATCTCCCTCTCCCTGCTCCACCATTTTTATTATTCAATAAATAAGTATTGAACATCTCTAGATTGCTAGGAAACTAGGAATACAGAGTTGAAAACTGTCATCCTTGTTTTACGGAATTTACAGACTAGTACATAAGTTGAATAAGAAAATGGTTGTTCTACAATCCAGGCATGGTAAAAGTATGCATAGGTTAGGAAAGTTGGGGTATATGTTGGGTCAGGGGGATAATAAGTACTGATGAAGAAAGGGAAAATCAAGGTTTAGATGATGAAGGAGGACTAAAGCATTGTGTGTATAGCTGTAGAGGTGATGATGTTAAAACCTTGGAGAACTCAAATCAGAGCTGTGTGTGTTGGCAGGGGTGATGGGAGATGACATTGGAAATGTAGGGACCATATTATGACATACCTTGAAGGTCTTACTAAAATTTTGGATTTTAGACTGAAGCACCAGGAATCCCATAAGGGACTTGAGCATGGGATGGACATAAACAGATATATATGTTTGAAGAAATGCTCTCATCATTGTACGGGCTTTGCCTGACCTGAAATTTGCCAGACTGGTGACTCCAGGGGAACTAAAGAGAGGGGACAGAGGAAAATATTGAAGTAGTAGAAATCATTGCTAAACTTTGGTGATGCATGGGTGTGTTTGCATGTGGCAGGGGGAGCAGGGACAAAATAGGGGAACTGTAGAATAATTCTCAGGTTTCTAAACCTTGACCACCTAGAGAATAGTGGTGCCATTCATGGAAGCAATCGTTTGACTGATTTTTATTCATTTTCCTGTGGTATCCGAAGAAAATACGGACAGCATCATAATGTGAATACCCAAATCCAAACACTTGAGCAAGTAATTTTTTTTTTTGAGTTCTTAACAAGGCTGAAAAATCTTCTAAGCACTCATGAAAGAAACAGCAGGGCCAAGACGACTTTGAACTCACTGCACATGATTCCTTTTATATAAGACATGCTTGACAAACATTAATTAAATCTCCCAGCACCTCTTTGAAGTAATGTAGGAAATATGTACAGGTGGGTAAACTGAGGCCCCGGGAACTAGAAGAGCCTGAGGACATACTAGGGCAGGTGCAGCATTTGAAGAGACACTCGTAAGAGGCCCCTGTTTCTCTGATGAGGAGAGATATAGGTGCTTTTTTTACAAGCAGAGGTCTTCCAGCAAGTTCTGTAAACTAGGCAGGATGAGGCAGGTTGGTTATTGACTCCAAGGGCCACATTCTCTGACCTTAGACCTTGCAGCCTTGGGCCTAAGAGCATATCCTCTCTACTCATAACCCAGACCCACCATCTCCCTTCTGAAATCTACAGCTGTGTCATATCCCTTCCTTGTAACTGACTGGTAGTCATGAGTGTCAGAAGATGAAGGTGCTTGACTTCATGGCCAAAAGAAGGAACCTGAGTCATTTTTGTCCCCGAGCTTCTGCTTGTCAGCTTTTCTGTGTTTTTGCAGATTGGACTCTTTGGTTCAGTGTGCAGGATGCTTATTGCAGAGGAAGAGTCCAGCTATGCAACAGGCCCGTCAGCAGCTTTGGTCAAGCTTACAGGGGGCTCTGGATTTAAATGACCCTTTGAAGCCGTCCCAAATTAGTTACGATGTCTGGCCTTTGTACTTCCACATTGATCAATCACTGGACCTGGCTACCCTGGGTAGGGCTGCAGCTAAGCCAACACTTGAAGAGGCTGATGGCTGAAGGCTGTGCACAGTACAGATTAAGAACCTCATTTTCTGCTTGTGAAACTAGATACATCCAAAAAGATGGTCCTTGACCAGTTATAGCTGCTGCCCAACTATTGATTCATTCTACTCAATTAGTTATTCTATCTATCTATCTATCTATCTATCTATTTTACCTATAGCACCTATGGTGCTAGATGGAATTGGGTGCATTTATAATGACAAAAGACAGTCAAAGTCCCTGTGCTCAGGAAGCTCAGTCTAGTGAGGGAGACACAAAATTAACAGATGAACATAGAAACAAAATCAGCTCAGAAAGAGCTAAATGCTTCAGGAAATAAGGGAATCAGATAGAGAGGAAATACCAAAAAGTAAACATATGCACATATGTTGTTGACCAAAAAAAGATGGGAAGCACTTGCACCCTTATCCAGTGAGATAAAAGGTCTTCTTTCTGATAATATAACAAGATATGCAGATCACCAGCAATTTAGGAGTTTACAAAATTTAGGAGTTTACTATTTCTTATGGTAAATAATTGAAAACTTGGTTTTATAGTGCATTTGGCCTTCTTCTGGGCAAAGGGAGTGAATTAAAAATAATTACTCAGAGAAAGCAACATGTTTTTTTAAAAGGAAGATTTGGAATTGGATTGTAAACAATACGTTTTCTGCGTAACACATTGGTAACATCAAGTAACTATTTTTGCCCTTTTCACTAAATCTCTCTTTTTATTTTTGACATGTTCTTCTGAATCCATTGTCCTTTATTTTCTTATTAGAAGTTTTAATTTTTTTTTCCAGAAGCATTTCTCAAAGAAATCTTTGACTATGAACATATTCAATTGCTTTACTGAATGTAATGTCCCCTTGAAAATCCTGTTCTAGTTAAAATTTCTAAGGAATCCATTCAGGGATGAGAGACATCTAGGCATTTTGTTCATTAGCTTGGTTAACCATTGGTTTTCCATTTTATTTACTATATTTTCCTTATTCTCTATGATTTAAGTCTCTAAAACATTTGGGCGGTTTTCATGAAAGGGGCTGTATCATAAATGCTTTTAAGGTCTATATGATTTATACATACAGCACTCATGATTCATGTCTCAAATGGCCGTGTTGGTAGATTTTTTTATTAAATTCTTGATTTATGTGAAATAGATAAATATACGGATCATTCAGAACAAGGGTGTCTGTGTCTGGGGGTGGGGAGGGGAAGGACGAGAGGGATTTGGATGCATGAATAACTCCCTATTGGTTCTAATGGGATTTGCACAAGGAAGACTCCTGTATTCCAAGATACAATCTTTCTTCATTCTAACATGTGGTTAGGTATATGTTATTGATATCATAACTTTAATTTCTGAGCCATGTTAAATCGATACATGTTTTAGATGTTCTTCTTAACGGAATGAAACATAAAAGAGCATGCCTTTCTTCTTCTCCCTCTCCCCATGTTGTGTTTGGCAAAATACCTTGACATTCTAAAATGTCTTATCTACCTCTGATTTTAAATCATTTGAGGGCTGCACAATCCCCCATGTTTAATCAGTATTTACCATCATAATAGCAGAAAATGAAACGAAGAGTGCTTCTTAACAATGAGAGCATTTCATAAAAGACGATAATTAAATTGGATTTCCTGTAATAGTAATAAAACATTTTCAAGCTCACTCCCAGCTGAAGGAAAGAACTTTTACCCTGCTCAAATCTGGAGTTGTGTGAGAATGTGCATGCATGTGTTTCAAATAACCAAACCAATAAGTCCTATTTCTCTGCTTATTATAATCAAGGGAACAACCCTTCTGATAAAATTGTGTTCAGCAGTTCCTAAATGCCCTCCCTCATCCTAACTCCACTTGGTATAATATAAAAGGCAATATATTTTGGAGGTATTTTTAATAAAACTTTTTCAGATGACTCTGTGTGGCAACACAAATTCATTTATGGTTTCCTATTAGTTCACTTTTATAGAGGTTTTAGTCTGTCCTATCTCGTGGGGTAAAAAGTCACCTTTTCCTTTTTCACGATCAACATTTGTATTTCTATTGACTTAATCTCTCCATTTCTTACTGTTTCACATATAAGAACAAGGTTGGGGCAGAGGGAAAATTAGCTTGCTCATACCCCTGTGATATTAAGATTGACATTTTGTATGAATCTTACTATGCCCTGATATTTTTTTATTATAAGGCCCTATATTAACTCTGGTGTTTCTAAAGGTGGAGACAAAGTAGAGACAGGAGCAAACTCATGATCTGTTCATATTAAAATAACTTCACGATTATTCTGTGTTATTTATGCAAAATGACTTCTTACGTAGATAAGCTGTTTCATGGATCATAACAGTGTTCTTCATTCAAGATGACATATTATGTAGATAAGATGCTTCTGGGATGGTGAGAATTTGGAATGACTTCATTGCAAGATAGACTTGTGGGAAGCATGACGTAAGCATGAGAAAAGGATGAGCCAAATTAAGAAGCAATTGGATGAAACCCAACTGCAGTCATTTTATGTTTCACCATTTGTATTCTTTAAGGGCATGACATAGTCCTAGAGAGGGGAAAATGGGTTATTCAGGGAAGCTTATTGCTTCTTAGACTTTCCACTAATTCTTCCACCTTTAGCCTCAACCTCAACCCAGAGGTAGTGGGGCTGGATTTGAATGGAGGTACCACTGGATCTGTTTGAGTCATGACTGTGCTTCAATTCTCCTCTTAATATTCTGCTTCTTGGGCTTGTGGACTATTGGAGGCACTAGATACCTGCACAAGACAGGCTATGGAGTTTGCAGGGTTCAGTGAAAAATGCAAAAGCAGAGCCTTTTGTTAAAAAATTATTAAGGATTTAAAGATGGTGACAATAAAGCATTAAACTACACATGGGGACCTTCTAAGTGCGGGACCCTGTGTCTCTGTACAGGTTGTACACCCATGAAATCGGCCCTGCCTTCAGATACTTCTAGATGTGAGAGTGAAAGTAAGGGTAGAAAAAGGAATTTTGGCTAAATGTGTGTGTAAGGAGAAGTTGGACACCAAATTTCCATGTCTATCAGTACAGCTGAGCTGCTGTTCATCTCCCTCCCAAGCGGAAGGCTCAAGTTGAGCATTCAGGATCATGGCCTTTGATATCCTACTCATTTGCTGCATGTGATGAATTGGTAAATTTATTTCTCAAAGCTCCAGATTTCTCATTTCTGAAATAACAGTTTAAAACAAATTTCCAAGATACCTAAAAACTAAGTTTAATATTTATAAAGCTATTCCAAAGCAAGAAAAACATTTTTTAAAGCAATCATTTTAGGGTTTGATGTAGCTTCTTAGAAAATTTTGGGCAAGAAGAAGTTCTTGGAATGTCTTATCATTAACATTTTTCTCTAATGATGGTTTTGATTTCACTCAAAAGGTAGCAGTGTATGGCAAAGCATGGCAGTTTGGAACACTCTGAGGTGCCACAGATCTGAAATGAATGCAGGCTCTGTCTCCTATTAGCTGTGTGATCTTGGGCAAGCAACTTACTTCACTGAACCTCCTGTAAATTGTGGTCAGTAATAGTACTTACATCAGAGGGTTATTGATGTGTTCAATAAGACAACACACAGATGGTACATCTTGGGGTGTCTGGCACATAGTAAACATTCAGTAAATGTAATTTGATGTGGAAGAAGAAGAAGGAGGAGGAGGAGGGGAAAGTGGTGGTGGTAATTATGGAAGCCAGAGTTGATAAAAAGATGAGAGCTGAATTGAAACGAATCTCTGCTGGAATCTTCTTCCCCCACTACCTGTGAGAACTCAGGCAAGTAACTTAACCTCTTAGTGCCTGTATCAGTTAGTTATCACTGAGTAACAAACTCACCCAATACTCAGTGACTTACAATAACGATCATTTATTTTTGCTCATGTGACTACACAGGACTCAGCAGATCTAGGCTGGGCAGCTGTGCTTCGAGTTGAAGATCTAGCTGACATGGGTTACAT
Organism: Mesoplodon mirus; assembly: GCF_964341445.2. Taxonomy (NCBI): domain Eukaryota; kingdom Metazoa; phylum Chordata; class Mammalia; order Artiodactyla; family Ziphiidae; genus Mesoplodon; species Mesoplodon mirus. The sequence continues at coordinate 72,317,431 of NC_138991.1, forward strand.
GTTGACAGCTGGACTCAGGTCTGCTTTCCATGTCTGTTATACCACTTGAATTAGTAGTCTGGATAGAACGTAATATTTTCATGGCAACGGTGGCAGCATGAGAGAAAAAGGTCCCTGTGCAAATCCATTTCAAGACTTTGCTCACTATGGCTGTGAATATCCCATTGACCAAAGCAAGTCACATGGCTGAGCCTAAAGACAAACATCAAGGAAAACACACTCCACCTCTAGTGGGGAGAACTCATATGGTCAAGGGTATGGAGAGAGAGAAGGAAAAGTCCTAGGGCCAATCATTTTCTTATATGTAATATGTAGTTAATAAAATGACCTCCCTCATAGACTTGTTTTGAGGAATAAATAAGATAATCCATGTAAAGTATTTAGCACAGTGCAGGCCTATACTTAGCATTTAATAAATGTCAGCTATGTTGGTAGTGATGACTCTGAACCTTCTTTGACCCAAATACAATGAAAGATTTTAGATGAGAGAGGCAGGTGTAGGTGTGAGTAGTTGGGAAAGAGTTAGTGACAGAGTTTTCAGCTAGATCTTAGAAGATAGCAAGGAAAAAAAAGGAGGAGGGTGTTCCTGGATGGAGCAGAACAAAAACAAATAGCCTAAGGGCAAAATAATGTGGATTTACAATGTTGAATTTGTTTAGTTTTAGGTGAATTGCCCACCTTTTCGTTCCAACACTCAAATCCTTGAGATGACTTGTCAGTCCCAATGTCACTGTTTGTTCGGAAAGAGAACAGAGCATATGTATATGATAAACCAACTGTAAACCTGTGTTCTCTGCTTGGAACTTCCTCAAGCATTTCCCTTCCCTGGGCAGGTGCTGCTTCCCATGGGTCTGCTTCCATTCTGAGTGGAAGGTTTATCCACAGGAATCCAGGCTGCCAGAAACTGTGAAATACTCCTTGTGGGCTCAATCCTGCCTTGGAGCCTTTGAGAACGGCTATTGCTTATACGTAAGGTTCTGGGGAGGGCCTTGAGTCTCTGTGAACTCTGTTCTTCATGACAGTGGGGTTTCTCAAAACCTGACCCTGTGAGCAATTAATACTGTGAGCTCTTCGATTCAAGCTTTCTGCATATGCCATCCCTGGCCCTCCAGCCCCACCAGCCTGCTGCTTTGATTGCACCATGGGGTCCTGAGGAACTAGCAGGGGCAGAGAGCCTGCTGCTAACACAGCCAAATTGTCCAGGCCTGTTAGCATCCTCCTCAGTAGCCACAGCCTGAAGAAAAATGAAGGCTTTTCCTCCCCTCCTGGGTAACATATGTGCACTAAGAGGGTGCTCTTTGGAAGACAAATCTTTAGAAAAACCATACATAAAATCAAGCATGGAGCTGGAGCTTGGAACTCTTCATCAATGAGAAGAACATCTCTCCTCTGATCTCTCCCCACCCTACCCTGAGAAGGATGGTTTGAGAACCTCTCTTCAAGTGCCAATGGCTTTTACCTCAAGCCTTTCAAATCAATTTTGAGAAATCACTACCCAAAAAGCCATTTTATCTGGTTATCCCAGTTGATACTGGTGCTCTCCAGAGTTTTCCTGACCTCACACTCCTTAAGAGATGCAAATTAAAGGAGCCGATGGGGGCAGCCGGCGGCTAGTTAATGCTCATGGCAGAGGATAGTGTGCTGTCCTGCCTAGACGCCCCTTCCTGGACCCAGGCATTCATTCCCCAGCTGCCGGAAGTGTTGGCAGCTAACTCCCCTCAGCTGCGTACCTCTCTGGTCTTTTTGCCTGCAGATGGAGAGCGGTCTCACTCCCAAGGTTATGCCCCCTTCCTCGGGGCAGCCCATATCCATGACTGGTGGATGTCAGCGTAAGATGGACAGCACCTCCAAGTGGGACAACTCAGAAGGACTGACTGTTTCAGCTTCAGAGCTGCCCTCAGGGCTGGCTAAGGCTTTTGCCGCAGCTTATCTCCCTGCACAGTCCTGTGCTCCGCTCCCCTACATGTGTTAATACTGAGAACACTCTGCAATGACTCTACACAGATATCTTTCGAGCATGGATTTCCTCAGAAACCTGACCTATGACATCTGCCCAGTGCCATGTGACTCTTGGCATGTTTTCACACCTTGGCTCATTTAATTTCCACAACACCATTCTGAGCCATTGAGGAAACTGAGGTTGGACAGTAACTTGCCCAAGATTCCTCTCTTGGTAACTGACAAAAATGTCTACCTTTCTCCAAATTCTGTAATCTGTGTGCTCCCTGACAGTTAAGAAGAGCACAGGCAGCTTAAAGTACAAAAAAAATGTGGATCATTTATCGAATGAATGACTAAATAAATGCAATGTCAAAGTAGACAGAAAGGAGGTGGTCAAAATCTCTTTGTAGGAGGACCAGGGGTGAGTAGCAGTGATCTGCCGTGGACTCAGACGTATCTGGGTGTGTCTGATGCATGGATACACACTTGTATCCCTGGAGGAGAAAGCGAAGACACACTCACATGCGGGTATTTGAGGAGAGTTTAGGGAAGGGGCTACTTACAAAAGCATGGACAGATTATAAGAGACCAAAAAGGGATGGCAAGTTCCTTAGGTCTAATCAGGGCAGAGAGCCACTGCCACTTGCAGGACTGAAGAGGCTGGGAAAAGGAGCCCAAGTGCTGGGAGGGGGCTGCCTGACAGGAGCCATTAGTGGAGGACTGTTCAAACCACAGACTGATGGAGAGCGAGTCGGGAAAGGAGTATTCCCGTTTCTCCTCTCTGCTGCCCTTCCATAGCCCACTGACCAAGGAGTACCAGCTGGAGGGTATGGGAGCTAATTTTTCAGTCCACACACACTGGGGTCTTGGGACACAAAGCAGGGTAGGCTGTGGAGGAGTCCGGTGGGGCAAGTAGAAGTTTCTGGCACAACACTGAAATGAAGACGCTGATTTCTAGAGACACTGAGATGAGGGCACCAAGCAACACTCACTTGATGGTCAGATGCCAAAACATGCCCCAAAGATGGAGACACTGCCTCCTCTCCATCTCAGTAAGAATGTTCACGAAAGAGACAGAGACCTCGCCATAGTCCCTGAGGGCTGGCAAGTTAAGGAGTGTTGGGAAGCATCACCCTCGCCATGAATATCAGCTCCGGCAGGCGCTAAATGTCACGGTCCTCAGTGGCTTCTCCCGCTGTGTTTATCAACAAGAGGTCCCAGGGAGGAAGACAGGTTCGGGCTATTTCTGAGTTTAAGTGAAACAAATGTGGAGACTCAGAAATGACTGAGGAAAACTTGAGATGGAGTCTGCAATATACTGGGTTGCACAGGCGCATGAAAATTTGCCAGTAAAAAGAGACATTACAATTAATGTAATGCTTTTATACCCACAAGCCGGAGAAACCTGGGGAACAGTTTAAGCGTAAAATCGTGGACATTTAGAGAAAGAGGAATCTGAAATCCAGACCAGAAGCTCATTCATTCAGCACATACAAAAAGAGGCAACTCATTCAGCAAATACATTTGGACACCTTTTCTTAGCCAGGTACATGCTGCTAGTGTACTTCCTAAAGTGGGGTCCACTGAACCACACGGGGTCTATGGATACAAGTCTTTCTTTGTGTCATGGACTGAGAAGGAAACATTGTACATTTATTTTTACTAACCTCTACCTGAACATTGTTTCCTTCAATTATAAATGTAGGCAATAAAACACATTAGGAGTAATACACGGATATATTCTTATATCACGTTATGATTATTTATTAATATTATTGTGTATATTCATCACTACTACAACACAGTAGTTTGTTTAATGTATTAATAAAGAAGCATATATATTGCTATACCACACTTTTTGGAAAATATTTTAATAATTATATTTCGATATAATTTGTTTCCTTTGTAATCCCATGCATTTTAGTTTATGCATTTAAAACATTATTTGGAGATGGGGTTCAAGGCTTCATCAGACTACCAAAGGGATTCATGGCACCCAGACACTAAGAACCCCTGTGCAAGGTGCTACTTCAGGGGCTCTCTGCAATGTGGCGGACTCAGTCAGAATTACACATGTGACACACTGGGGGCATAAAACATGACAGGGTTAACCTATATGAGGGGTGGAGAAAGATTTGATGGGGGTGGTGATATCTAAACTAGTTTCAGAGGACAAGAACATGTCCACCAAGTGGGCAAAGCACTGGGGTAAGGGGAGGAAAGGGCCAGGGAGGGAAGAGCAAAGAAAGGGAGGATTCTCGGCAGAGAATGCAAGGCGCTGAGGAATAAAAAAGCACCGTGTGGAAGTGGCAGTGGTGGTGGGGTGGGCAGGAGGTACAGAGAGAGCTGGGTAGGAGCCCAGCGAGAGAGTTTGATGCATTTCTCTGAGCCCTTGGAGAGCTGTTAAAAACTCCGTGCTGGGCAGGACATGATCACATCCACATGTTGTGTTCAGAATCATCCCCAGCTGCCGTGTGGAGGTTGAAGAGGAATTGCAAGGATGGGAGATAAGGAGATACATTAGGTCCCCCTTGCCAGAATCTAGGCCTGACATCATGAGAGCCCTAGGTAAGGGTGTAGAGACCAGCATGATGGACTCACTCGGAAGGCAGTGAATAAAGTTCCAGATCACACCAAAGACTTCCTGTGACTCTCTTCTAAAGACTTTCTCTGACAGAAAGAGGATGTTTGGTCAGCGTGTAGAGTCTGAAGGTGCTGAGAGAGATGATGTCCGAGGAATAAGCCTCAGTGAGGGATGGGCGTTGGTGGAAAGATACTCCTGCACCTTCACTTCCAGGTGGGATTTTCTGAGGTGTATTCAGCAGAGCCTGTCAGAGGGCACTGATGGATGTGAGCTCCAGCTGCCCACAGCGGTAACTTGCTTCCTCCTTCCCCATACCCTCACTGTTCTTCCTGGGGTCACCTCTCCGATAAACTCCTTGTCCCTAAACCTGTCTCAAGGAGGCTTCAAGGGAACCCCAAACTAACAGAGACTTTCTCTCCAGACCCCAAACTAACAGTAGGTCTGGAGAGAAAGAACTGTGAAAGGAGGCAGTATTACAGAAACTGATCATTTATCCAATGTGAAAATGAAAGAGTAGACAGTGTCAAGGATGATGTCAATTTTCCTTTCTGCCTTGTGTGACTAATAGAAAGACCTGCAATTCTCTGAGATTGGGATGGGCAGGAGGAAGAACAAATTGCGGGGGAACGGCATCATTAATTCAGGGTGGACATGATGACGTTGAATACTCTTGGAGCACTGGGCATAAATGTCGCATAGGGGGTTGGAAATGCAGATGCTGAGTTTATAGAAAGAGTTGGGTTGGTGGTGATGGCTTACTTGGAGTCATCAAGGATTTGGAGGAGATTTTGCCGAGAAAGTTTAGGAAACTAGAACCTTGATCTTTGGAACAGGACATTTGTGGAAGCTGCTATCTTCCGAGCTGGCCTTCTCCATCTTCTAATTCTGCTTCTGCCACCTGTGTCTAAGCACTGGCTGCTCTGACTTAGTGGAAAGCAGTTTCCTGCCAAAAATTCCTTCCAGTAATAGAAAGCCAAATTTTTTAAAAATTTTTTTCTGGGAGATGATCAACTGTAGGTATGTTGACAAGAGTGTATACCTCCCTGTTCCCTGTTTCAGTTTCTACAAAAGCAAATATTATTTGTAGGGTGATAATATTATTTATCACCCAAATCAAGACACTTTTGAGAGTAAAGGGAAGCACTGTTTATAACCATACCTTAGCAGTAAGTATAAATTGAGATGGTCTCAGACAAATGAAGACATATGGATGCACTGATTATCTCATTACGGCCACATATCCTTCTAGAAGTATGTAGAAGTATCTAGAATGAGAGATAAAGAGACAAGGACAGAAAGGGACAGAGAGAAGGAGAGGAAAAAAGAGGGAGAGAGGGAAGGAGAGAGGGAGAATGAGGTTCAGTCACACATCTGTTTTGAGAGTCTTTTGTGACACAATTATCTGGAACATTCTTCCCTTTCTCTGCCTTTTTCTTTTGTATACATGTAGGGTTTATATTTTATCTTATTCAGCTTTTTATCTCCAGCCTATAGTCCGGTGCCCAGTATACACCAGATAGTCAATAAATGATTTTTAAATACATGAATTAGAAAATTTTTCTTTTGAAGAATACTCCTAAAAATTCCATTTCACAACCAGTCTGGCCCACATGGAAGTTTTCTTCCACAGTCATTTCTAGTTTTATCGCTCAATTGAATAGTTGAATCAATGTTCTGTTGATCAGTTTAGGTATGGAAATTTGATCTCTGTTATTCTATTATACTGATCCTAATAAAATGTTTTAATATTGGTATTTTTTCTGTAAAATGGGATAATTACAGTGCTCACCTCATATGATTATTGTGACGATTAAATGAGCTAATAAGTACAAAGAACCTGGCCCACAGTAAGGGCTCATTTCATGTTAATTATTGTTGTTGCTGTTTTTCTTATCACTTCTAAAACAGGGATGGGACCTTTATACTTATTGCTATTTGGGCAAAATATAGGGACTCCATTTTTTAATGACTTACAAACATGTTAACTCATATTCAATAAAATGTTTTCACCGAAGTAACTCAATTCTTCATATCTGGTACACTCATAAATAGCATTCAGTGAGTGAGAAGTGATATAAGATTTAAAAACTACGTTTTTCCTGAAACACTCTAATTTCAATATTTGAAGCTATGTTTCTGGAATATTCAGTTATCTCTTCCCCTTAATATGAGAGAACATTGGCTGTAGCAAGATGGGTGGGAAAAAAATGCCTGGAATTTAAATCAGAAAACTTCATCCAAACATATCTTCCATGAGTTTTTGAGAGTGAAGAAAACTCCTTTCACCATCATTATTAATGTTCTTTTCTGGGTTTCATATCATAAGGTTTAAAGTTAAAATGTGTCCTTCAATAGGTTGTATTGGCAGAATTTCTAACTTATCTAGAAATGTGAAGCTTAATTTAGGCAAGCGTGTCAAACGGACACCTATAGTGGGGGTTATCTCCCTTCTTGAAGGAACTCTCTCCCGCTCATGTCAGAGATTGAACTTAAAGACCTTGCATTCCTTGATCACTAGTTGAAAGTCCCTCAGACTAACTTTCCCTTTCCCCTTTGAAGAGATTCTGAAACACATTCATCACCCGCCCCAGTCCTCTCATCTATAATGGAGGCAAATGCTGCATCCTGGTTTTTTTCTGACGCTTGCCATCCTTTCTTCTCCCTCCTGACTTCCTGGAATGGGGGAAATATTTTAATACCTGGGACATTGCTTCACTTTTGGTTCACTTAGTCATGTCTTCTCATGGACATAGGATTATCTTAGACTAGCGCTATCAGACAGAACTATTGTACAAAGATGGAAATGTTCTACATCTACAGTGTCCAAAATGGTAGCCACTAGGCACATGTGCTGCTGAGCATGTGAAATGTGGTTAGTGAAACTGAAAACCTGAATTCTTAACCTAATTTTATTTTAATTTGATTAATTGAAATAACCATAGGGAGCTAGTGACTACCATATTGGACTGTGAACTTAGGATATCTTTTCCTTCAGAGATTTCATCCAAATTATAGTTCCTGGGGAAAACAAAAACAAACCCAAAAGTGAACAAAAATGCTATTTATTTATAGTCACAAGCACGGTTTAAACCATGTGTCTAGATAACCACAAAGAGACGTTTACTGGAATTGTGAGGCATGTTGGGATTTTGGCTTAATTCAAAGGTTTCCCTTGACTTTGGTGATGCTGTTCATCTTTTGCCTTTTCTTCCACTTCTGTCATCCCTCCTTAGATAAACATCGCTAAGTTTTTTAATGTTGGGAGTCCTCAGGAATGAGTCAGACTCTCTCCTTTTTTAGCTCTATATTCTGTTTCTAGGTTATCTTACTATGCCTATAACTTCAGTAATCTCTACATCAGTGACTCCTAAATTTATATCTCCAATGCACACTTCTCTTTGGGGCTTTCTCAGATAGAGCATGCTCAAAACTGAATATGTGACTTCATCACTGAATGACACCAATCTAGCCGGGCAACCCAGAAATCCCCAAATCATCCTTGACACCTTCATCTCCTTGTATGAATTCCTGCATCTAAGCCATCTCCAAGCCTAATTGATTTAACTTGGAAAATAGCTTTCAAATTCATTCACCTCCCTTCATCACCACTGTTGCCATCATGATCCAAGTCCTGGATCTTTTGCTAGAGGTTTCCACATGACCATAGTTACATAGACTTTCTTTTGCGTTTTATAAGTGCATCATGCTCCTTTCAGTCATGGAGCCATTACAGTGTCTCTAGAATTAATACTGCCTGGAGTGCTCCCCAACTTCACCCCCAGCCACCCTGTCCTGCTCAATACCTGGTTGATCTCCCTGAGATTTTATTCAGGCCTTAGTTCAAATGTCACTTTTTAAAGATATTTTTTTTTCTGCTACCCTTGGGTATATCTGGACTGCATTATACACTTTCATATCACCAGGTACTTCCCCTTCTGAACATTTACCACAATTGTAATTAATTGTCTTTAATGTTGTCTCTGCTGCTAAAAAAAAAAAAAAATTAACTTCCATGAGGTCAGGAACCTGTTGGTCTTATTCATCACTCTATTCTTGGTGCTTGACTCAGTAGGTACACATAATAGGTGCTCAATCAATATATGTTGATTCCTTAGTTACACAACTGGAAGTTAAATATACACTCTTGTTGCCTGGGGTTAGTAAGCTGAAACATCACTCAGTATCTGGATCAGGAAATTGATGGGGAAATGAGTTTGGTAACTTGTCATTTGTATGTGATGTGAATTCTCAAAACAGTGAGTTTCTCTGTGAATAAAACAGTAAGAAACTGGAATCTTGGAGTTTTCAAAACAAACTCTTGATGTAAACCTTTACACTTGTGTTATCGCAGCTGCAAACTTTCCAGCTGTTCTGTAATATTTTAAATGTGTTTCAAATTATTCATTTACTTCTTTGAGTAGTTCTTCTTGAGTACATTTTTGCTTTTTAAAAATTTTCAGTTAACTTCCTAACATGACTTTAATTGTTATTATTCTGTAGAACAATGTTCTTTCAAGAGTTCTTGCCAGAGACTCAACAAAGCCATTAACTGACCATGGTTACTGATTTCCAAAGAGTCATCCATACTTCAGGAATAATCTTTGGAATCAATTGTCTTTATTTACCTAGCATGACACCAATCTACTAACTCTATTATTCAAAAGTGGCACCTTTTCTATTTCCTTTGTTATAGTTCCCAAGCATGAATTTGACAGTTTTCATGCAGGAAAGGAAAATGAACGTTTCTGGACTTTTATGAGACTTTTTGTCTTTGCTTATTAATTGCCCCACTGACCTTGTAACTAGCTTCCTCTCTTTGATCTGATACTTTCTTATTTCGTGCTTGCAGATGTTTTAAAATGTTCCAATATTTTTCCCCCTGGGTAAACTGGATGCTTTGTGGTAGCGGCTGACGTAGTTTGCTTGGCCACCAAGGCTTAATTTGATAACTTCTCCTAACACATAGGACATTTAAATGAGGATGAGAAGGATTACCAGGCTACGCTAATCTAAATTTGAGATAGTCTTCATTGGATTGCCTAGCTAGTGAGTTACATCTTTTTTTGGAAGAAAGGGATTGCTGTGTATAGCCTGCCAAACTCCTGATTTTACAAGTTCACAGTAAGTATTTGTACAAATTAAAGTCAATTTAAAATATAAATTACTGAAAGGAAACACAGGCTTTTAAAGAGCCAGATAATTGATTTTAAAAACTTAAATGTCTGCTTTCTTCAGAATATTTGAAACAAGTAATAAGAAAGTTTGAAAAGTTAACCATGGAGTAAGCATCCAATAAATTACTGAAGTATATAATTTTATTGAACTTAATAATTAAAATTATGAAAAGGTCATAAAATATTTACACTCCTCAGTAATCAGTAACTATTTTGAATAGTCATTTTCTAAGGCCATGGAAAGCTATGGTTCTCTTTAATTAACTAATTAAACTAAATAGTGTTTAACTTTTGTTTTTAGAAGCACATCTTTTTTTTTTCATTTCTTAAAGCAAATTGTAATTTACTGTACTTTTATCAAGGGTCAGACTTTAATTATCACCGTTAAGCAACAATAGAGAAATTCAATAAAATGATTTTTTGCATTGAGGAGCAACTATTTATAGATGATAATAATACCAATAATAAGTAGTCACACATGCCTTCTGTAGGCAGAAGAAAAAATGTGAAATAAGACCAAATTATATCTAAAGCAAAGGTATAGGTTTTATATGCACATGCTAAATAAAGAACTTCCCAGATACTAACCCAAATGGGCACCAAGGTCATAATCACAGGAATATTACAGTGTGAAGGTGGGAGGATTCAGGGCACCACATGGTGCAGCCACTCCAGAGCCTTCCCTGGAGGTGAGTGTTAGGTATCAAAGCTGTACACCCCAAAAGAGTAATTATTAAATTTGGGAACTTGATAGAAGGAACCATTCAAATTCTATGCCATAATAACTTGAGCTGTTGTAAATTTTTGTATTGTTTTTGAGATGAATTTTATTTTTATTTCATATTGGACTATAGTTGATACACAATGTTGTGTTAGTTTCAGGTGTACAGCAAAGTGTTTTAATTATACATATACATATATTTATTCTTTTTCAAATTCTTTTCCCATTTAGGTTATTACGGAATATTGAGCAGAGTTCCCTTTGCTATACAATGGGTCCTTGTTGTAAATTTTGAATGGCTATAAAAAGTCGGTTATGATTTCTTTTCTCTATAAAGTGTACCTGATCATGTCTCTGGGCACACCTTGTCCCCATTCAAGCAGATCTGTTCTACTACACACCATCCGGAAGACTGCTATCCTACACGGGGATGGAGAACTCAGCTTTGCCTCTGGCGTAATCTCAGCTTGTCCCTTATGACCTTGGGCAGGTCACTTAACCTCTCTGAAGTTTAACTTCCATATCTGTAAACCATAAGGATAATTACACCCAATTCTTCAGGTTCCTGTGTGGATTAAATGAGATACTGCATGATAGTGCCCCGTGACTGCTGGATAAATGCTAACTGCTATTACCTCCAGTATTCCCTCTGTGGACTTTGAGTGAGCCTTCTCGGTCAGGCCTTTCAGCCTTTACATCTCTTATTGCAATATTGTCACTAGAAAGGGGTGGAGTGTTAGCTTCAATAAGTCTGCATTTGCTTCTGTGAGGGTCCTGTGTGCACAGCACCTGGATTTCTCAGAAGAAAAGCCATTAGAACCAGATTTGCTGCTTCCGCAGCAGAAGCAAAGCACTTTAACTTCATTAGCACAGCCCTGTCAATCGCTTTTCAAGTGGTCAGGACAGTAAAAGTTCTATTCAGCTTGGGGCTATTTTGCATTATCTTTAAGGGACACTTTCTCCCTGGAGAGGCCACCTGCCTCTTAAAAGTTGAGAGGGTCTCTCTGCTCAATCCTGAGCTTCCACACAGCTGCTGAAGGCAGACACACATTCCTAGCATTTGGCATCACAAAGGGGGCTCAAAGGCTGGGCAAGAACCTTGCTGTCATTTTGTCAACCTCTTCCCTATTTTTCCCCAGACTTCCCCCAAATTTTCATTAGGGCTCAATGCTATCAGAATATGCAGTAATATTTTTTTATTAAGCTTTTTATTTGAGATGACTGCAGATTCACATGCAGTCATAAGAAATAATAGAAATTCTGTGTACTGACTAACTTGCAACTTTGACTCAGTTTCCCCCAATGGTAACATCTTGAAAAACTAAAGTACAATATCCAGAATACTGACATTGAAAAAAAACAAGATACAGAAAAATTCCATCACCACATCCCTGTCCCACTTCACCCCTCCTCCATCCCTGACCTCTGGCAACCTCTACTCTGTTTTCTATTTCTATAATTTTGTCATTTCAAGAATATTACAAAGGTGGACTCATACAGTGTATAACATTTTGGTATTGCCTTTTTCCATTCAGCATAATGCCCTGGAGATTCATCCACTAGATTGTGTATCTGTACCTTGTTCCTTTTCATTGCTGAGTAGTATTCCCTGGTATGAATATATCATGGTTTGTTTAATCATTCACCCACTGAAGTACATCTGGGTTGTTTCCAATTTTAAGCTAATATGAATAAATCTTCCTTGAATAGCCATATACTGTTTTTACATGACCCTTAGTTTTAATTTCCCTGCAATAAACTTTATGTCCAATTGCAGGCTTGTATTGTAGTTGCATGTTAATTTTATAAGAAACTGCCTACCTGTTTTCCACAGTGACTCTACCATAGTATATTCTACGAACAGTGTAGAATGGATCTAGTATAATCTGCCTCCTCTCCAGTATTTGGTATGGTTACTGTTATTTAGTTTGGCTATTCTGACAGGTGTGAAGTGATATCTCACTGTGGTTTTAATTTGCATTTCCTCAATGGCTAATGACGTTGAATATTATTTTGCAATAGTCTTTTGCAGATGGTATAATTTAAGAGCTGGAAAGAATTGGACAGATCCATTTCAGTGACTGAGACCCAAATTAATGTATTTGGATGAGAGTCAGGTCCCAGTGAGAGAGAGAGAGAGAGAGAGAGGCACTTTGCTCTGAACTCAGGTCTCCTAAATCCCAGCCCAGTGATGTTTACACCAGATCCTATCTCTAGGACACATCAGGGATGATTTGCTTGCTCTGATTAGGTGGTAAGGCTGATTAAGAATGTATATAAGTAGGGCTTCCCTGGTGGTGCAGTGGTTGACAATCTGCCTGCCAATGCAGGGGACACAGGTTCGAGCCCTGGTCTGGGAAGATCCCACATGCTGCGGAGCAACTGGGCCCGTGAGCCACAACTACTGAGCCTGCGCATCTGGAGCTTGTGCTCTGCAACAAGAGAGGTCGCGACAGTAAGAGCCCCGTGCACCGCAATGAAGAGTGGTCCCCGCTCGCCGCAACTAGAGAAAGCCCTCGCAGAGAAACGAAAACCCAACACAGCAAAAAATAAATAAATAAAACAAAAATTTTTAAAAAAGAATGTATATAAGTTAAAAAAATAATGTATACAAGTAATCCAGCAATTGCAACTGTGTAGTATTTAGCACATATCTGCCATCTACTAAGAACTCAATAAATAAGTGAATTTATGTCTATATCTATGTCTATATCTCACCTTATTGTGGGAGCTAACATTTTTCCTTTCTTTAAAGTAGGCATGTTATTTCCTGCCTTCCCCTTTCAGAGCAGGAAATAAAGAAAATAGGATTAAAAATGTTTTTCAAATATTGTCAAAAATAGAGAGAGAAAAAGAACAAACATGTCTGTTCAATCTATCCTGTAGGTCTCATTGTGGGTTACTAGGGTTAGTAATGGGGAGGGGGGGATCTTGTGGACCCAGGAGTTCAGCCTCCTGATTTACAGATGAGGACACAGGAGCTCACAGAAATGAAGTCCCCTCTCAGGCGCTGCTCAGGAGGGGCTCAGAGGAGCTGGGACTGAAGGTGTTTCCCAGCAGGGAGCCCAGTGTCACTGACTGAGCCCCTGCCATGTTCTCATACAGGACAGGGACACTGGAGACCCAGGGCTCTGTTTACCATGAAGGACTTTTGGGGGTGAGAGGGGAGGTGAAGAGTGCTGGGAAACTGTAGTCACTCCCGGGGGTCAAAATTAGCCCGTGTAGCTTGACTCCTTCTAGCCCAAGGAATGTCATCACTTGTTCAGCTTTGCTGAGAGAACAACTCTTTTCATTTGGATATAAAAATGCTCAGCACTCTGATGACCGCATCTAAAGCCAGTTACCACCCAGGCCCCAGGCTGTGCCGATCCAGATGGCAGATGGAGTAAAAGGAATTCAAAAATGTTCTTAAAACAGAAAGAAAGGGGTAAACAAGGCATGTATGTAATTCAGAAAGAAGGTGCTTCGGAGTTAGGAGGTGATCACCACAGGGAAAGAAGGAAACTTTCTCCCTAGGAGGGGCTTTCCAGTCTCTGAAGCTTTGTGAAATACGTCACAGAAGCAGTGACAACCCAAGGAAATGAGGAATGTCCAGAGGCCGAGGGAAATGTCCTTGTTTGGGGATCTCTGAAAGATGTGGTTTTGAGCATCTGTATCTGACTATGAGCCAGTGCGGACTTTCTCCGGGTGCTGCTGGAGGAGATGGTATGAGTCCCGGAGAATCACCTGCCATCACTATCTTCCTGAAGAAAGCAGCACCGCAAAGCTCTTATCTCACACAATTCATTCCTTGATAACAATTGTGTTTGTCCCATCATGTCCTGAAGCAAAAGTAGCAGGTGTAATAGCTGTTGAAAAAAAATTAACTGGTATGATGAATGATTTATATCCTCATCATACTATAAATTATAACAGGAGACAGAGGGAAGGGATTTTGGAAGCACTGCTTTTCTGCAGAAGCACAAAGCCCTTGCTTCTTTTCCAGTTATTGTTAATTTGCTAAAAATAAGGTCTGTGAAATATGTAAACATCACCCTCCCCCCCCCATATGGAAACCGTGAATTATTCAGATAGTGGCTCTAGGTAGGCAGGAAAGAATTGGATGTTGGCCTAAGGCCTTATGTTCCTGTCCCTGACAGGCTCTGAGCTTGTCAAAACCGCTCTTCAATCACCTGGCTAATAGTACAGTGTATTTCAGTGACTGAACCGGTCACATAATTAGAAGCATTCTCCTCTAGCTGGAAAGAAGTCTGCTGGTACATTCTTCTAAATGAAAGAAACCCAACTAGTTGTGCCAGGTTATATAATTTAATGGAGAAACTGTAGAAGAAGCCCTTGAAAAAGTGTGATGGTGCATTCATTTTGGGTACAATATTAAGCACTCGAGCAGAAAGTTTCTCTTTTAACTCCCAGCCAAGGCTCATCGCTGTTGTGTAAATGAACTCAGTGCAGCCAAAAGCCCCAGCTGGTTGACAGGACTGAGTCAGTGGCGACCTGAATGCGTGGGGTCTATTTGCACTTGCTCATCACATCTTGGGCAAACCACCACTGATGCCCAATGCAGGAGGCGAACATTTCTGCTCTCATCATTGTTATAAGCCCAGTTTTTTAAAAACCTGGTCTTTATTTACTCTTTAAACAACAACAACAAAAATCTGATGGTAGATCCCTCTGAACTCCTTGAATCCAAAATGGCATCTCCCTCTCTTGTTCTCTCTCCCTGGCCGCTCCTTTATTTTCCCTCTTCTCTTTTTCTCTTTCATCTGGCTTCTCCACCCAAAAAGCCAAGGGAAGTGAGGTAACAATAACTTTGCTGCATTTCACCTGGCCCACCCAGAGAAAAGCTATTTCTAGGCAAGTGCGGAAAACCCAAACCTTGTGGAACTCACCCGGCCCTCTAATCTAACATCCTCTGTGTGCTGCGGAGTCTAATGTTTAATTTGAAAAACAATCCGAAAATAGCATGAAAGGAAACGTGGAATTTGCATAGCTATATATATGTTTAAGATAGTCTTTTCCAAAAACACTGTGTTTGAGAGCTGGCCCTCAAACTTGAAGTTGCCCGAATTTCATAGACTCCTCTGAGATAAGGAGTGTAATTTTCACTTGAGTGATGGTTGATTTTCTGCACAGTCCTCTTAGTCCTCTTCATACTAGGGAGACTGATCTCAAACCCTGTCCTGCTGCAAAGCTAAAAGCTGACATTCAGAACTGTGTGCTGACTAATGCTAAGTAACAATGACAATGAAGACAGGGCGATTTCTAATGTTGGATTGTCATATTTTAAGAGTCTTATTAAAATCTCCTCGTTTTTCTTTCCTTTTATTTCTACCTTTCACTCTCTCTCTCTCTCTCTCTTTCTCTTTGCTATTTTCTTGACCTTTTTCTTTTCCCTGTTTTTGAATTTTTTTTTTTTTTTTTTTTTTTTTTTTTTTTTTTTTTTGCAGTACGCGGGCCTCCCACTGCTGTGGCCTCTCCCGTTGCAGAGCACAGGCTCTGGACGCGCAGGCTCAGCGGCCATAGCTCACGGGCCCAGCCGCTCCGCGGCATGTGGGATCTTCCCGGCCCGGGGCACGAACCCGTGTCCCCTGCATCGGCAGGCGGACTCTCAACCACTGCGCCACCAGGGAAGCACCAGCACCTCATTTTTTTTTTTTTTGCGGTATGCGGGCCTCTCACTGTTGTGACCTCTCCCATTGCGGAGCACAGGCTCTGGACGCGCAGCCTCATTGGCCATGGCTCACGGGCCTAGCCGCTCCGTGGCCTGTGGGATCTTCCCGGACCGGGGCACAAACCCATGTCCCCTGCATTGGCAGGCGGACTCTCAACCACTGCGCCACCAGGGAAGCCCCCAACACCTCATTTTTGTAGGCAAAGCCTTGGTTTGGTTTAATCCAGCTACCTGCCGATGGACTTTTTTCACTGTCAAGCCCTTTGGAGGCCGACTTCTATTTCTAAAACTCTAAATTTAATAGCTGGAGAAGAATAACAAAAATCTGCCATTTCAGGTCTCCTAGAGATTCAGTCATAATCAAGGTGCCTTTTAAAACAATCTTACTGACAGGTGCTAGAGATCCAGGTGTGAAGCATAAGCCCCTCACTTAGAAAGGGTTGCTCTGCAGGTCAAGGTGCAGGGCAGAGAGGGTGCAGGGCTCATGCGGAGAAAACATTTAAGGGAGAGTAAGAACCAGTGTGTAGATCTTTACAAAAGGGGTTCTTATCTTGGAATCCATCAGCAGATCCATGGGTAGCAGTTAGAGTGTCCGTGAACTTAGATAGGAAAAAAAATTACTTCTTTCTGTTTCCTACGCTTTAGTTGAAATATAACTTTTCCATCAATTATAAATATGGACAAATCCCCATGGTACAATAATCTCAGCCCTCTGTCACACATCACATTACAGCTAGTTGTCACAGGTATCTCAAACTGTTCTTTATGCTCGTATCACTACTTTGAAATTGTGATAAAGACTAGACCCACTACTAGATCTTTCTATTTAACAATTACTTTAACACAATTACAAATATTATTATAACTATTTCAATATAATTGTTTTCCTTAATAATCTTATGCATTTTACTCAATGCATTCAAAATCATTGTTCTGAGAAGCAGTCAGTGGATTGTCAAATGACTCCCTGGCACAACAAAGGTTAAGAATCTTGGTTTGGAGATTAAATGATTCTTCCAACTAGATATTTTGTGTTTCTAGATTTGGGGCAAGTGGGGGGCTCTAGAAAGTAGGAGAGAGAAGAACTTGGAATTTGTCTTGGGCTTAGCAGAGCTGCTGCTTACCTCTGTTGGGCGGGTGTCCAGAGCTAAACATCCAAATAACCCTCCTAAACTGTAGAGAAACAGAAAACAGCCCGTGCTAGGCAGCAAATGTGGGGAAAATAACAAAACAAAGCAAAACACAATTAAAAACCCTACTGAGGGATTAACAGATACACACTACTACATATAAAATAGATGAATAACAGAGGCCTACTGTATAGCACAGAGAACTATATTCAGTATCTTGTAATAACCTATAATGGAAAAGAATCTGAAAAAGAATATATATATTTGTATATATATAAAATACATATATATGTATTATATAATAATGTATATAATATATATATAACTGAATCACTTTGTTGTACACCTGAAACTAATACAACATCATGGATCAACTATACTTCAATAAAAGAAAAGTGAGAAAACCCACTGAAAGTCTTATAGCACAAAGGGTTTCTTATCATTTCCTCCCCTTTTTGCATGTATTTTTCCTGGTGCTAATCCCCAAACTCCCCTTTTTTAAGCAGTTTTAGATACATTCCAGAAGATACCCATCCCCTTTATGTTACTTTGCATAAGCATTTGTAGGCAAAGCAGCTTTTACAGAACTCTCACTCACTCACAAGTTGTCCTGCCTGACTCTTTACTAATATTGCAACAATGACATAAGGCCAGCTTGCTACAAGAGTTAGTATTATCTGCAGGTATGAGGTTGGTTTATTTGCAAGACCTACCTCAGCAGGGGCCAGGGATGTAAGTTGATAGCCATTGTGTGTGTTACATTAACTCAGGGAGTTACTGATTGACATAAAGTGAGTTTAATGAGACTTAAAGTTTCCCCAGAGTTTCTGTTAAAAAATTCTCATCAGAATAAAATTGAGAAGAGGAGGTCTTGTCAGGGAAAGCTATTTTTTTTTTTTGCCTCTATTATACCTTCTGATTCTGGAAAGTGGTGGAAAAGAGAGGAAGGAAGGAAGCACGTGGGCAGTGAAGGTGGGCAGTGACGTTTATGGGGGCCAAGGGACAGGAACAAACTTCGCAGTCACAGAATAGGTTCAAATCCCAGCTCTAAAACTTTACTGGCTGTGTGATCTTGGGCTTGTTGCTTAACTTCTCTGAGCTTCAGTTCTCCATCTATAAAATAGACAAAATGATAGCCCCAGCTTACAGAGTTTTTGTGAGAATTCGATGACATAGGATGTGCAAGATGTTTGGCGCCATGCCTGGCATCATGTAATGAGAACTTAATAGCGGATAGCTCCCGCAGGGGTGGTGCTGAGACGGGGTGAGTACGTCAGCAGGAAGGAGAGACAAGTGTATGAGCAGCTGCTTTCTTGACCCACCTGCTGGGTTTGTCTGTAATCAACCAGCCAGTCCCGTTCCACTGGGAAGGGGTGTTCTCTACACTGGACTGCCAGCAGCCTGGCCTCCTTCCTTTACTATTAATAATCTTGGTTGCCTTATTGAATGACTGGCTTGTCTCAGTTTTTCTAACTTAAGAATCAGGGTCTTAATGATAGTTAATATCCACCTATCTCACAAGCTGGATGAACTAGTGTACATGTGAAGTCATGGTATTTTTCAAAGTCAGGATAGTGACTCCACTACTCCCATAATGAGGGTGTGAGCAGTGAGGTAAATGTATATATAGATGCCTATCTGTACCTGGATTTTTTCTATGTAGACTACCTAGTTAATGTTTTAAATGGGATAATCATTTAACTGATAAATAAGTCATGTGAAAGTCTTTGTAAACAGCAAGAATTATTTAAGCCAGCAGTTTATAATTTTTATTAGTGTTGTTCAAAATAACAATAATTTGGTCATTGGGAAATTGCCCTCTGGAATCCTTTGGCCCTCTGTCAGGGAAGAACTTAAGTCTGTCAAAGGGTATAAGAACTCTAAGTTCTCATCCTGGACGCTAACTAAGGAACCAGGGATGTTCCTGAATGATTTAGAATCTCATCTTCCTCTTCTGTGGGATAAGAAGATCCTGGACTTGACCTATGATCAGCATTCTTAATAACCATTCTTGGAATATGGTGTTAAAAAGTGGTTGACGGAGGGTATAACAGATAAAATTTTGAGTAGTCCTGCATATACTCCTTGCTTCTTCCAATACCCAGTGATATAAACCTCATTCGTTAAAAAAACAAACAAACAAAAACAAAAAACAAACAAAAAAAACACCTCTCTTAGATCTATTTATGTCTTAGTTAGGAATTTTTAAAAAGTTCAGAGAGTGGTTAGAAACACTCATAATGATCCCTCACCTACAGTGGTACGTTTGGACCTGGAAAAACTTGAAAATGAAGGCTGCCTTGTCTCTAAACCTGTGTGCTTATTTAAGCCAATAAATATTTTACACATGTTATCATTTAGAGCCTAGATTACACTGTTCTTTATTTATTAAAAGAGTTCATCAACAAAAAGCATAGCTCATCTACTGTGGGACTGAATCATTCATCTGGTTTGATTGTGGGGAGAGAAACGTCATAGGGAGATTCGATTTGCCATATTACTGTGTGCAAAACTGGCTAAGGTACTGGAAGGAAAACAAAGGGAATTAAGATATGATTCTGTCTTTAGGAAGAAACTGATCAACTGTTGTCTAAAAGGCTGTCAGTACCTCCTCCAACCAGTGAGAAGAAACCAACTGGCTGCTGATGCTGTGATCTTCACTTGCCTGCATCCGTGCTGGCCTCTGGAGCAGCAATGTGGCATAGGTATCCAGGCCCGTGGGATGATTCACCCAGTACTAATTTCATGATGGTTATTATTAATAGTACTAGGCTAGTTTGCATTGATGATTCTTGATTCAAAGTGATATTGTGCCATTTTAAAAATAGAGTGATAACTTATTGGCAGAGTAACTCTTGAGAAGTCACGAAGGCAGAACTCTTTACAGAATTGGTGGCCAATATCCAGGCTTGGTTTGAAAACCATGCTTTGAGGGAGGTTCATTTCTTGTGTTTGGCCAGAACAGCTCAGAGATGCTGAATTATAATTTGCTGCTTTTCAATCTAAGATTTGGCTATACATTTAGATTAGTTTATGCAAAATTGGCAGAAGTTGAATTCTAGCTTTTTTTAGTGTCTTAAGTCTGATCATTTCCCTCTGGTTAGTGTGGAAAGAACTAAAGCCTTCTGTTCTGACCAAACAACCACAACCTAAATAGGCCAAGACACTAGGAAAATACCAAGGCAAGTGAAATGAAGAGTGCCGTTTAGAGCAGCCAAGCTGAAGCATGTAGCTCAAACCGATGCTGGGGCAGCCTGAGCAATGTCTCCAGAGGCCTGAAGCACTTTGCATATGAAGCTCTAAAGTAGGGGTGGTTTACATGAGTCAGGAAAAATTCAAGTACTAAATAGCTCTGTTTCTTATGATCTACTGTTATTTTTGCTTCTGTGTACCACTTTGGGAACTGTGTTATTCTTCCCTGGGGACCCATTCCTTCCTCCCTTTCAGTCCCTGAGGTTCGGATGGAACTGACTCGCTTTCCACCTCCACCGGCCCATACCTGGGCTGGGATGGTTACATAACACATAACTGACCCATTAGACCAATATCAGATTGATCATGATCTACCATCCAATTAGGGAGAATTAGACCTAGGTGTTTTGCTAGAGATTTTAGAAAAGAGGTCCTGTCCTTCTTCTAGATATGTAGATATCTAGAAGTAGAAATACCGGTACCAATGTGGATATACTGGTAGAAGGCAAACCTAGCACTCCTGGAGACCATCTTTGTTACCACATGGAGGGAGCTTGTCTGAGAATGAAGCCAAACCAGAGGAGAGCAGAGTTGAGAGACAGTAAAGGTATACCATTTGAATATCATTAAATGAGGATCTAAGTCAAGCTTTACCTAAAATGACAGGTGTAATTAACTGATTTATTTTTACACAGGACAATTTGAGTTAGGTCTCTGTTATTTGCAATGGAAAGTGCTCTGATTAGTATACTGTCTTTTGTAGATCCTGTGTATCAGTCAGCTATTGCCACAATAATGTTGCATAACAAAATACCTAAAAAACTAAGAGACATCCAACAATACTCATTTATTTTGCTTTTTTTTAGTCATTTCTTTCTTATGTATTTGTGAGTTATCTGGGATTAGGTTAGTCTAAACTGGGTTGGATTGGGCTTTGTTCCAAGCTTCAGGTTGGATCAAGTCTACCCATGAATCTCTCATTCTCTTCAGACAGGTGGCTATTTAGGGTATATTGCTCTTCTCATGGTGACTGACAGAAATGCCAGATAGCAGTCCCAACATAAGCACAGTTTGAGCCTCTGGTTATGCCCTGTTCACTAACATTGCACTGGCCAAAACAAATAATTTGATCAAATCCAATGTCAAAGTGGGGAAAGGCAATTTCATTGGAGGTGCAAAGGAGAGAGTGAATATTTAGTGAACAATAATCTAATCTACTACAGTCTGAATTTATACCAAAGGCAAAGAGAACTGCCTATTAGCAAATCATGTGATTTTAAAACTACAGGGCTATAAATATAGTGATAAATGAACGATGTACAACATTTTAAATAAGTTAATGTAACAAATGGTGATTGATTTTTTTAGCACTGAGCACTGTGTATTCCTGAAAGATTCAATCTTCTGATATGTTTCTAATATGGAGGATGTTGAAATTAGTTTTAAAATGAGTAGAACATCATACAGGTGCCTCTTTCTGACCAAGATATTATTTCAGTCATATATGATACATGTAGCTATCAAATGACTTAGGAATTCAATAAGAATTTTGTTTAATTTTGAAATTTTACATCACAGAGTGTGCAAATATTGTGAACCCCAACAGTCTACAATTAAAGGACAATATCTGAATGCATAATAATAATGGCTGTCATTCTTTTAAGTATCTCCTAGTTTCAAGTACTTTGCTAAATGAGGCTCACTGATGTTAAGTAATGTGGCCAAATTCTGATAAGGGCCAGAGAAAAGATATCTACCTGGGTGTGTGTTGCGTTAGGGCTTGAGCCTTTATTTTACTACATTATAGGAAGTCTAGGTTAGACAATGAAGATGAGTTGGCAGCAATTCTAGAAAATGCCACTGCACTGATAAATGAAACCATTGCTCCACTCCTGCTTCAGGGCAGGAGGTCGGATTAGGAAAAGAGAGGTTTGGTTAGAGAAGATGACTGAGGGCAGCAGCTTGGTATGATGGTGAAGAGCATAAGATCTTAGGAGGCTCGTCTGGGGTAATTTTCTGCCTTGTACCAGGCGAAAGACAGTTGTCCTGACCTACAAATTCATTGTGGGGAGTTAATGTCATACTGCATGAAAAGATCTTTATATAACCTGTGGCCAAGGGAGCACAGTTGTAAAATCCAGTCAAAAAACAAAAACAGACTAGCTCTCCATCCTGGTGATTCTATAACTTTCTTGGGTAAAACAGAGTCTGAACCTGGTAATCTCTTGAAATCACTTTTGATCCTTGTGGTGGTATTTAGATTTGGGGACTTTTCTAACCACCTGAAAAAAATGTAAAGGGTGACAATGTCCTTGGTTTTGTGTGAGTAACAACAGTTGGTATCCAGGCTGCCTAAATGATCACAGTTGGGCAGAAAAGTTCCTGAGAAAGCAGAAACTTTGTCAAATTCCACTTCACTATCTTGATGCAAAGTTTTATAGTTAAAATTTTTGGATGGAAAAATAGGATTTTTTTTTTATCTTTACTCTGAGTCGAGATGACATTGGACTGAGGGTGGAGTGTGAAGTAGTTGGAGTCAGTAATAGAGTCTCCTTCCGCTCATGAAAATGAAGAGGAAAAAATATCTCCTCAGAATTTGTCAAGTCTGCTCTACTATATAACAGTTTATGGGTGATAAAGTGGATGATGGCCGTGATAACATCTAAGATGCAGTTAATACACGACTATGATTCTGTTTATAAGGCACTTTTCAAACTAGGTAAGCCCAACTTGAAAATAATTGCATAGGAGGGGTGGTTCCAGACACGTGGAGGCACGATTCTCCATTCTCATTTGAGCGTGGAGACAACTAGGTCTAGGGCATGTGCCCACTTCTCTCGGGCTGTGAAAGGGGAGGAAATCTTGATGTATTTTTGTAAGTCTTCTTCTCCTCTTCTATTTTTAGGGTAGGAGGGTGGCTTCCCTGCTGGATAAAGATCTGAGCAAACATACAGGATTGGGAAAGGCCCAGAAAACGGAGTCAGGCACCTCCCTCTGGCAAAATCCTGAGTGAATAGATAGGGGCCTCAGTAGCAGCAGGCAGGTGACCTGTCAGAACACGAAATGAGAGGACTTCCAAAGTCCTGGCCTTGCCCAGATGATATCTTGCCTCCCATTTCTAAATGTTAGTTCTGAGGACCCAGAAGGGGAGTGGTGCATTACTCCCAAGAGATCTGCTTACAAAGGGAGCAAGAAGTTTCAGCCCTTAACTATTTTGAGTTTCATAGGCACTGCGACATGACCGTACCATGCTATTAGTTTTGTGACTCCAGGAACTCATTTGACCTAGCTTTCTCTCAGGGTTGTTTTTTTTTTTTTTTTTTTTTGAAGAAGTATAGGTGATGGGTTAAATCAGTAGCTTTAAAATTGTGAGCCTCAGAGCTCTGGCAGTCCTTAGAAACCTCAGAAGATCTCAACAGACCCCTCAGATTTGGCAGACAAGTAGGGAAAGCGAGAAGGACTCCAATCCCTACACAGCCCCCTTCACTTAGAATTCTTTCTCATTTGGGGTTTTGTAGATGACTCTGAACAACTGCTGTCCTTAACCATTTGGAAGCCACTGTACTAACTGGTACTGAAACTCCCCTCTAGCTCTGTGGTTCTTCATGACCCTGAGCATAGGAGTCAGTTTCAGAGTTTATTCATTCTCGGGAGGATGTTCTCAGGAGTTCTCATCCTCCAGTGTTATGAGTAACACAAGGTGGCCCAGGGATAAAAGAAACAAAAAGATAAGATACCTGCCCTCAAGGATTTTACTGTCTAATGAAGAGAAAGCGAGGCAAATCCATCATTGATTAAATGGAGTCTTAAGCCAAGAAGAGAGAGAACAGAGAATGGATTGCTCAAGTCTAGCTGAGAGGGACAGAGGAAGCTTCAAAGAGAAGAAGGCCTCTGAGCTGGACTTGACAGGTAGAGAGGCATTGTACAAGAAGATGTGTATGATCTGACAGTGTAATTCATATCTGTCCATTCCCTCCTTGAAATGTTATGAGTGATTCCTAATGTACCTAGAATACAAGCCAAACCTTTTCGTAGGGCTACCAGGCCATTACGATATGCCCCCTGACTTCCTCAGACTCTGCTCCTGGTCTCCTCCAGGTTCATCATCCTCTCATCTCCACTCTTCAACACTCCATGCTCATTCCCACCAGTGGTTTTCACCTTTGCTGTTCCCTCTGGCTGAAATGCTTTTCCCTCAGAGTCTTCAGTAATGACTCCGCCTCATACTCTGGTGTCAGAATAAATTCAGCAGCCCCTTGTCAACATTTCCAGTTTTCCTTCTCTGATTCCTTCTGGGATTGCTCATAACTTGCTGGCCCCTTGAGGTTAGAGAACACTGGATGATGTGCTTTGGTGAATGCAGTGGAAGTGGAAGTAACACTTGCAACTTCCAGGCAGAATCATTTTCTTTCCAGTTTGAAGGTTTACAATGTTTTATTCTTCTGGGATTGGGACACTGAGAGACTCTCCTAGACCCATGCGAGACTCTGCCTAAGTGAGAAATTCTAAATGTTTATTGATTTTAGCCATTGACATTTTAGGGATTGCTATCCTGACTGATATAGATCTTTCCTAACTGCCATTCTTGAAGTTGCCCCTCCCCCTTGACTACAAATGACTTTCTATCTATATTTACTTTTTTCATTGCACTTATCTGAAATTATGTTGCTTGCTCATTTATTTATTATTGATCTCTCTCCATGAAAATAAAAAATTCATGAGAAGAGTGTCTTACGTGTCTTGTTCTATATCCTCAGTCATTA
The DNA here is from genome assembly GCF_964341445.2 of Mesoplodon mirus. Lineage (NCBI taxonomy): Eukaryota > Metazoa > Chordata > Mammalia > Artiodactyla > Ziphiidae > Mesoplodon > Mesoplodon mirus. Next base: position 72,342,607 of record NC_138991.1, read on the forward strand.
GACAAGTCCTTGGTACAAAGTCCCTCAAGAACAAATGAACACAAAGTGTATCTGTGCCACAAGGGGATGGTGTGACTAACCTCCAGAGAAAGGAAACATATTTAGAAAGGCATGTATGAGAAAGCTTGAATCATTGGACCCTCTCCCCAAATTAAGAAAATGTGTATAAGGAATATAGTTATTTATATGGTCTTTGTCAATCTCAATTTTCTAAATCTTAGACTCCAAAACATTAACAATTATGAAAGAATATGGGATTTAAGCTAAAATCTTATTATTTATTGGTAAAGAAGTTAGATGTAAATTTTCTGCTGGGTTACAATACAGAATTACAGTAGAGTGAACACAAGAGCTTTTTATTATTTGTTTTGAAAGTAAGCTTTATTAAAGTTTACTATTCTAGGTAATGCAGCAGAAAAACTATGATGGTAACAGGTATTATATGATTTTTCTTTAAGATCTGAGAATTGAAAAATAAATCTTGTTTTTTTTTCAGAGAACTGAAACTTAAATCTTAGTTTGCTCCACTTGCATTGGCATTATCTCCAATATATTCCTTGAAAAATGAATTACATATAAGAGCACATAAATAGGAGAGCTGCGAAGTTCAGCTGGGTAAAATATTGGTTATGCAAATTTCAAAACTCATTGAGTAACTTATAGATGTAGGAGAAATTTTATTTTAAGAAGTGTTAAATTGTCTATATGACAAGAAAATTATTTTGAAATGAAGTATTTTGCTCAGACGGTATTGAATTACTAACTTTTCTGAAACTATAAGGACATTTTGAAGCCTATGAAGTCCGTTAAGATGATTAGAACTTCTAATGCAGCACAAAATTGTTTCTAGTTGATTTCTCAACAGTAAGTTTTGGATGAAGATATTAAAGATGACCCTTCCCGCTTAGGAAGGTGTGCTGGAGCTGTTAACTTCGGATTTATCTGACTTTACAAGCTGAGTTCCCTTTAGATCATTGTCTTCTACTGGGGGCCTTACAACATAAGGGACAACCCACTTTCACTTGTATTAAGAAATTTTGAGATGATTAAAACCCTGTGGAGTCAATGAAATTAAATAATTTGCACCATTGCCCAGGGAAAGCTCAATATTATCGAGATGATTGTCTTAAGAGGAAGTCTTAAACCCAGGGTCAAGAAGGATGTCATTGTACTTTTCATAACTGCAAGCACTCCCGAGGGAGCTCCTTTGTTCCAGTACAAACTTTGGGCATCTTTGGCATGTCTTTCTCTCATATCATCATTCTCATTTGTCAACAAGAAGCTGTATAACATGGCACTGCTGTCAGTTTCTGTTGATAGTCAGACCTGCTTATGTTTTTACCCATAACAGAGGTAAACTGTGGAAACTATCTCCTCTTTGCTTATCTGATCCTCCTTCTGCACTAGTGAAATTTCCAGTCTTTTTTTCCATCAAACATGTAAACCACTGCTGAAAAGAGTGAAATTAACTTCAGGTACTTTAAAATATCCAAGGGCATGGGGAAGGTCCATGTTCATATTGGACAGGAATGGATTCAGGGCTTGGCTCAAAGACAGTGGTCAAACTTATTATTTTCTTTTATAGGATTCTTTATGTGAAGGTGTTGTTTTTCTTTAAGATGATCTTTGCCGCAAATGGTAGAGAAGAGAAATCCTGCCCAAGGGAACTTAGATTCTGAGAGCTTCACAAGAGAGTGTGTAGCCATGCATGTGAGTAATTACACAGGCTGTGCAGAGTGTAGGAAGATCATTTCATGAGAATATTGCCTTGTTTGTGAAGGCGGGTATGGATGTTCTCTGTGGTAACTTGGCAACCAAAGAGATAAAGAGGGGGCAAAACATGAGCTAGTTATGGCGGCTGAGGGTGTTGTATTCTTAGACACATTCGGAAGTTTTCCCAGGGTTTTTCACCTTCGTTGATGGTGGCCCAAAGCCACTGCTGAAGGGATAGGCCTATGTGCACATGTTCTTATCAAATGACCTTGCACCAGTGGCTAGCATTCATTGGGCCAAAAAGGACCTATGATCCAAGCTGAGCCAATCATATTTTCCTCAAATCTGAACTAAGATACACAGAAACTAAAAGCAGTGAATATCAGATGCTGTCATGTGCTATCCAAAGCCCTGGGACCTTATCATGGCAGAGCACTATGGCTACCTGTCCCAAAGTTTGAAGGTTTTTCTGGTAACCTAAGGCAGCCTTGTCCATGGTCACAGCAGGCCAGAAGCATCAGACAATTGATGCCCTGAGGAAGTGTTCTTGCCCAATGACTTATAAGAGTTGATGTATAAACATCTCAGCATTTTTGCCCTTTGGCTGGAGAAGCTGTGACGTGCATGTTTTACACTGATTTCCAGAGTTTCCCAGCAAGACTAAGTTCTAGTCACCCACAATAGTGACTGGCTTGATACACATGCCATTGGTTGTCTTCTCTTTCCCGTCTCACTTCCCCACATCCTCATCAATATTTTTGGGGATCACTTCTCAAATAAAATACTGTTTCAGAGTCCACCTCTGAGGAAACCTAAATTAAGAAAGAAGGAATAAGTTCAGGTAGATTGAGCTCAGTGTTGGGTTTTAGAAACCCCAAGTCACATATGTTCAAGTTGAAGTTCTGGGGGAAATAAAATTTAAAAAAAAATTTCCCAAACTAGTTTGCACAGCTGAGAGATGAGTAGAGGCTGAGATGAGAGACCATACAATAAAAAGGAGAGAGCCTTCCAGTCAGCCAGCAGACTGCCTGATAACCTCCTAACATTTGAGTTCTGTGAGGTTCTAAATACCTTCTCTTCTTGAGATAGTTTGAGGCATATCTGTTTCTTGCTGTCTAAATATCTCTGAATGGGACAAAAGTCAACAATCAACTATGGGGGGAGATGCTGGGTCAAGAAAATGTGTTTGTGAGGAAATGCTGGTATGCCGTCCATGTACTGAATGCAAGGAATATACAAAACACTAGTGTTGAGAGCTTAATGGGGAAGGACCCAGATCTGAAGGAACTGGTGCAGGAGGTGAGAAAATTAAGCTGTGATAGGAAAAATAATGATATATTATAAACTTGGAATATAATAGTGGAGAAAAAATAGCTAGCCATGATTTAAAAAGAGGCACTAGTTAGTATTCTTAGAGCCTAAGTCAAAAGTGGACTAGAGATGCAATCGAGAACCCTGGTGTCCCCTGGAGTCTCCTGTTGGAGTCTTTTAATCCCTGCTTTTCAGTTTCTACAAGAGGTGGGATTGTGCAGGGTTCTAAGTTTTGTATTTTTTATTTTTGCTTTTTAAACAGATGCCCACACTCTCAGCCTAATGAGAGGAGGACATTAAGAAGATGGAGTTAGAGGACACGCTTGAGCAGGACCTTGTTCCGACCCTTGTGGGGTCGGAACAATTCTAGTGCTAAATGGAAGTTATCAATTCAGTGAGTATCAAAGATGATTGGGAAGAAATGATTGAAGCCTCTGGGTGATCAGCAACAGGGGGAAAATTAGGGGCAAGCCTGTCACCACAAGGGGGTTCCCCTGAAGATAAACAATACTTGAATTAATAAGTAAAAATTGAAGGACATCTGGGGAAAGAAAAGGAAAAGTGCAAGAATGTGAGAATGCAGAGAAAAATCAAATATGGAGAACGTCCTTGTTTAAGTTCTTTAATAGAACTTTCCAAAAACTTGTTGGTCATGACAGATTTTTCCCTTTGTCAATTCTTCTGTTGCCTTTGCCCATCCCATGCCTCCTCCCCAACATGTCCATTTAGAATTTAAATTTTTTTCAAAAATTTTCCAAAGACAACATTTTATAGAATTTTTCCTTTAGAATACACAAATAGATTTAAAAACTCTTCAAAGGGAACTAAATTAAGGGGTCCTGATGAGTAGTCCTATTGGTCTGTTTCCAGAGGAGAGGAAGAGGAAAAGAAGAGAGAGTGACAAAGGCTACTTTTGGTACCTGATGCCAATTAGCCCAATGCCATAGCCAACCTTACCATGCCTTAAGAAGAGGAGGAAACAATAGTTTCCTTTTTTTAATTTCTAATTTTCATTTTGAAATGAGTATATATTCACAGGAAGTTGCAAGGAAATGTATAGGAGGGGTCCCGTGCACCCTTTACCCAGCCTCTCCCAATGTTAACATCTTATATAACTATAGTAAATATCAAAACCAGGAAATTGACATTTCACCAGTTGTACATGCATTCATGGGATGTGTGTGTGTGTGTGTACTTCTATGCAGTTTTAACACATGTGTAGCTTCTTGTAATCACCACCAGAATCAAGATACACAGGTCTTTCTTCCTTGTGCTTGCCCTTTATAACCATCTCTCCTACCCCCATTCCAAACCCCTGGCAACCACTAATCTGTTCTTCATTTCTATAAGTTTTTATTTCAAGAATGTTATATAACTGGAATCTTATAGTAACTAACCTTTATATGCTTGACTGTTTACTTTCAGTATAATTTCCTGAGGTGGATCCAAGTTGTTGGTTGTGTTAGTAGTATGTGTTTCTTTTTTTTGATGAATAATATTCCATAGTATGGGTGTATCACACTTTGTTTAACCAGTCACCCATTAAAATATATCTATTTATCTTATGAATAAAGTTGCTATGAACTTTCATATACAAATTTCTGCAAGAACATAATTTTTCATTTCTCTGGATAAACACAAGATTGCAATTGCTAGGGTGCATGGTAAGACCATTTTTAGTTTCTAATAGGTGTTTATTGATATCTCATTCTAGTTTTAATTTGCATTTATCCAATGGCTAATGACGTTGAATTTTCTTTTCATGTGCATATTTGTTATCTGTATATCCTTTTATATAAAAAGTCTGTTCATGTCTCTTTCCCATTTTCTAATTAGATTATTTGGTTTTGAATATTTTACTTTAAAATGATTTTTTTATGACTTCACCATTGTTTGTGTCCATTTCCCCCTCTTTATTCTAAGTTCAATCACTCTGTGAAATGAGTAAGAATGTCTGTCCTCATTTTAGAGATAGATTAAACCCCAATGAGTCTTCTTTATGTATCTAAAAACTGTGATGTAATGAGTTAAAAGGGAACCCTGTTGTATATTGAATTTATTCAAACTCTAATGTTAGACTAAGCAGGGAATGTCTAGAATTAACTGGATGTACCAGATTGAAAAGTAAATGACTAAGAACAACAATAAAGCTGAGGAAAACTAGCAATGCCTTTTGGGGTATCTCTTGTAAAAAACTTATAGTTGAAATGTGAAAAAATACATTCTGAGATATCTGCCATTTTACAAGGAAGTTTCATATATGGTGAGCCCTGCTATAATTTGATTAACTTCTACCAACTAATGTTAAGTTTTCTCTTTATCTTGAATATTTTTTGTTATTCCTTGATTTCTATCAGGATTACTGAGATTTCTTCATTTCTATAATTGACTTCTTCATTTATTTCCTCTTCCTTTAGTTTGGATGTTATACTTTTTTTTTTTTTCGTTTTGCTGTGGTTACTCTTGTATTTTGCACATGTTTTATTCATGTGATAAGTTAGAGTTACCAATATCTCAATTGCCATCCAGAACAACACAAGGAACTAAGAACAATACTGATCAACTCACTCCCATCTTCCCTGTCTTTGTTGTTTAGTCTCTCCTTGAGTTCAAGTGCTTTTAAGTTAGAAAGTGTATAGTTATTGTTTTTTGCATTGTTGTATGTTTACCAATTTGTATCTTGCATCCTGCTTTTTATCTGAGTTCATTGCCCTTTTCTATTTCTAGAGTATCCATTTAGTGCTTCTTAAAGTATATATGTTCTTTATTCATAGAATGTCTCTTTTTTCAATATACTTATTTGCTGTTTTTACTTCTGGTTCTTTAAACATTTTAAACACTTATTCTGTAGACTTTTAGATTGTTTTATAATTTTTCATTTTTAGGGTGCTAATTATCTTGTTTGTTAATTCCAGTCACTCTCCCAAATAATGCTTAATTGCCTCTTATGATTTATACTTTTTAATAGTGAACCCATCTTTCAGAGACACCATGGGTTGTAGATGTTTCCTTATGTCAGCCAGGGACCCAGCAGCTTCATGGTTTGGGCCAGTACCCTGGACTGGATTCTACCAATTTGTCTGGGATTATAAATTGAAGTCTTACGCTTGCACATGTCCTAGATTTGTGGTTTTAATATCACCTTGAGCCTTGATATCCACTAAGAGCCTAAGATAGACACAAAAATTTTATTACCATTTTTCTAGACTAGTAGACAGAATTTTTCTAGCATTCTGTTCATTTAAAAAGTGATAAATGAATATCAACTTATCATGGTGTACTTAAGAAGGCAGATATGAAATTAAGCAGTAGATCATTTGAATAATATCTTGTATTTATATAACATTTATTTATGCTCCCTGAGTTCAGAGACAAAATCTTATTTTCTTTCTGTATAAATAATTATCACCAATTGAGGACCTATTTTGTTTCAGATATTATTCTGGGTACATTACATATATTGATGTTCAACTTTATATCATATACTCAAAATGGTTGTACATCTTCTTATTTAGTAGATTAAAAAATTGTAATTCAGAAGGAATGCCTACGTGCACATACTTTGCTCACTTCTCACAGAAAATGTATTGAGCAATGGAAACAACATATCACAGCATTTTTCATAAAAATTTGTCATACATTATATTATTTTGGTATTATCCAACTGAAGTTCTACAGAACAGGAATTTTGTAAGGTGCTGTATAAGAATAAAAATGATTCCCTGTTCAAAAAAATGTAAAACTACAATTATCTGTTTGATTTTCTGAATTCTTATGCATCTTTTGTAGATTTCTTATGTGCACATTAAGTGCAGCAAACCCAAATTTCCTAATTTTTCAAAATGTAACACATAACATTTCCTGAATGTAGCACTTTAAAGAACTCATTATGCTACGTTTTCCCCATTCTTTCTATTCTCAAAACTACCCTGTTATACTGAAAGCACAAGCTGATATTTGGTAGACAAATTATAAAAATGAGGGTAAAAGATGCAAGATTAGACAATGATAGTCCTTGAATGAAAATCTAGGGCTCCAGACAGCTAATTTAGTGCTAATTATGCTGTCTAATGCTTATCAATAATATCTATGAATATATGACATAAAAATGTCAGCTTTTTAAAATGTTCCACTGAGTTTTCCTTATATATTATGAGGATTTAGGATAGTTGTGGGGAATTACAGATTAAAGTTTGAAGAGATTGTGGTTGACTATATTTCCAAATTTGTCCACCATATTATGCTACTTTATAATGTGACGTGGAGCAGTGGGGTCTATGTTTCTTCCCCTTGAATCTATGAGCATTTGACTAAGGTGAAAGTGATGATCTGTGACTTCTAAGGCTTAATCATAAAGGTGATAGAACTTTTTCCTGGTTCCACTGGGATGCTTGCTCTTGGATTCCAGCTGCCATTGCAACAGCATGAGAAACCCTCACCAGGCACTTCCTACTGAGAACAGTCAACCCTCAGAACTGTGAGAGGATAACAAAATGATTTTTGTTGTTTTCTGCTACTAGGTTTGGGATAGTTTGTCACACATTAATGGGTAACTAATAAAAAAAATCAAAATCATCAATGCAGATGGTTGCATAGATCAACTGAGAAGCTACTCTAATAAGATCCCCATACCACTTAGGACCTTGGGAAATAGGGAGCATCTAAGTAGATTATAGAATTAAATAAGAGACATTTTGAAACTTTTCCCCTTGATTCTAGAAATGGTACACAAGTTTAGTGTAGAAGACATGGAAAATTCAGGAATGTACATGAAGAATTTTTTTTTAATTTAAATGTGGACAATATTATAGGTATCAGTTTATATTGTGATTTCCTCACTTACTATTTCTCTGATCTTCAATAATCTCCTACAGTATCATGTGTAATGGCTACTCATAGTTATGTAGGTCCTAAAATGACAATATCATGTTTAATACTCTTATAGATTTCTTCTTTCAACAAACATGTTTGAGCTTTTTCTATGGGGCAGGTGATAGTATGGATACCAGGTACAGTTTAATGGATATGGTCCTGGCCACCACGGAGGAATTGGGCAATAAACACTCAAACAAAAACATAAATAAGCAACTACAATGGGTAAAATTATTGTGAAGTGACTGCACTGAATGTTGGGTTGTATAATTAATGGGGAAAGCATACGGTGACATAAAGCTGAGTTTGATGGATGAGAAGGAAGGGCTATTTGAAGTTATGGGGCAAAGCGTTTGAGGAAGAGGTACTTGGAAATGTGAAGGTTCTAACGTGGCCCGTGAAGTGGATGAAGTTAGTGGGCAGGATGGCTACTGTGAGGGAGGAGGAGTGGGCAGGGGCTTATAGCATAGTTCAGTTATGCTGGACATCCAACAATAGTCACTATTTTAACAATGCCGCAGGAAACATTATTATACATAAATTATGTATCTGTTTCCTGCATATTCCTGTTTCTATAGCATAAGTTACTGGAAGTGAAACTGATGAGCCAAAGAGCTTGCCTTTTTTATGGCTTTGATGTATGGGGTCCTCCAGAACTTTTATCCAAATTTAACTTTAGCTTCCTTCCTTCCCTCTCTCCCTCTTTCCTTTCTTCATTCCTTCCTTTCTATCTCATTTTTCCTCTTCTTCTTCCTCTTCATCATCTTTATCTTTTAGTCTTCATTAGAAGAAATTTTAATAAGATTAACTTCACAGTTCATTTAAAAGGAGGAAAGGGGTTTGATTTTCAGTCACAGTGATATTGACATCTTTTAACTTTCCTTCTTTAAAATACCAGCCCTGTATTTAACATATATGAAACTTATCTACTGATGTCCTTGGCCCTTTCTCCTACCTTTTTTGGTCTTTGTCTTCATTTTTGTTTCTCCTGGTTTATTTCCTGTTGACAATGAATTGTGGATGCCTTTGAATAGAAATGTCTTGTAGACCTTGGGGGCTGTGGGTTCTCAATGCCACACACATGGACTTGGGTTGTGCTTTTTCAACTGATCCCTAGAGATTACAGTTTTATAGGCCATGCACATATTTTTGGAGATGGTCTGGACAATCCTGCCTGTGCAAAAGTTATGTAAATGCGTCTTAGAGACCCCACAAGAATATGTGCTAAAATTCCAGAAAGGAACGTCTCAAGGAGATAGGAAAGAACAGGAGGCTTTTGAGTCACAGTTGATCTGTTGGCATGTTTGCAAAATTGTCTGCTATCTAGCTAAGCTTCCTCTCAAACAAATTATTGCGTCCCCACAATGAATGGGATAAACATTTCACATTGGAAATGTTTGCAGGTGAAGCAAACAATACTTGGAAGGGAGTAGACAAACTTAGGGACTGTTTGCTGAAATGTTTGGAAAGCATTTGCCATTGTAGGCAAATTCAGTGTCTGACCTGTATTGTTGATTCTTGTGAGCAGATAGGGGAGGAACAGAGGCTTCTAAATGCGAAGTCAAAGAAACAAAAAGGGGAGGTGTGTATTCTGTTGAGCATTGCACACATGTAATGGATTCTTTCAAAATTGTTTAATTCTGAGGTGAAGGTTTTGTTTCGTTTTTGTTTTTGTTTTTTAAATAAATGCAGGCGTTGTATGTCAGTGTGAAAACCCCTGATGTTTCCTATGATTATATACCAGGATTTATTAATAAATAGCGTTTTCACTTGACAGAAAAATATTCTTTGCTGAAAATTCAGGCCAGTGAAAAATTAATGGGTCAGCATTGACTTAGGTCAAATTCATGAATTAGAAATCAGGGCCCTTTCCTCAAGACACTTTACTGCCATCTGCCGGAATATCAACAAAGTAAAAGTACAAACCAATGATGACTCTGTCATGGATGGAGCCCTCTATGGTTGTGCAAAGCATAACTTGCATGTTCATACACAGTAGCCCTGTAGGGGATATTCCAGACTTAATTAAATCAGCTGGTAGAAGTTGATGTTCAACAAATAGTGACAGGAATACTGTCTATTGATATGAATTTTGAATTAAGAAGGTTGGATTTCCCTGCAGATCTAGCCTGTAGGTAACATCATTCCATTTTTTGTGGGGTGCTAATGATTTGAAATGAATTGCTCATAATTTTTCCATATAAAATATTGACTGCTATGAAAACTACTGTGAGAAAGAGTAAAGGATTATTAGGGGTCCGGCAGGGTTTGTCTCTGTCAACACCCCTGCAGAAGCTTTGAGTTGTGCTGGCCAATATCTGTGCTAAGAATATATAAACTGTAGTGTCAGCAGCAGAATGGGAAGTCTCCAGGAAGACAGCCTCAGCTAACCATTTTTTTTCCTTTACCAAATGCTGGGCTCCAGGTAGATCTGAAAATGGGGCCTGGTTTAATTAGGCAGAACTTTCAGGAAGCCAAGTAACAAATGACAACTTAATTAAAAATAATTAAGACATTTTAGACCTTCTTGAGGCCTCTTTCAGCAGGGCGATGATTGCATCACAGGGAGGCCACAAGGAAAAGAGAGGCAAGGTGCTTTCATTTTCTTTTTTCTTACTTTTAGGTCTCAGCTCTTTTTTTCCTCTTCACTATTGGAAATGCAGCTGGATCCCATTTATAATCCATTTTCGCATTTGTTTGAATTCAAACAGATTGTTGTGCTTTCAAGGTTGAATGTGTGCGGCAGCTAACGTTTCTCCAGCCATTTCAGGAGTTACTGGATAACTGGGCTCCAGGAAGGGAAACTATACCACACGTTTGAGCCACAGCGAGGAGAGAGAGAAAATAGACCCAAACCAAAAACTTCTGACATCACTGTTGTTTGGAAAGATTGTTCTGCTCAGAACATGTGCTGCCTACTTAAGACTCTAATTATTCTAAATAATTAGAATAAATTGGCTCTAATACCTATGTTTTATTATTTGATATTAAAGAGCAAGCCATTTTAAAAAGAAATTCATAATGCAATCAAAATATTGGCAACAAACTCTATCCGTAGAAAGTCTTGGGCTTGGAAATACCTATGCTTTCTACTCTTCCACCTGAATTCTAATCTGAGTGCTGTCCTGTGTGCTCCCCAGGTCTTTTCCAGTATCCTGTTTATGTCTAAATCCAATAGTCCAGCCATGCCAGCTTGTTACCACATGGAAAACTCCATTACTCAGAGAAAGTTATGAATCCCTATATTCTTTATGCTTTAAGATCCACCATGACATCTCAAAGTAATTGCCAGGTAAACCCACCAGATGGTTTTGGGGGAACAAGCAATAGACTTATAATTTCCATTAGCATAATATTGTTATTATAAAGATTTAGTGACCTCACCAATGTGGTGTCCTGTCTTTGTGGAAAGTTTGTGAGCCAGAAATAAAATAATACCTATGGGGACCCATGAGGACATTTGAAAAAGTACTAGTGAGGTTAATGAGATCTCAGGTCTCTTCAGCTCCTAACAGAAATGTTCTTACTTCAGCTGAGCTCAGTGGTCTGGGATGGCACATGGCAGATGCAAAGCAGACTGAGAGGGAGAAAGAAAGGTTCATTTCCAGTCCCAGCTCTGCTGCTACACTTCAAATTAAGATCGAGGCTCTGATCTGGTTTCAGATTGCCTGAGTTTTGGTTCTGATTCCATTCTTTACTTGCTGGAAGACCTTGGGCATGTTACTTAAGCTCTCTATGCTCCAGTTTTTTCATCTGCAAAATGGATATAATAACAGTACCTCAATCAATGGTTGTCATGAAGGATGAGGTAGTTCTCACAACAGTGCTTAGAATAGTGCCAGATGTAGTAAACACACAGTGAATATTAACAATTATTATTTCTGTTTTTAGGATTATAGAATGTTAAACAAGTCATCTGACTGTGCTAGACCTCAGCTTCCTTGACAGTCAAATGAGAGAGGTTGGCTTAACTCTGGAATTCTGTGATTCTATGAGCTATAATCTTGATAAAGTTAAAAACCACTCTGTTTTGAAATATGAATGTGAGTTTTGCTCTTTGAGACCTATCATCAGACTTTGGAAATCAGATGTATTGTACAATGGGTATTAACTATTGGAGCAAGAGTTCAGAGGAAAGGTTATTGAGAAGAAAAGGCTTTTACGTAGGGGACAGAAGAGGTGGTGGGTCTCTTTGCCTGGTACTAACATGTTTGGGAGTTTGTTAGCTCTTGCTTGTCTGGGGGTCATAGAGAGAAGAAGAGATGATGAGTTTTTAAAGGGGCTTAAAATGGATTGTTCAAATTGGTCATCTTTAATCATGAGAGGCAAGAACACATCCTTCTCCTTCGACATGGAAGTAGCATCTTTCATTTTAACCTTTTGTCTGCAGAAAAGAGGAGGACCTCTTGGAAATACCGGGAAATAAATCAGGTGGTTGCTACTCCTGGGCTGGATAAATCTTTTGAGCCCTGCCAGTTGCCTGTGTCTTATAGTGCAAGTAACATATGCCCCGTGTTTGCACAGGGATTATTTTAGTTTCTAGATGTCTAACCATAATCAATCACAGTAGTTGATTATGCTCTGGGGATGCAATTGAACAATCCATTAGGCATTGACTCCTCTGTCTTCTACCCACAGAGCAATTGTTCTTTTCTCCTTTAAGGAAGAGAAAGTGTCCTTTTGCCTCTCATGTCACTTTGATACACAAGTTCTCTGTCCTGTTATTTGTAGTTACCCTGGTGAAGAACACAAACGGTCTTGCCCTTTGCATTAGAGCAGCCATCTTGAGGAAGACTTTGAGCTTCAAATCTTTACACTGTTGGGATGGATGGAGCCAAAATCCCTTGCAAAAAAGTCTCTTGGTATGGGGTAATAACACAATTGATATCCCTGTTCTCTATCAAAATTGCCCTTCTCCTCTTGTCCAGTGACCTGACTCTGCAGGGACATGGCATGTCACAGCCAATACAGAAAGAACTTTCCTCCAAAACCCCAATTCCCAGGAAAGAAACCCATTTATATATGAGGTAAAAGTCATTAAAGTTTCTTTTAAACACACTGTCTGGTTTCTTTAAGGGCAATGTCGATCACTTTTTATTTTATTTATAGGCCATATGTAATTCATGTGGATAACTTACATAACTTTAAACCAGCTAATTTGGTATAAATTGTATTTCTGTCTTTAGCTACAAGTGCAATACTCAAGAATCTCCTATTTTGAGTCACCGTCAGCTTTTCAGGATTTGCAGTTAGTCCACGTGGTTCCATTCATGTTAAACACTCAGCCCCATGAAATTCAAGCAGTTCATTTCCTATTCAAACAAGCTAAATACAAGAGACAAAATGAAGATAAATTCTTCAATGGAACAAGATAAGCTGGTTGGGTAAGGGCAAAGATAATTAGTCAGTCTTAAGCCAACTCTGACTCTTCCAGGTTTTATCTTTGCAGCTCTTGGTGATGGACCTCTGTCTCTGAAGCTTAGTGATATCTATCTTTCTCCCACACCTGGGGCATTTCAGTAACAAGTTGATGGTGGCTGTAAATGCCCACCTAATAGTCTTTTCATTGTGTGCACATCCCTGGATGATGGGAGGCAGGACAAAAGGTGTGGAAAAATTGGCCTTAGGGAGAAGCAAGATGAGGGTTCTCTTTGTGAGGAAACACTAACAACATGAAAGTTTCTAACTGAAATGCTTGGTGGGAAGCAGACTTAAAACCAATGCCCTCCAATGTTTCACATGAGGGTATTGCTACATAGGTTTTGGAGGATGATAGTAAATCAATTCTTCTTTTAAAATGTACAATATATATAAATTTTAGTTTCATGGCTCCCGGCCTTTTTTATGCTGCACAATGAAATCTTCAAGTGGAAGGGGCCTCTTGATTGACCTGTAAGAATGATCCAAATAATTGAAGAAATAGAAACTGCATCCACGGTGTGTAGTCTCCTCAAAGAATGACTCAAGACCAGGAGACTTTAAATGTTTTTGTTTCCAGAAGGACTGTTGATATGTACAGGTGGACATGGTAAAAACATGGCTGAAATTTGAAATACTTAGGGCTAGATAACTGAGTATATTCCAGAATCTGAGGCCTAAAGCTTCCATCTGCATCCTTCATATATTTTGCAAAATATAAATCTTGTGATAAGGCACAAAGTCCCACGTTTCCAGATGTGGGAAGGTAAGCAATTATATACATATATAATTACATTTCAGAAAATTTGCATCTTTCATAGAATCTAAGAAGACATGCTTTCCATGAAGCTGGCATATAGCCTGATAATTAAAAGCAACTGTTACAAGGAAAGGGAGGTATGATAAGGTAGAATTACAAGTCAAAACAAAGCAGGTCAGAAGTAATAGTCAAAGGGATGTATATTGAGGATGAGAGTTTCCAGAACAATAGAAATCATCATTTTCCTTCTCATGAATAACTATCATGTTCTGGGAAAAATCAGTGCAAAGGGACCCACACTAGTTTCACCCTGTCAACTGTGAGAGGACTTCAAAGAATTCTTCAAGCATCCAGATATGGAAAAGATATAAAAGGACAACTTTATATAAAATTATAAAATTCAAGATTGTGTCAGTCATCTGATTGTTACACTAAATGCCAGAAGATAATTGTGAGCAATGGATAGCTTATACAAGAATGAAGTAAACTTATGAAAATAGGTCTATTATTACTTTACAATAATCAAATAACTTAAAATTAAGGTAAGTTAGCTGTAGTATAGCCATCTGAAATCTATTTTATGGCATGGGAGAAAGAAAAGCAATGCTGAGATTTTTAAAATCTTGTTGCAGCATAAAAGCCATTTATGTAAAAATTGAAAACATAAAATAATACAATATATGGTTTTGAATTCATATACATGAGATAAAAATAGAAAAACATACATCAAATACATACTAATTTACAACAATACTTCCACTGGAGAAAGAGGGAAGAGGAAGAGAGGATTGAGGAGGGGGGTAAAAAGGACTTCACTTTTGAGTGTAATGTTTTATTTTTAAAAATATCTAAAGGGGCTTCCCTGGTGGTGCAGTGGTTGAGAGTCTGCCTGCCGATGCAGGGGACATGGGTTCGTGCCCTGGTCCGGGAAGATCCCACATGCCGCGGAGCGGCTGGGCCCGTGAGCCATGGCCGCTGAGCCTGAGCATCCGGAGCCTGTGCTCTGCAACGGGAGAGGTCACAACAGTGAGAGGCCTGCGTACCAAAAAAAAAAAAAAAAAATCTAAAGCACATATGACCCAATTGTGTTCATTTTGGGATGGCAGATAAACAAAATTTGTTACAAATTTTGTAATCATTTGTAATTTTTTTATATTTGTTCTTATTTTGAAAAAGAAAAACACATAACAAAATTGAGATATCACTTACCAAACTACAAGCTAATAGTATATGTGTGTGTGTGTAAACATGTATATGTGTGTACTGTACACACACACACGAAGATGACATAACATTCAATATTAATGAGGGTTAGGCTAAGGAAACTATGGTCTCTAACACTTTGAGAGAGTCTATCTTGGCAGAGGAGATCTCGGAAGTCTTAATCCCTGGGACTTTAGGCCTTTATCTTAAGGCAATAATAAATGTTTAGCAGAAACAAAATTTTTCATTGTATTTTAATTAATGCTTCTTTTGCCCATACAGCAGATATTAATTGAGCATCTACTATGTTCATGGAACTATCTCGACATGCAAAGTCAGTCCCAGCTTTCAGAAAGTTAATGCCATGTTTATAACAAGGAAAAATTTGAATTCGAAACCAACAAAGTACTGAACAATAATTGGTTGGCTTATTACAGTGTGACTCTATATATTGGAAAATAACTTTGCCATTTAAAATAATTTTACAAATAAAAATAATTAAAGATATTTATAATGACTTTGCTACTGAATTCTATGAAATAGTTTATATCCTGGGACAATTCTGGTCAATTTAGCATATCTACTAATACATTTACTTGTATGTTTACTAAGTGTGTGTAGAAAACATGCTATTGGTGGTTATTTGGTAGGATGTTGTGAAATTTCTGGGTTATTTTTACATCTACGTTTTCTAATTTCTTTGATAATAAGCATAAATGTTATAATAATAAATACCTTTTCAAAATTAAATACAGAATTATTATAGCACATGATTTTTAAGCAGGAAAATATCTGTAATTAATAATAGCCATACTTCATCTTTAAATAATAAATTTAAACCTATGGAATCAATTTCCAGAAAAATGCTCAATTTACTATCTGCCATACAAACTGTATATTTAATCATTTTATCTTATTTGGGGGCAATAAATATAAAGGTTTTGAATTGTACACATCCTTTGACCCAGCTATTACATCTTTAAGGATTTACCCAACAGATACACTTGAATGTGCATGTAAATGGTCTTCATTTCAGCCCTGTTTCTTATCAAGTTAAGCATTGTTTTTATTGACATAAATTATGTGAAATTAAACAGGAGTTTCTAAGTATATTTTTTTACTGCAAAAGATGTAACTTTATAATTTAACTTTCTTTCATAAAATGTTATATATTTAAGGTGTATGACATGATTTTATATATCTCTCTATATACATATATAGTGAAATAATTACTATGGTCAAGCTAATTAACATATAATCCCCCCACATTGTTACCATTTCTGTGTGTGTGTGTGTGTGCGTGTGTGATGAGAGTACCTGAAATTTACTATCTTAGCAAATCTCCAGGATTCAGTAATTATTAACTACAGTCATCATGCTGTACATGCGATCTATAGACTTATGAATCCTACATAACTACAACTTTGTACCATTTGACCAACATCTCCCCATTTCCCCCACCTCCCTGCCACCCTTCCTTGGTAACCACTGTTCTACTCTCTGCTTCTATGTATTTGACTTCTTTAGATTCCACATATAAGTTTGATCATGCAGTTTTTTACTTTCTGTATGGCTTGTTTCACTTAGTATAATGACTTCCAGGTTCATCCATGTTGTGTTCTTCTATTTTTAACATTTCATTAGACATACATATATGCACACACATATATATACAATTATATACACATACATATATAATGTCTTTATCCATTCATCTGTCAATGGACACAGATTGTTTCCATAATATCTTGGCCATTGTGATTAACATTTCAGCATTATTTGAAATAGCAAAAGCTAAAAATAATATAAATATCCATTGATTAAGGGATTAATTAAATACAATCCATATAATAGAATGTTTTGCATCAATACAGTGAATGAGGCAATTCCGTATCAACTGATATGGAAGTGAAAAAAAGAAAGATACAGAACAATATATTCATGATGATATAGTGTATTAACTTACTTGTCTTACCTATGTATGCATGAAGGATTCATAAGAATCTGTTTTTGGTGAGAATGAGGTAAAGAGATTTTATACTTTATATTTTGTACCATATGGTATCATTAAATTCAGTTTTTGTTTTCATGGTTTACAATGAAAATCTTTTAAAATATATTTGAAAAATAATCTGAAATAAAAAATACAATTAGTCTCTCTTTTCCCATGTATTGATGGCTTAAGACATATAGACATTTCATTTTAAATTATAAATAGTACTAAAACTCCATTCAAAGCTATTTTGCAATTAACCACTTTCACTTTGTGTAATAAACACTCTGAGACAGCAATCAGACAACATTCATAAGGATAATTAATACTTTTCCTCTGGAAATTTGAGAATAGGAACTATTTACACATTTGAATTCTAACCTGTGACATTTTTGTTCCCTTGGTTCATCTTTGAGATGAGTGCATGAACCTTTTGAAAAACTGATTTATTCAACAATTTGGGGTGAAATTCAACAGAAAATTCTGTTTATATCACTCCTCAGCAACTTCTTGTACACAGCTGAGTGTGCAAACTAGAAATCTTTGGGCCATATATAGCTTACATATGGCTCTACTTTTTGGCTCAGCACAGCGCTTAACATAAAACTGAAAGAAATTGCAATTCATTGCCAATGAGCTAACATTTTAAAATTGGGAGTTTTCTCAAAAAAATCTGTTGTTTTCTCTCATCCTGAAAAATTAAATCTTATAATACTGGACCTATATTCCCACTGGGAAGAAGTTGGCTGGAGGTGAAGAGCAGCTGTTTCCTTTAGTTTGGACATGCAGAAAACTCTCCTATTTTCCGTAGTCTCCACGACTCCCTATTACTTAAACCCTGTCAGTATCATTCATTTGTGTTTTCTTCTTGGCCCTTTATGTAGCCCAAGTTTACAGCCCATGGATTAAAAGAAGAATCTGGACACAAGGGGAAAGTAGCCCTGACAGGAGTTAAAAAAAATACTTGTAAAACTTAGAAAATTAAAATAGTGTGGTACCAAAGCATGAATAGACAAATTGCCCAATGGAAAAGGATAGTAAGCATGGAACAGACCCAGGTACATATGGAAATTTAATGCCTTATTGCTACTTAGGAAAAATATATATGTATACTAACCCATATATACAAAAACATGTGTATCTATTTCTGTATCTACCCATCTGTATATGTTTATGTAAAACCATGAACTTATACTGATATCTCTGATTTCACACACCACCACAGTGTTCATTCTGGCAACTTTTAAAAAACCTAACAAAATAAAAAGTTGAAAACCACTCTTAAATTAATCAGCCTCTTGAAAGTTGGTTTTTTAAACTACGTTTAAAAAATTCAGGAAAGGAGTTATTGATGGGAAAGGATAGTAATATAAAATCAGAAAGAATGCATTGCTGGTATTTTTTTTTAAATGAGTAAATTGAAATTATCTTTCAAATCACAAAGGAAAATAACTTAATTATTTAAATAAAAATAGGTGGAGGAAAGGTGAGCAAAAGAAAAGACTAGAATACTAAGAAGTTCTCAAGTTGAAAGGGATAAAAAATACGTGTAAATGTGACTGATTTGAAGGATTTATTTTGAACGATAAAGTTCAGCTGGGCTGAAGAAATTGGTTTCTGTATTTTCCAAAAAGCTGTCTTGTCATCTCTCTTATTGAAGTGGACATAAAGCTAAATAAAAATAATGATCAGTGTTTGTTTGATAAAATTCCGAAACGGCAGCTGGATCCCAGAACCACATGATATTTTAAAGATGTCAGAGTTTGGCCTTCGTGCGTGGCAGTTGGCTGTGAATGTTCACCTTTAACTCTCGGGCTGTAATTAGATCACAAAGTTCATTTTTATTGTTTAAATTTCTTTCATTCCTCTGTTGCTGCTCAATTGTGTAAGTAAAGCAGGTTTTATCACACTTTGCAAGTTCATCACTTTTAATTCTATTCCTACCACGCTAGATTAAATTTAAGGGTCACTGAAGTCAGGAGCCACTGACCTTTGCCCTCTTAATGGTTCTCACCATTAATACTTGACCCTAAAAGCTATGTATACAATAAACTATATTTATAGGTGTGGAGGGAAGGGAAAAGCAGAAACAAAAGTGGGTCGAATGATTATTTATTTTGCCATGCTCTTCAGAGATTAGGAATGTTCACACAGTCTATACTTCAGCTGGTGAACTTGGACTGGCTGCCTTTTATGGTGTCTGAATAGAAAGTTGGGATGAATGCATATGGGGGTAACACTCAAAATGACACCCTTACTTATCTCAATCACTCTGGGATTGCTGACCCTTTACCTTCATTAGGTACTAACTTGATATCTCTCTTTCTGGTTTTCTTTGCATATGACAGAAGGAAAATAAAAGACATATACTTAAGATGATCCTTCTCAGAAAGAAAAAAAATATTCAAACCGTTTATTTTGGAGGATTAGAATTGTGAAAACTCTGAGAAAATTAGGAATTTTGTGAAATGTCTGTCATTATTCCATTTGATGGAAGAGAACGCAAAGAAAAAGTCTTTATGATGGAAATCTCCAGCATTCTGTTCCCATTAACTTTGGATATTTTTCTCCATTCAGAAATGTTTAGAGTTGGTTTTCTTTTCCTTAAAAATTGGAGAAATTGAATGATTTTTTTTTTTTTGCTTCTTTTGCTTTCTTTCCTTTACTTTTTAACATATCTAGTTTCCAGGACATTTTGTTATTGGCGTGATCAATTAAAAGCTGTTCTTTTTTTTTTTTTTTTTTTTTTTTTTTTTTTTTGCTGAGCATAGCATCTGGGTTGAGCAAGGGAATTCATTTCCTGAAAACAGAACTTTCAGGGCATCCATGCTGCCTTTCAGTTCTCAGATTTACAGAAAACTTGGCTTTCAATGGCCCATGTGTGTGTGCGCATGTGTGTGCACATAAATACACATAAAATAGTGCAGTATTAAGAGTTACTTAAAAATACACATACAAATATTATGAAAGAGGACAAAGTTCAATATTAATTTACGAACAGGAGCATTCTACTACCCAACCTTTAAAACTTTGGGGGAGTGACCATTCAAAATCTTTTCTTAAGCTTCGGATAATTATTTTGGCAACATAACAAGCTATCCGATAGGAATGTATGGTGATTAAGGCAAAGCATTTTCCTTGGTCACAGATTGATGGAGAGTCCTGGGCTTATAAAATACTCTATTTCCTCCATTAATTGGGCCCGTGTGGAGTTGTAACCAAGTAGCTGAAACAAATAAAACATAAGGAATATTTTTTCCTTTTAAAATATTTCACTTAATTTGTGAAAGAGGTTTGAACTCCTGAAACATGTACAATCCCCCCCGCTCCATGACCCGAGTTCCTTTGCCCTGTGCCCAGCCCCTTCCCCTTCTGAAACATTCTTGCAGTGCCCACAGCAATGCTATCCCCTCTTCACAGTGAGGGAGACTCCTCTAGCTACCCTCTAATTTGGGGGTGTAGGTAGAAAGGAAAGCAGAGAATGCAAATCTAGTCTGAGGCCCTGTAAACCTCTCCTCTTTTACCTGGAAGTAAAGCTAAGAGTTGATTCCTTCTGACTGTGGTCTCTGTGATCACTGTCACCTTTACATGCCTCTGAATACTTCAGGGAGCGTTCCTCATGATTTGATGAGGAGTCTTTGCATGAAAGAAAGGTTTTATGAGAGGGTATATATTCCCTGCACACTAAAGTGGACAATCAATGGATTAGTACAGAAAAGCTGCAGAACAAGCAGAAGGAGGAAAAACAGCAAGAGAGAGTGAGTGTGTGGGCACGTGTGTGAGTGGAAGGTTTGGACATTGCCGTGTGCTGGTTTATTGCCTCTGTCCGTTCGCCAGGGTATTGAAGTCTGCTCTGAAGCAAATCCCCTTAAATCACAAACACAGGGAGCAAAGTTTTCTACCCACTTTTTTTTTTTTTAATTTCCCATTTTGTGAAAGAAGCCACAGAAAAGGATATTTACTTGTTCCCATTATTGTGGACACAAAAAATATGCTAGGAGGTGAAACAGGTCACAGATCAGTTTTAGTACATGATTTTCTCCCATCATTTTCTGTATTGTACAGCCACATTGAGTCAGAAGACACACAGTTATTTAGGGCCTTTGGGCAGTGTTACAAAGCAAGCTAAAAACCTTGATGAGTGGAATTACCTCTGGGTCCTATAAATTCTGGTTGGAAATTATTTAAGACTATTTCTTAAGTAACACTGCATATTTTCAGCTCCTCCAAATATCAACATAGTGATGGATTCACTCATCTTTTCCTTTCATTACATGTTGGGTGTGTGAGATCATTCCCCATCTATTCTTCTCTTCTAGGGAATCAACATATCAAGGATTTGCCTCTAAACACCTTCTGTAAGAGTCAGGGTTTTGAGTTTAATGAGTCAGGCTTTTCCTGTTCAGTTGAGTCAAACTTTATTTCTGTCACCATACAGTCCTTTGGGTTTAGCTCTTAGAATTTAAGGATGCATGGAAAATAAGGCTATTTACTTTCAATGTGATTCATTTCTAAGTTTTTCTCAATATCTCTCTCTCATTCTCTCTCTCTCTCCAGTGTGCTGTGAAGGAAGAACCTAGTTATAAATGTGTTATGCCCAGTGCATAATGAATGCATCTATTTTTAGGGTATAATATTTCCTTTTCATGGTAACGTTATAATCTTAATTTACAGAGAACAAGCAAGGAGACTGTATGAGGTAGATCAAGACTTCTTTATTCAGTAAAGAGCTGAACTTCTCACCTAGAAGTATGGTGGCCATTTATATGGCCAGAATTTTTAAAAATAATAAGCTTATGAATTAGAGGATATAATTTTGATTATTTAAAAGAAATCTTTGAACAAGTATTCACCATTAATTCTTTATTTTTATTGTGATACAATATAAAATTGGTAATATAAAATTTACCATTTTAAGCATTTTTAAGTATACGATCAGTAGTATTAAAGTACATTCACAAAGCTGTGCAACTGTCACTGTTATCCATTTCCAGAACTTTTTCCTCATTTCTAAAAGGAAAATTGTACCCATTAAATGATAACCCCTTACATCCCCATGCCCTTGGAAATGGGCAACCACCCTTCTACTTTTTCCCTCTGAATTTGCCCATTCTAGGTACCTCATATAAGTGGAATTTACAGTACAGTAAGTCCCCTACATACGAATGAGTTCCATTCCTAGAGAGTGTTTGTAAGTCCAACAAAGTTAACCTAGGTACCCAACTAACACAATAGGCTATATGGTACTGTACTGTAATAGGTTTATAATACTTTTCATATAAATAATACATAAAAAACAAACACAAAAATAAAGAAAACATTTTTTTATCTTACAGTACAGTACCTTGAAATGTACAGTAGTACAATACAACAGCTGGCATACAGGGGCTGGCTCCGAGTGAACAGGCAAGAAGAGTTACTGACTGGAGGAGGGAGAGGAGGTGGCAGATGGTAGAGCTGAAAGATCATTAGCAATAGGAAATAGAGGGCAAGCTGCAGTTTCACGCATGCCTGACATTGATGGAACGCACGTTCACATCTTTGAAGGTTTGCAACTTGGAGGTTCGTATGTAGGGGACTTACTGCATTTATTTTCTGACTTATTTCACTTATAATATTTTCACAGTTCATCCATGTTGTATCATGTATCAGAACTTCTTTTCTTTTATAGCTAAATAATATTCCATTGTATTCATATACCACACTGTGTGCATATACATCCATTCTATTGATGGATATTTGGGTTGTTTTACCTTTCGGCTATTGTAAATAATTCTGATATGAACATTGGTATACAAGTATTTGAGTCCCTACTTTCACTTCTTTTGGGCATACAGTATACCCAAAAGTGGAAATGATGTATCATATGATATTTCTATGTCTAATTTTTTTGAGAAAACCGCAAACTGTTTTACACAGCAACTATACCATTTTACATTCCCACCAGCAGTGCACAAGTGTTCATTTTTGTCGATACTTATTGTTTTCTGTTTTTGTTTTTTTAGTAGCTATCCTAATGGGTATGAAATGGTGTCTCATCAAGATTTTGATTTTGATTTCTCTAATCACTAGAGATGTCGAGCATCTTTTCATGTGTTTATTTACCATTTGTATATCATCTTTGGGAAAAGGTCTGTTCAGGTCCTTTGCCCATTTTTGAATTGGGTTGTTTGTTTCGTTATTTTTTGAGTTGTAAGTGTTCTTTATGTATTCTGACCTTTGATTCTTCCTAGTCATAAGTTTCCATGCTACATCTAAATGCATTTTTTTAAAGAAGTCATTTTACTATGTCTTTAGGTTATTTTATATATGTATATTTATAGGTAAATTTTGTATATATATGCACATATATGTATCTATACATAAAATACACACATATACACACATATGCATATAAATTCAAAAGATTTAGTGAGTTTCAAGCTTAAATAATTTCAAATTTAACCAAAAACATCATTTAGACATTTAATTAATTAAATTTCGTTTATACTTGTTTATTTCATGAATTTCAGAAAATTAATTTTAAATTTAATTTTTCATTTCATTTTACCATCCTCAATTAGAGTACATAAAGCAAAAATACATAAACAAAAAGAAGCAAATTTCTCCTTTCTTGGGTTAACTCTTGGCCATTTCCAATATGTTCCAAAGTGAAAAGTGCAGTAATTTGTATTAATCTTAATCCAGATGGAACTCAGTAGTTAGTCTCTTGGACTCTGGAAGCAGCCTGCTTGTGTTGGAATGACCCTGCCATTTACTATGTGTGATTTTGGCTTGTTTAACCTCTCTAAACCTCACTTTCCTCATCGGAAGTAGGAATAATAATAGGCTGTTGTTGGGATCAAAAAGTGATCTGCACAGTTCTTAGTCCTTACAAAGAGTCCAGTTGGTGTTGGAGAGTGCTTTGATACTCAAAAGGAGTTCACAACCCCCAGAGATGATTTCCTAGACTTGAAGATGGAAGGCATAGCTTGGATTTTACCAGGGTATTGCTAGTTGATCATCAGAACCCCCTAGAGGTCAAGAAGTGGGTAAGCAATTTCCATGGTTTGAGACCCCTATACATTTGAAAATGAGGCAATGCCAATTCAGGGTCTCAGAAACTATGGGATGTTTAAATGTTTTTGTTTAAGAAATGAACACAACACACATACACATGGGCACACACAAACACAATGGCTATACATGACTTCACTTGATGATAATTTCAAAAGTCTAAGTGTATAGGTATTAATAAATGGGAGTCATAGGCCAAGGGCCCTCCTTAAAATCTCCTTTTGCCTGCTACCACCGTCTTCTGATGATCCCTGGTAATCATATAAAAATAAAAGATCTTGAGAGTTTAAAGCCCAAAGAAATATGACTATTACTTAGGTCAGTGGATTCTACACTCTGATATTCATCTGTTTTCATCAATTTGAGAACAGATGAAAGTGAAACTTCTGTGGTTGAGGTAGGAGGGGGGCCTTGAGACTGCCTTGCCCACCAGCCTCTCTCTCGGAGGCTTTGGAGACCCAAGAATAATGCATGGCTTCATAGAACAAGCTTGGAAACCATTTCTTTAGTCTGATTTTATTTTAGAGATGTCCTCCTCTGTCCCACGTTGTAAAAACTGGGTATTGAGAAGGAGTGGTGCAAAACGGGAGAAACTGTGAATTAATGACAATATACAATGTGTGGCCCTAGAGAATAAACTGAAATTAAATTGAAACACTAAGCACAGAGAGTGACCAGTTGTAGTGCTCTATGTAAATTAATCGTAAAACACATCTAAAGTCAAACATGTCTAAAAGAGAATGAACATGTGTCCACCAACACGGATAGGTCTGTAGTACACAATTATTTTAAATAATTTTAAATTGTTCTTTTCCATTTCTTTCTCCTTCACCTTCTCCTCCTCCTTCCCCTCTCCTCTTTTCCTTTCTTCTTCTTTTTCTCCTCTTTCTTTAAATATTCTTTTACAAATTATCCAGGTCAGATTTTATTACCTTTAGCTAAAGGTGGTTGTAAGAATACAGAACAAAGAGAAAATACACTTATCTTCATGCTGTGTAACAGCATATGACAACATCATAAGAAATCTACAGATGGAGTTATCATAGCTGTGAAAAACTTCACAGACTACATTTTCCTTAGGCATTTATTCATTTCTGTATGATGAATGGATATGAGAAGTCATCCTTAGAGAACATAAAGGTCTCTGATGATGTATTTATGACACGGAAAGATGTCATGTGATGAAGTGTTTACAACATGTAATGAGGTTGTGTAACAATCTCTTTACAGCCCACAATTACATTGACTAATTCCTTATAAAAATACTCAACAATATGCTTTCCCCATGCATGCACTTGATATCACAGCACTTTACTAACTGATGCCTCTAAGCTGCAAAATCAAGAAGCTTGGATGACTCAATACTGTTTCCTTTCCAAGGCATATATAAAAGATCCTGGGTGTTGAGTTAGAACACTGCACGAATCGCCTCTTATTGGAGGTGACTGAGGTAACTAATATAATGTGTATGTGTCAAATATTCGTATGGGTTGGAGAACTTGAGAGGCAGACTTACACCTAAAATAAGCATTCTTAATATATATACACTTTTGTTGTAGTGAAGGAAGAAGTATGCACACCTGTGCTCTCACATCCAGGGCAATGTTAGTACCTGCTCTTCCACTTCAGTCCTTTAATGATCTAGAATGACCCCTCCTCTTATTTCAATAATTAATGAGGAATATGACTCAAATGAGGTTCCCCAGTGTTGAATCTGGGACAGAATGCACCTGTGAATAATCTGTATTATATGCGACTACAAAGATTAATTCCGCTTCTGGGAGCAGGAGCTGTTAACGGGCTGGGGGTTGGGGTGTTTCAGACTGAAATGAGACCCTGAACCTCTTGCCAGGAAATGAGCTCCTAGATGTGAGTGAGAAAATGCTGTATCTATCCTGCAAGTATGTGAACTATGAGGGAAAATGAGGAAATAGGATCAGGAAGAGAGAAAGAGAAATGTGATGTAGAAATATCAACTACTGAATTTTCATCAGAGTGTGAATGAGCAGTTGAAAGGGCTTCTA
The DNA here is from genome assembly GCF_964341445.2 of Mesoplodon mirus. NCBI lineage: Eukaryota > Metazoa > Chordata > Mammalia > Artiodactyla > Ziphiidae > Mesoplodon > Mesoplodon mirus. The sequence goes on from NC_138991.1 coordinate 72,368,957, forward strand.
ATCTGAGGAAACTAAATGGTTCTTAGACTAACAGAAATATTAGTTTAAGTACATTAAACAGAAAGAAAGACAAAGCAGGGTTGAAATACTTAGTTTATAAATATTTTTAAGTGTGTTGTAGAGACTAATTTAAGAGTGAGTAAAAACTATTCAGAATTTGTTGAAATTTCATGATGTCAAAAAAGGGCTTGCTTCTTTCAGATAGTGAATTCTAATGGAACTTTAACATCACGAGAATATGGCTGACCTCTTGTAAGAAGATTAAATAGTGTAACATTGACAGGAAGTGAATATGACCAGGTGATATCATCATTTCTTCTATTTACATAAATCTTTATAATTTCTAAAACATTCTACATAACTCAATCAAACTTCACAACAGTCCAGCACATGGGCTGGAGGAAACGTGTTTGATTTTATTTTCCAAAGTTAGAATGTAAGACTCTGAGAAGTTAAATAATCACTTCAAGGTCTTAGAATGAATTAACAAGGAGGTCATGGACTCTCTTTCCTCATCCAAAACAATTCCTGAGGAAAAAAAAATCATCATTTCCTCATGTCTGGTGAGGCCTACGGCCAACCTAACATACAAAGTGGAGGCACACATGGAGATGCTGTGACACAGAGCGTTAGGGCTTTGTTGTTCTCATCTTTCTCTACAGCCAAAATAGTTAATATGGAAGCAAAACCACAGAACTGAAAGAGAAGACCTGCCACCAAAACAGCATTGAAGCTGAATGCCAGGGTCAAGAGCCTGCCAGCTATGCGTGTCCTTTTAGGTGGTTTCATGGAACAGAAACTTCTCATTGGCCTCCTCACTTGACACAAGGTTTAAGTCTTCGCCAGGAAAGAATTTATTTCAACAATGCCAGAGATGTAATTGCTTATTTAAAGAGTGATTACCCTACTCCTCTGTGTCCTGCTGGTTTCCTCTGGTCTCAAACCTCCAAAAAACTTTAAAAAGAACTCTGCACAAAGGGGAGCAACTGGATTTGAAAGATAAATTGGATTTGAAGACTAACAAGTTTCTGTCAGGGCAATTTAGTTGAAATGTTCTGGCTATTAGTTTGTCTGTTTCTGCCATGAAGGTTTTATTAAGTCATTTTATTTTGGTTAGTTCCAAGAAATGAGCAATAGCATTCACACAGAAGGAACCATAGAGGGACCACTGGTGGTTCCCTGACCAAGTTGCCATCATGTATTTTAGTCTGGGTTATATGCTTCATAATAAATGAGTGGGTGGATCTTGTTGGCATCTTATGGGAAGTGGGACAGTGTCTTAGATGGGGAAGGAAGGGATACCAGTGCTCTAGGCTTAGATTTGCTTCCTGATACTGCAGGTCACAGTAATAGAATCAGCCTTTGGTTATGCCTGCTGAGAGGAAGCAGGAATCTTTTAATTAGTTTCTTTTCTTCCATTGCCAAGCAATGAGGAGCAGTGAGATCTGCTGCAGTGACCAATTATCCAACATGGTGGTAGAGAAGACTTCATGAGAAGAGAAATAAACTTCAAAGAGCATTGACAGTATCTGTGGTTAGCAAGGCAATGGAGGGAAAAGATTCACTGATTCACTGACAAACTCACATTCTAGAAAATAATTTATTTTTAGCAAAAACTCAAGTAGGCTCTTCCTGATTTTAAATGTCATCTCAAATTTGTTTTATTTTCCATTTGAATCTCAAAGGAAATTAATAGAACTTCTCTTTTCCATTTATATTGGAGTATAAGGAATTAAAAACAACATATTTGACATTGACTTTTGACTGTCACCCTCACCTTAAACTTCAAAAGTATATTCAATTTCCTCTTCAAAGCCAACATCCAATTCTGACAACTGCAGGATGTTTCACTATCGCTGCACCATATCCAGTATATGTTGTGGAATTTTGAGTTATGAAAACAATAGTTTTCTATGGTTACATTTGTAGCACCCTTAAAAGGAATAAATGTGGCAAAACTTTGAACCTATATGAATTATGACAGTCTCAAATATGGCCCTGCCTTAAGAATGTCAAGATAGAAAGTAGAAGAAAAAAAGATGACTCAAATTAATAGAAATTACTGTTAAAAAACAATATTTAAGATTGGATTTTAATTTGTCCCAAATATTTATTAAGAATCTTTTTGCATACCAGATGATAGATGCCAATTAAAAACAATCAAAAAGCAATGATTGAGAACTGCAGTCTATACTGCCAATACACAGGGACATATGATTACATCATTTATTTTTCCCTTAACTGGAATGATATAAACCAAGATATGCTTCTTTATCTCTGTGGCGCCTCCAAGGTTAAACTGAGTATTGAGTGACTTCTATAATGTACTTGCAGAATCCAGTATTTTCACGATAGACCCAAGAAGAATCTGTTTTGTCTTGACTTTGCAGAGTTAAGTGTGTCTCCGGGGGCTGAGTTGCTTTTGGGCCATTTAAAATTATCCTCCATTGTCAGGGCCTTGCTGTTGGGCTCACAATACTTTCCATTTCCAGCAAATAAAATTCTTATACTGCTTTAGCACAGTGTAAAACATGCAGAATGCTTTTCTCATTATCTTATTTTACACTTATGTTTGTTATTATTTCCTTGTTATGGAAGAGTAACTGAGGTTCAAAAAAACTAAGTAACTTCTTTAAAAATTCACAGTTAACACATGGCAAGGAGTGGAGTGCATTTATGCTTTTGGACTTCCTACACACCTCTTTGCATGCACATAATACAAGTGTACCCTATACTTTATTTCTGTGTCAGCTTGCTCTCATTAATTTTTTATTATTCACCATATTAAGAAATGCCTCTTTGAGAAATAGATAAAAACAACATTGTTGTGGTAGAATATTTGACTGACTGAAGAAGTAATGTTAAAGTTATCTTAATGGAATCTTGAATCAATGACCTGTAACATACAGATATTTTCCTTGGAAGAGGTTTCAGAATTTAAAAACTTACTTTTGATCATTCACATCAAGGTAAGTAGAATAGTTGAGAGGGTTTTCTTCTTTCGTTTGTTTGTCATAAAGGCAATAAAATTGTATCCCATCATGTTTTTCTGTTTTAGTCCAGAAAAAAAAATTAGAGGAAAAAAGGAAATGGTTTGTGTTTCAAAGATGAATAAGAACTTGGATCTTAGAGCAGATTAAACCTCCAACAGTGGTGAAGGAAAGAGGTCTTCTCACTTCTGGTGGACGTTGTTTGTCAGCCTTATTTTCCAACCTCAGGGCATGGCCTCTCGATGTGACCTGCTGAAGATGGGGGCAGTGGGGGAGAGATAGGCCAGAGGGCAGAGAAATCACACACCCAGGACATGAAGTGAAATGAAGCTTTCTAAATCCAAGGGTCTGCCTTTTTTACAGGTCACTGAGCACAGGGCAGTTGCCACAAGGAAAATAAAATTTGCATCAGGCACAACATAAGTATTTTTAATTAAAAAAAAAAGAAAAGTAGAAGAAAAAAAAAAGAGGCTAGAATCCAGAGTTCTAAGTAGCATCAAGAGTGTAATTTTTTTCAGTTTAACATTTTCATGCATTTTATTTTAAGCTGAATGCTTGTTTGAGTATTAAAAGTGTTACCGTAATGTCTATCAGTCCACAAAAAATAGGTAAAAAGTCATCAAGATTTTTGTGAGACATTTAAGGCAAACTCAGTTTGGAATGACTTCCTGACTTTTTTATTACTTTTGAGGAAGTAGACTCTAATCAGGCAGGTATTGCCCTAATAGAAAGAAACATGTACCACTGGAGTATGAAAGCATATATATATATATATATATTTTGCCCAGGCTTTATTGAAATAATTAGATTTACCATAATCAATAAAATGTGTGAGCCAAGTTTACTGCAGTGTCAATTTCCCATTGCGTAATTTCCCTTGGGAACTTTATTTTTATTTATTTATTATCTTTTTTTTTTTTTTTCGGTACGCGGGCATCTCACTGTTGTGGCCTCTCCCGTTGCGGAGCACAGGCTCCAGATGTGCAGGCTCAGCGGCCATGGCTCACGGGCCGAGCCGCTCCGCCGCATGTTGGATCTTCCTGGACCGGGGCACAAACCCGTGTTCCCTGCATCGGTAGGTGGACTCTCAACCACTGTGCCACCAGGGAAGCCCAATTTTTAATTTGAAAAGAAAAATGGAAGATTTACTATACAGACACCAATGAATGTGTGAGGTTAAGGAAAGCACAAGACTCCTTACAGAAATCAAAGTGGAGCTTAGAACAATTCCCTTACCACTCCTTCCCATATCCCTTGGCTGACCATTAATTTTATAGAAGAATGAGATCTTGAAATGGTCATTGTATAGAGATCTTCACCTAGTTTGCAGAGAAACATATTGGACAGTAAGATTTGATGACTTTTACTCCATCATCTCCACCAGTCAAGAGCACTCAGGGGTGGAGAACATTATGGTTGGCTGAAAAAGGTTGAACAGTAAAAGGAAGTGAGTCCATGAGTTTGACTTTGGGCAGTTTACAACCATACATACCCCAGTATTTGGAATGGAATGTGAGTCCTCATGGACTTAAAAAACGAGGCTGGAAGCCCTATTAATGAAGATGAAGACATTTATTGGCAGCATGCAGATTTTTTTTTTGTAATGGTTATATGATGCATGGGTTAAACTGATCGCAAAAATACCTGTGATTCTCCACCCTTCCTTACATCCAGGCATTTCACAACATGAATTTGTAGCTCCTCACATCAAGAGAGATGTCCATTTTCCCAACCCTTGGGTCTGGATTGACTTTGTGACTTGTTTTGAACAAAAGAATGCAGTGGAAGTGAGGGTGTGCCAGTTCCAAGGCTAGGCTTCAAAAGACCTTGTGAACTTTCACAAAATGAAGGATTACAATGCAGTATTCACTGGGCTTAAGGGCCAGAGAGAAACTTAGAGATGTCAAAATAGGGCCATGATGACATTTCTTTGGGGCTTGTGGCGTCCTGTCTTAAAGAACCACATGCAGTTTTCCCCACATGCTCGCTTCCTGTTCTGACGGCACTGAGTTGATATATCCTTAGAGCTAGAAGAGATCGTAAAGGTGATCTAATCTGATCCAATACCCTCATTTTACAAATGAGGAAATAGATGGAGAGCATTTATAAAGTTTTCTTAAGTTCACGTGGAAAGTGTTTTATCTTGGCTGTGTTCGTGCAGGTGCACGTTGCACGTGTGTGTGTGGATGAGTGATATGAAATATGAGATGCTGCTGATTAAAACAAATAAAAACAGAACCCTAATCCTCTGAGAGCTGCTGATCCATCCTAGCCTGGATTTTGTTGAACTTCAGGTGGTACTTTATCTAGAAATGCCAAGTGTTAGATCTTGAGTCTAATTTACCTCTTTGGTAAAAATGGAAATGGAGAATTATTCCCAAGGGTATCCTAGTTACAAGTACCATAGCCCCGTCATCCTAGCAAGGAGGAGCAACCAGCCTATAGGTTGACCATTCACAGAAGATACCAGAGTCCAGCAGCTCCAAATGCCACGTGCTTCCATTGTGATAAATTATGTTTTGTTTCTAATCCTGTTTCCCATTTCTTCTTCCATGGAGAATAGGATCAGCTGCTTGCTGATCACTATGGGGAAAGCCCTTTAGGTCATAAAAGCTTTTCATTTTCCTTTAAATATTCCCTTCTCCAAGCTAAAGAGGACAAGCTGGACATGTTATTTTCTTTCTCTTTAGAGTCACATCCTTGGTAACATCTCTCTAACATTGATCTGTGTGGGAATCAGCAAGAATTAAATAAGAATCTGACTTACACCAAGTACACTCAGAGGAATGTTCCATGATTCCTGTGTGCATATTCTAATATGCTATTTCTTTTTAAAGTGCAGAAATATGGCTGACATATGTTTCACTTATGGAAATACCTTTTAGTTTGCAACTGAAAGATAAGTTCATGAATTTAAGACACCATTGAGGTTTGTGTCTACAAATACATTTTTTCTCTGTTCACCACTGTACATCTTATTTATTGTTAAAATTAAAATTTATGAGCTTTTGATCTTTACCATTAATTCAGACTCAATTTAAAAGTCATCTGAAATTTAATTCTTTATGCAGATATTATAACCACAGCAGAGAATTATAAACAAAACAATTACCACTGTAGTACATAAGTTGATTTTTTTTTTCACATCCTGGGCAAAGGCATGCATAATTTTTTGCCTAGCTGTAATCATGCTGCCGTTTAAAATCTAACAGAGGGACAGGTGTTTTCCCATGATGGTGGTTGGGAAATAGGGATCTCAAGCTAGTTTCATTGAGTGCCCAGTATCCTCAAATGAAGGCAAAGTGAAACTTTTCCTTCCACATTCCCTCTCTCACTCTAGAAGCTCAAGGCTCGAGTATTCAGGTACAGGCCAGGTGGCATGCTGGCCTCTGTCAAAGGGAAATTCTCATTTGGCATCCATGAAAAGCTCAGCAGGACTTGGTGCTGATGAGATGCACCACTGAGAAATCCACTGCAGTACAGACTGTGGGTCTGTGGACACTGATTCAGCTCCCCCATAGATCCTGGGGTCTTAAACAATGTTTTCTCATCCATGTTTTGTTTTTCGAATATATGAAATATTTCTTAAAAATATGTACAAGTGAGAAGCGGAATCAGAATGTAAATTAGTAAGAGATGAGAAAGCAAAAAAAGAAAAAGAAAAGAAATCAGTGGAAAATCAATGGAATGTATATAACATCCAGGAATGACACTAATTTAATAAAATGTAAAAACTTCTTCCCAAATGCAAAGCAATTGATCAAGAAAATAACAATTCTTGATACATAATCAAAACAAATTATCTCAAGAGCCCCCCGAAAAAATTGAAATGACCAATTTCAGGAACAACATCATTTCTTATAGACCCTTGTCACCCGAAGTGTGTTTCTTGTACCAACAGCACTGACCTCACCTCAGAGCTTGTTAAAAATGCAGAATCACATTTTTTAAAGTGTGAGATGCCCTGGACCAGAACATCCCTAAATTAGATATGCTTCTTCCTGAGACTTGATTCTCTCAGCAACTTTTGGAGGCATATGCTGATGGAACCTTGATGAAAACCACTTTATGAATTTTGTTGGTGTGGCTTCCTCCACGGGTCAAAGGTGACCCATTTCTGTGAATGGTCTGCCAGTCCTTCAGACAATCTCCCCAAAGACAGCTTCTCACAGGCAAGATTTTATACATTAAACAACAGTGATTTTCCATCTGAATTTTCTGTTAAGGGCCTGGATTGTACTTACACTTTGGGGGTCCTAATCATAATGGAGAGCCGAATGAGGACATGAGTGTATAAAGAAGGACTTTCCAACTCCAACACAGCAGAAGGAAGGGCCAAGATTCTTCTTAGAGAAGTGTTTCCCCAAATCTGGATGGGGAAGCATGGATGGTTCATAAAATTAATATATTGGGTCATAACCAACACACAAAAATAAAACAGAATAAGAACAGAAATAAATGGAGTGGAATAGATAATATAATACTTGTAATAAAGGGAAGTTTTGTTTTGTTAAACTTATGTTTCAATTATACATATACATGTATGTGTGTACCAAGTGTCGAAGTAAACTGCAGGGGTTTTGTTGTTTTGTTTTTGTTTTTTTGCATTGGCTACCAGTCAAACGTTTGAAAATCATTGCTTTAGAATACACCTTAGAATACACTCTTAAGGAAAAACACACAAGGGAGGTTCACTCCCTGTGAAATGTCAAGAGGAAAAATGTCTTAATTTCTAGTAGTCCTAGGCTATATTTTATATCAAAATTTGAGATGAAAATTCATAATATTATGTGTTATGATTTCTACACAAAAACCAATATTCACAATTTATACAAGGATCATAAAAGGAAATCCACCATTAGCACGTTTCCTCTGGCACGTGGGTGCCTGGTTTAGTTTTTGGAAATATGAGATTTTGAGTATAAAATAGAAATTTGGAAATGTTGCCCTTGATTCCTGAACTGAAATAGCCATCCATTATTTGGACATTCTTCTGACAAAAGTGTCATGTCCAATTTATAAGAAGAAAGTCAGATTTAAGTCTTCCCCCACAAAACCTCTTGGGCATGAAATCTCTTCTACAAATCAACATTTTATTAATTGAGTGTAAACGGACTGGAAACATACTTATTGAGTTTACCATCTGATTCACATGGGCTTGCTACATTTGGCAAAAGCCAAAATTTTAAGAGAACAGGGCAGAGAATTCTCTTTTACCATACTGAGGTTCTTTCTCATAAAAATAAAGTGGAATAACTTAAGCCTACAGCTTTGAATTCTTATATCAAAATGTCCTAAGATATACAATTTGTTCAGATTTTCATTCTGTTCACTTTAAAAGAGCAGTTTTACAGAAATATTTATGGGCCAAGAGCTCATGAGGTATTACGTTTATAACTAGGAGCTTGTGCATAAAAAGTTGTTTTCAAAAATAAAGTAATAATGTATTAGATATTATCAGAATCAGTCATTATGCTCTAACTTACCTGAGCATAACTTAAGCTTCATTGGCTGTTCCCTAAGCTATAATATTTGTAGTAGTCTTTTTCTTTCCTTTTCTCAAAAACTCATTGGTTTTGTTTTTGTGAACATTCTATATTAATATACATGAATGTGTTTTACATATATCCTTATACATATCTAAAATCATTCCTAAAATAATTCATATATATTTCAATTGGTCAAAATTAGTAGATATATTTTATAGATTTGATCTTTTAACAGTTAATAACTTTAGGACAGTTTCCAGAGGTTAGATAATATAGTCAAGTCTTTCTTTTTTTGCATTATATGTGGCAAGGTGACATCAGAACAATTTTTATGGAATATACACACAAGTGATATTAAAACAGTTTCAATCAGTATTGGTCAGTTAGACTAAATGCTGCCAGAGGGAACTTTCCTGATGGCTCATGGGAGGGGACACTTTGGCTGAACTATGAGTGATGCAAAAACACAACCAGTTAAAAAAAGGAACATTAAAACAATCTGATTTGGGGTTTACATGATACAGAAATTCCAAGAGAACCAAAGAGTAATTGAACACCTAAAACAGAGGAGGCTGTCTGATTATCTGGTCACTGTGTAAAATAATTTAAGCTACTTACAGTAGCTTTTTTTGGGATGGATCTAGAGATTATCATACTAAGTGAAGTAAGCCAGACAAAGAAAGACAAATATCATATGATATCACTTATATGTGAAATCTTTAAAAAAAAAAGATACCAATAAACTTATATACAAAACAGAAATAGACCCACAGACATAGAGAACAAACTTACAGTTACCAAAGGGGAAAGAGGGGGAGGGAGAGATAAATTATGAGTTTGGGATTAACATATACACACTACTATATATAAAATAGATAACCAACACAGACCCATTGTACAGTGCAGAGAACTATACTCAATATTTTGTAATAACCTATAAGGGAAAAGAATCTGAAAAAATATATATATATATATGTGTGTAAAACTGAATCACGTTGCTGTACACCTGAAACTAACACAACATAATTTACAATTATAGTTGTAAGTCAACTATAATTCAATTTTTAAAAACACATGCATCAGAACTTTAGCACCTAGGCAAAGAACATACAAACACTTCTGTACTTTGGCAGGACAAAAAAAGTTATGGTACTACAAAACATCATGAAGTCAGAAGCCTAAAATAGTCAGCTGTAATCCCTTCTAGTACATTTGCAAATAAATTATGTTTACTATATTAGAAGAAAAATTACCTTTCTGATTAGGAGTGAAGGGAGTGTTATGTAATAAGGATGAAGAGTTGACTCAAGATAAATGCCAGTTGTTTTTTTAGTGTAGAGTGTGTGTGTGTGTGTGCATGTATGTGTGTGTGTGTCAAAGGACCACACGATCTTCTGGGTTTCCCCTAAAGAGAAGTTTAATTTAGTTAAGTGTCTGAGTTAAATTGGGATGCCTATACTTCATGGACCAATGAGATATAATTGTGCCTGGGCCACAGTGGATAATTTTCAGGTTTAAGTCTCCTTTGAGTGTTTGGATGCATTGGTGATTATAATTTCCGCTCACAGCTGAAAGGTTGAAAGTTCCGATGAACAATTCATTCATTGTCTTGTTCACATCTGGGTTAATGTTTCCTTCTTGGAAAACTCTGTACCATTCTGTTCTTTGCTTCTTGCCCCAAGACAGCCATGCCAATTTCCCTCTGTTTACTTGGAAGCTCTTGAGGCTGATGTACTGATGCTAGACACAAATTAATGGAATTCTTTCCAGCTGCAATGCTTTCAGATAGTCAAACAATAAGCCAAAAGCACTGAACTGTTTTGGCTGTTTCTCTCTGAACTATGTGCCATTCTCAGAGATGATGTAAACACAATTACTAGTTAGCATTTAAAATATTTCAAAAGATACTAGATAAAACTGTTATGGAAAACAGTGGGTCAAAAAAACCTTTTTTTTTGTAATCTGAAGCCAGAGGGCATGTCATCTCAGAAGAGGGATTATTTGAGAAGGAAAAACACAAGTAAGTGCTCATACTAAACAAAATGGCACAGAGATCAAGATCTCAAGTTGGGAATCCAGTTTCCTTCTTGGGTTTATCTCTGTGTTGGCAGAGTTACCAGCCCCCTTTCAGGCCTGCTGTGAGGTTACCCTTTGGGAAAAGGCTCTGGGTTGAGGCGATGCTGTGACAGGCTTCCAGTGTCCATCTTGAAATGGAGGGTTGAGTCTAATACCAGATCACCTGGTTAATCTGAAAACAGAACATCCGGTGAATTTAGCCATTTTGTTCAGATGTAAAGGGGTCAGAAAAATACATGGGCAGCTCAATAAGTCTGGGTGTTATGGCCTTAAGTTGAAAGAACAGTGGACTGCTATGGCCAAAGTGGTAAACTCTTTGGAATAATAATTTTTGACCCTTGGGTCTTAAAATTCCTGTTGGCTCTCTCCATAGCTTGTGCCTAATTGGCAATTCTCACTATATTCTTCAGATCAGATTGAGCCTAAAATTAATTTGACTATCAATTAGGTTTCTTTGAATAAATCAAAACCTTTACTATTTTTGGAGAAGTCTGATTCAATAAGTATGACTGACCCTACAACTGCCTGAGGAGATGTGTGAAATACTCATGCTGGATCCCACCCCCATAGATACAGATTTAATTGCTTTGGGGTGAGACTTGAGTTATGGGTATTTTAATAGCTTCTCAGATGATTGTAATGCCCAGAAAAAAGACCATTTAAACAAAGAGCTTTAACTTACTTTCCTTGTATGTATGCTGTGTGTATATTTTAAAATTTTATTTTAGCCTCTCTTTACATCCTTCCTCCCAAAGTCACCTTTCTGTCAAGAATTTAGGTTCAAATGTACCTGGCAAATGATTTTTACTGTAGAAATTTAAGTTGAAAACTTTACTAAGAAGTTGAAAATGCAAGATATATGGATATAAACATTTTAGAAGAGCAAGGAGATTGGAGTGTACATGAGTTTCTCCAGATTCACCAACTTCACTAAATTACATAGCTTAGTGCTACATATGTCTGTTAGCAGAGGTAGGGAATGGGACAAAAAGACAAAACATGTATGTGCTCCGGCTCTGCATTGAAAGAAATGATTAACCTTTTGCAAGGAGGAGATAAGATATACACATGAAATAATTAGGCAGAAATCAAATATAAATCCTCTAGAATAGAAATGAAATGGTAACAAAATTTATAGCACAATTTAATATTTGTTCTTGAGTTCATATTCTTTCCATTAGTGTTATTGATTGAGGAGGGAAGCAAAATATGCTTGACTCTATAAAAAACCGGAAGTTTAGGAAATTCAAATTTCTACATTAACAGAAGAAAATAATCACCATACAAAAGCTCTAGGAAAAGAAAAAAAAACAAACAAACAGTGGGCACATGCAAAACATGGATGAATATGATAGTTGGTGGAAAGTGTAACAATCCTGAAATTTGATGATGTCCGTCAATCTGGTTCTGTCTAAAATATATGCCTGGCAGAAATTCTCCTCTCAAGCCCAAATCTGATGAAATCATATGGTTATAAATCAAGTCCAGAAATGGAAATCAGTCAATGGACCACATCCTCCCAATGGTTTTAAAAAACTCTATCCTGCCTTCCCAAGAAGAAATGTCTTTCTTATGAGAGAGCTGCCATTTTCAAATCTAAAGCATTATTCAAATCAACAGTCTTTTCAGTAGCTACCTCAGTTTTTTTTTTTTCTTTTTATTTTTGCTGTGCACGGACCACAGGCTCCGGACGAACAGGCTCAGCGGCCATGGCTCACGGGCCCAGCCGCTCCGCGGCATGTGGGATCTTCTCAGACCGGGGAACGAACCCGTATCCCCTACATCGGCAGGCGGACTCTCAACCACTGCACCACCAGGGAAGCCCGCTACCTCAGCTTTTTAAGGCTGAGTCAAACCTTTGATTAAGGACTGTGAGAAGGTGAACGTGATTTACAACTATTTCCTCAATAGCATAATCTAAGATCCTTCACTTCCTCTGAATAAAACACATTCTCCTTTCCTTCAGTGTTGCCTCCTGAATGACAAAAAATGTACTGATGTCATGACTTAAGTACATTCCAATGAGAATTCATAAATGTATTCAAGTCGTCCTCAGTTCCTCAATCTCACTAAAGGTTTTGAATAATGACGGAAATGTGAATTGTCCTCCTTTCTACATCCTTAACTATTTGTCACCTCTACAAAGGATTCCCCTCCACTGGGAACACACCCTCCCTGCACTTCCTTCCCCTGGCAAGCTCCCACATGTCCTTCCAGATTTAGATCCTATAGAATCTCCTCTGTCAAGTTTCCCTCGGACTCGCCCACCCCAGGACCGAGTTAAGTTCTTTGTACTTGGTACACAGCAAGCTATCATAATCCAAATTACATTTTACATTTTAATTATTTGTTAATGTGTCCATTGACAAGCCTGATTTTTCTGTTTTAGTGATAATCAAACTATGATATCAAGTTGCATTGGATTAGTCATCTTTTTAATTTAATTCATTTTTATGTAAGTAGCCCCTAGTCACTGTAGACAAAATAGAAACCAACAGAAACAAGAAGAAAAATATCATCTCTAATCTTACCAACCAGAGATAGCTACTTATGATACTTGGTGTATTTCCTTCCAGAAATTCACTGGATACTAATGAATTTATGTTGTTTTCCTATATTTGCTCTTTTAAACAATATTTGATCAATATCCTTGTATGTACACCTGGGTATACGTCTTCAGTTATTTTCTTAAATGAAATGTTGAGATGAAAAGTGGTTGTGTCAAATCATATGACCTATTTTTTTCAAAACTTCCTATTTATATTCCAAACTATCATCCAGAAAAATTGTTCCAATTTACTCTCCCTTTAGTGTATGAGAGTTCCCACATGCTACGAAGATATTGTTTAGTTTTATCTGAAGGACAGAGAACATTTTTTATTCATTTTACATTTCCAGTGCCTGTAGCACTGTTTGGCCCAGTAGGCTGACATTTGTCAGAAGGATGGAAAAATGGAAGGATGGATGGAAGGAAGAAAGGTGAATTTATTTTCACTGTCAAAGTATGTACCTCATCTCAGATTTTCACATCAAAGTTTACTTAGAGAGCAACCTCTTAGAGAGCAGAATGAATATCTCACTCTATTTCTTTACCTTTCTTGCAACTCTGCCTTGAGGTCACCTCACTGAGGACATAGTCCACTTTTTCTCCCTTTGGTTTGGGACTCAGCCCTGGTTTTGTCCAATGTCCTACAGGTGGAAGTGACAATGAGGTCTTTAGCCTTGGCCTTCAGGCTCATGACATTTGCTTTCCTCCATTTCCTACGCTGTCAAGAGAAGCACATCCCTAAATCACAACTGCCCCTTTAGCTTGAGCTATGGAATAAGACAGAGGGAAAAGATCTGAGTAAGCCAGACTCTCATCCTGTAGCTAAATTGCCTCCACTGAACTGCATCTGAAGCAGAATCTCCCCTGATACCACAGGCTAAAGACATTTCTGCCTCAACAAAGGCCAGCCTAGATTAGCCAAGTCCCTGCTGATCTGCAGTTCTGTGTGAGCTGTGATCAATTATTGTTGCTTTAAGCTACTGAGCTTTGGGGTGGTTTGTTACACAGTACTGTTGTAGTTTTCTTGACACAATGCCCTCTTTGGCTACAGACCTCTCTCAAATATGTTTTCCTTCCGAATTATCCAACTATGAAAAAATGAAGAAGACATCAGGGGTGACATTTTCTATTCTGTCACTTGGACTCATGAACTCATGACATCATTTGGATGTCAAGACGTATGGACTACATAGTGGAAACAGTAGTGGGCTTCGTGAAAGATATTGGTTCAAATCCTGCCTCCATCCATGATAGCTGTGTGACACGCATTTCACTTAATGTGTGTGTATCTGAATTTTAGTTTCCTCTTCTCTAAAGTGAAGATAATAAGAGGCCTGTCTCACGACGCTATAGTGAAAATCAAAATATATCATACACAAAAAAGCTTCCTTAAATACTAGTCAATCCATCTGGTATTTCAAGCTTTCCTTGATATTTGGTATTTAGTAATGTGTACTTAGTGCAGTTACACATTTGCATAATAGGTGAAATCATTTCTCACTCTCTCTTTCATTTTTTTAGGACTATTCCCATGACTCTTCTATATCTCAAGGCATTTTCTTGGCTTCATCCCAGAATATTCATCAACCAAAATATTGGTCAAACATTGGCTACTGACTTTAGTGACAGAGCCTAAATAATATAAAAGACAAGTAGTTATTGTGATTTTTATCTTGTACACAGCTGAGAAGTATCAGTTGCTAGTTTAAAAAGTTTTTTTAAGTGTTGAATGTTCTTAAGGTGTTCAAAAGTAAATTCAACCACAAGAGACATCTGCAAAAAAAAAATCTCATCTTTCATAAAATCCTGCTATTAAAAGAATGCAAAAGTAATTCACTTGAGTCCTAAGACAAGTTGGAGGAGAAAAATCTTCAAGTATCAAAAATGTGGCTTAAAAGTCATAGAATGCATTTCAAAATTTTAAATGTCTAAAAGGTGTTAAGTTATAGATGAACCGGTATTAGGGAAAGTGGCTTTTAGAAAAAGCAACCTAGAGCCAGGGCAAAGGGCATCACAGGCTGAGGTGTCTACAGCTTTGGTAATTCCACAGGCTAGAGGGCAGGAGGGACCTGTGTTCAGGGGTCTGTAAATAGCCCAACAGGAGTTGAGCACAGAGAGTACGTTGGGCAAAACAGGAAGTGAAATAAAAGAAGGAGTTCAGGTATTGTAATTCACCCGGAGAGGAAATGGGAAACCTCTTAGGAATTTTGGGCAGACAAGTGGCCGAGACCATTCTGGCCATGCTGTGGAAAGTGGCCTAGAGAAGTGAGTCAGAGGTGGGAGCTATGTGCAAGATTTCCTGATCCATCAGGTAACAGATGATGGTGCCGTGATGGAGAATGTGGTCCAAAGGAATCCATTCAGGCTGAACGGGGACCTCTGCTGACTGTCTAAGAAATCTATCAAGAACGGAGACACTGAAAGAGGACCTTAACTAGTGCATGGAGCAGGGTGCCACCTCCAAAGAAATGGGGTTGAAAAGAGCTGGATAGGATAATCACTAAGCTCCAGAGAGAAATCCAGGCTGTGCCCACTGACTGGGGAAGGGACTCTTGGTTTACCACTAGGAGGGCTGAGTAAAGCAGGTTGCGGTCTTCATGTCTCAGGCTAGGACAAACGGGCATGAAAGCAAAGTGGCCCTTCCTCCCCATCTTCTGAGAGTCTTCCTGAGGCAGCAGGGTTGTCCCGTGCTTCTGGCAGCGTGCTGGGGTAGGCAGTACTGAGTGGCCATTACGTTCAGAGAGAGATGGTTTATGGTACAATCAAGAACTATCCATACTTAAGGAATAACCATTTCCATTGTAACACAACTCCCTTATCATTTTAAAATAATATTCTTCCTCTCTTCTTCACATTGGATTTTTAGTTCCTCTATATTTTCTTAACTGAGTTTCAATTCAGAACTTTAATAATAGACCATGTTTTCCAAAAATCTGATCCAAATTCTGGCTCAGGCAGGCAGCTGAATGATTTTGGATCCAGTGATTTTTATCCAACTATGAAGTGCATGGTATAGTCTTACATTCAACAAATTATTCTTTGGATTTGGATCATTATAATTGTAAGTGTTCTTTTAAACAGGCACACATTTAAAAAACACAACCAGGTCTCTGTTTAAATGTGTAACAAAATTTAATTACTTTTACCCCAGCAATTTCAAAGAGTGTAAAATATAACATTCAAGCTATCAGGCATTTTTACAAATAAATTTGGTTTAATTAAAATATGTTTAATGTTATAGAGTGGGAATTATAGATATCAAGAAATAGATGATTTTTACATTTAAGTATCTAGTTTAATGTGAAAAAAATCTTGGAGTTGTAAGCTCAACTACACCATGAAGAATATTTTAAGTGGAAGATCTCATGGCTGATAAATAAGAGGTTAAGCCAAGCCCAGATTTGCCTCTTAATTCTCCCAGTTCTTTCAACAGCATTTTAAAAAAACACTTTATTATTTCATGCCTCAGTTTGTCCATTCAAAAAAGTAAAATTACTCCACAATGGTATTCTGAGGGCTAATTATAAATCTATAAATTAATGAAAGCAACTGTTAGATCTATTTAATAATATAGACTATATCTTAATTCATTTTTTATTACTGACACTATGGGATGCATAATTTGCCTTGTATGATTTTCAAAGCAATGGATAAAATGCATAATTGTGATAGATGGAAATGAAGTCTATTTTTATTGTTAAACTTATCCCAGAAACTTGTACTCAGACCAATCGAGGCCTGCTTGGTTTGCTAGAACTCACTGAGCATCCATACTGTAGTGCTCCACTCTGCATTTCTAGAAGTTTAAAATGCCAAGGGAAAATTTGTGGGAATCCGTTTAGTGTTTAATGGGTGACTGGTCAGGCTGTAAATCCAGTAATCTCTTTTTTTCCTGCCCTCCTTTGAGTAATTTGTTGTCAGTACTGTTTTGTTCATCTTCCTATTTTCGGTCTATATTGATGTTATTTATCATCAAGGTAAAGAAATAGACATAACTTCAAAAGTTGGGGACAATTTGGAGCAAATAGAGAAAAAATTCAGCTTAATCCTATTTGAGGAAATAAGGAACCAAATGTTGTTTCAATCTGAGAATTAAGTTTCAAAGATGGGATTTAGAGAAGAAAACTGGGTCTCTAAAAGTTTGTGGGTGATGATGGGCCAGGCTATCTTGTTGGAAAAAAGAAAGTGAAGAGTATAAAAGATGGTCTTGAAAGATAAGTGAGAAAGGGCTTTGGCCTGAGTAAATGAGAGCTTTTATTTACAAAGGTGGAATAAATAAAGCATTTTCTGGCATCTTCTTCTCTAGACTTTCTCAAAAAGAAAAAAAGAAATAGAGGGTGGGAAACTCAATTTTTGAATAAACTGGAACTTCTGGAACCCTAAATATGTAGTAGGCAGAGAAAAAGGCAAATATTTGTATCTAGCAGACAGTAAGTGTATGAAGTAGGTGGAAATGACTTAGAAAAGAGGAAAATTAAATCAACACGACTTTGGGATCAGGACTGGGAGATGGTTGTATGGAAGTTGATGTCCAATTTCTTTGCAAATCAGAAAAGGGCCAAGGAATTTGTAGGAGGAAAGAAGGAAGTGTGAATTCGGGAGCTGGAAAGAATAAGATTTGCTTGAAAATCAGTTAAAGAAGTGGGCAACTTCTTAATCCTCACCTCTACCATTTTCAATAAAAAGACAAAATTCTCCCCACTCCCTGTGCCTGCAAGGGACTGGAAGTTTATTCTCTAGAGAAATTGAACCAGAAAAATTTCAGAGATTAGGAATAAGGGGTCCAGAGGAGGATGAGTTTAGAGTGTTCTATTGATCATAATAGGTAAGTAAAAGTCTGCAAACCAGAAGGTGAGAAACAGCTTTCCTTCCTCTAGTCCTGGCCTTAGATATACCCCTTCCCAGACAGAATATTGGAGATTCATTTTTGAGAGCCAAACAATTCCCAGGAAGACCAGCAGATACATACATTTGGCCTGCCAGATGATCTAGCCATCTTTTCATCTGGTCACCTTAGAGTCAACCTTACAAGTGCATAAACCCCATAAAAACACATAAAGCTTCTATTCAACTATTTCGTGTTTTGCTGTAAAAACATCAGCCATTTCAGAAAATCCTATTACAGAGAAGATAAAACCCAAAACAAACAGGAAAAAAGAAATCAGAGGAAGATGAGGCAATACAGATAAGAGAAGAAAACATTAAAGAAATTATTATTAATCATCTCAAAAAGATATATGGAGATATTGTAACCACTGCATTTTAAAATGTTAAAAATAGAACAAAGAATAAGATCTTATGGAAATTAAAAATAGGATAACTGAAGTTTTAAACATTCAGTTGAAGTGTTGGAAAATGAAATTGAGAAAATACCAAAATAATAGAAATAAAAAGACAAGGAGATAGGTGATGGGGCAAAAATTGTAAGAATATTTTCAGATTATTCCAGGTGATTTAATATTCGGCTAGTAAGTGTTTGAGAAAATGAGAACAGAGAAAATAGTGGAGACATTATTAATCAAATAGTATAAAATCATTTCTGAGAACTAAGGGCATTGAATTATCCCTCAAAGTATTCAGTACAATGTACAAAAAGATTCACACCAGAGCCACATCATCATGATATTTTGAGAAACCAGAGATAAGGGGAAAATGGTCAAAGCTTCAAGAGGTGAAAAAAAAAAGAGATCATATAAAATAATTAGTCATAGGAATGGTATCAGATAGCAATAATGGAGCCTAGAATGCAATGGGAAAACCCTTTAAAATTGTGAGCAAAAATTATTTTCAAACCATACTACTATACCCAGCGAACTTACTCAATTGTCAGGACAGAAAAAAGTCAATTTTAGACATGCAAAGTGAAAAAAAAGCAAGGAGAGATGCAGCCACAAGCCAGGGAATGCTGGCAGCCACCTGAACTGGAAGGGGCAAGGAACAGATTCCCTGCTACAATCTTCAGGGGCAGTGTGGCCCTGCCAACACCTTGATTTTCTATTTCTGGCCTAAAGAACTGTGAAAGAATAAATTTCTGTTGTTGTAAGAAATAAAGATTGTTGTCATTCATTAGGCAGACCTAGGAAATTGACATACATAATATGCACAATATTTTCTGTTGACTACCAAAAAAGGATTGACTAATTCTCTCTGGACCAGCTGTGGGAACTCAGGAAATATTTCACAAAGGTAGTAACATTCAAAATGAATTTTGAAGAATTTTATGAGTTAAAAAAGTAAATAAGGACATTCAAGAAGAAGCAGAAAAGAGGGAGGAGATATGGGGATATATGTATACATATAGCTGATTAACTTTGTTATACAGCAGAAACTAACAAAACATTGTAAAGCAATTATACTCCAATAAAGGTGTTAAAAAAAAAAAAGAAGAAGAAGAAGCACAAATAAGGCATAGGAAAGTGAAATGTAGTGGTTTCATGGAACAGAAGGGAGTTCAGTGTCCCTGAGATGGAGACATTGAAAGGAATCCTGATGGATGGGTCTGGAAAGTAAGATGCACATGCCATGAACGCCATGCCAGAACCTTGATGTTGTCTGATAGACAATGTTGATTAACCAAGGCTTTCTGGGCTAGGGATGGATGATGGCATATAGTCATATGGGGCCCTGTAGGGACACAACTGGGAACTAGGAAGCCAGTTAAGAGAAGTTGGAAGTAGTCTGGCGAAAAGAGAGGATGAATGTGGCCATCGGTATAGAAGAAAGTTCAGGGTGAAGCTTGGTTGAATGTTGGCAGCGAGGGAGAAAACATTCAAGAATGACTTAGAAGATTAATTTCAGGGCCTGGGTGGAGAGAGTGATGTCGTAAAGACAGTTTGCAAATGTAGGAGGAGGAGTCCTTCCTGATGAGACATAAAGTCATCCCTATCATGCAGGGGGGATGGGTAAGGACCTGGGAAGCTGAACAGTGGGTATCTCTGCAATTTATCAACTCAGTGACCTTGAGCACTTCACCTTTATGAGCTTCAGCCTCCTTAGCTGCAAATGGGGGTGGGGAGGAAGCAGTATTATTTATTTCACAAGGATGTTGTGAAGATTTAAAGAGATATGTCTGTTAGAGCACTGTCTAAAGTTTTCTTTTTGAAAACTAGATGAAGGTCAGCTATTTTTATAATAGACTTCATTTGGGAAACGATAACCTTCTGGACATGCACGTGGCTAGTGCCACATAGATCTGGAACCAGGAGAGATGGCAGAGCTGCAGGTCCAGATTTGGGAGATTTTAGCAGCCAGGCTGGGGGTAAAGAAGTCCTTGGAAATTCTGTAGGGAAGGGAAGGGAAGGGAAGAGGGCTCTTGCAGAGCCCGAGGGATGCCAGTTCTTTAGCTGTACTCAGAAAATGAAAGGAAATGAAAAAAAGCAGCACAATGTGGGGAGACAATCAGAGGCTGGTGGAAAAATCTTCAAGAAGGGGGAGGGATGGTCATTGAGTCTTTATAGAGACAGAAGCAAGAGGTCTAAAGAGAAGTAGGCAACTGTGATTACATAATAATGTGTAAGAAATCATTGGATGCCCTCTGTTTCTTTCAGAAGATAGGCTCTGGGGCTCATTTTTTAGTGCAGCTCAATGCCACCCATAGACTTGCCCTGAGTGGGGTTTGCAAGCCATATGTCCAGCAAGCCCATGACGAAGACCCAGTTTTTTCTCTTTTTGATTGAGGTGTAATTCACATACACAAAATTAACCATTTTTAAATGTACAGTTCAGTAGGATTTATTTAGTACACTCACAATGTTGGGTCTAGTTCCAAAACATTTTCATCACTGCCAAAAGAAACCCCATGAAGCAGTCACTCTCATTTCTCCTTCCCCCCAGCACCTGGCAACCACAAATCCACAAATCTGTCTTCTATCTCTGTGCATTTATCTAGATGATGTACCCAGAAAAACTGAAAACAGATACTCAAACACATTGCTATATATGAGTGAAGATCTGATTTTGAATGGGCAACTTTTAAGGCTCTAGATATTTCACCTTAAAAGTGAGTCCTATAAAGATAAAGGCTGAGTGACCACAATTCCAGTTGAATTTATTAAGCTTGCTTTTTACCGAATCCCATAGTTCAAACTGCTCCCAGTGCCAAAAACAGAATCAGAGGATGACAATTGTTTCTGTAAATTAGCTGAATGAATGTGAAAGGTGAGTTCTGGGTTAGTTGTATCATCACTTTTAAGAAGAGGAGCACAGAATCTAAACATCATTGTTTGCAGGTTTTCCTTTTACACTTTTGTCATCAGGGAAATTTTGCCCCTAAATGAATACTATCTGTAAATAATCCTCTCTAATTGTAGGCTTAAAATGTCTGGGCAAAACCAAAAATGACTCCCTACCCAAGGTTTAGTAACAGTTAAGGTATTGAAGCATGAGCAGCCTGAAGAATGGTCCTCAGGTTTGATCTTAGTAAACCTGCAATTACTCATCTTCCCAGCTAGACTTTCCCTGGGCAAAGCAAAGGGCAACAAAAGTGCAATAATCACTCAGTGATGACTCAATATAAACAAAAACCTTATAATCTTTCTTTCAAATAGTGTGTGTTGTAGATAGAAAAAAGAAAATCCCTCTTTGCTGGTGAATAAGAGTTTGCCCAACAGGTCTTCTCCAAGTCCAAGTTCCACTGCCTATGTCAAGCTTCTGAAAATGCATATAAAACCAACAAAGCTTTACAAACTTTAGTGGAATAGTATGAAATACTAATTTTACAGGTGCATAAGAGCAAACTGCAGTTCCAAATATCAGAATGCCATTAAACATAATGTACTCCATATGCAGGGGCAGTTAATTTAATATTAAACCAATAAAACGTTGACCAATGCCAGTGAAGGTTTTGGTTGTTGACATCAGGCTAGGTGTCCCACAGCTATGCCGTCTTTCTGTTTGCAGGCCAATTTTACACAGCTGCTTTCTTCTGGAAACCATGCCTCATTTGAAGCCTTTGCAAGTATGACAAATAGCCTCTCCAAGCCTTAGTGACGGTGGGGAAGCTTGAAAATATTTAGAAGCATTTATTAGCTAGAATATGAAACAAGATTTAGTTCCACTACAGCCTTTGACTGTGTGGAGTCTGCATTATTAGAGGAAACGCTACCTGCTCTTGTGTGTGTATCTTTTGCAGGACATTATATAAAATTATCACCCTGAGGGCAATCAGTGCTAAGTTCAAATTGCACTGCATAGAAATTCTAACACCAATCCATAAAATGGACAAAATTAGAATATAATTGACACTTTTAACTCAGTCACCTGGTGGCATTGCTGATCTATTCTTGGCTACCATTCTAAGCATAGCAGATATAAGACAGAGGTCCTCATTCAAGGAGATTTGAATCTCAGGAATTCAGGATTCATAGGGAAAGGTAAAGCAATACAAGAAAAGAAAAGCTACGTGCTAACTGCATTGTTCAAACAAAACTTTAGGTGTACAAAACATACTGGGGCAAAATTAGTCAAGGTAGCCTACCCAGAAGTTGGAGTTTGGGATGGGTAACGGAGGAGTGTGAGGCATAGGAAACTCACAGCACATGGGGGTGGGGTAAGGTGTTTGGTGCACACAAAGATGGCATGTTTTGAGAAAACGTGGATCAGCATGGCTGAAGTGGAGAATTCATGGAGGTAGGTTGGAGGAGGCAAGTTTGGTTAGAGAGAATGTTTCTCATTACAGGGTCTCTTGAATGGGATGATAGATTATTATTATTATTTTTTTTTTTGCTGTAGGAAATGACAGTATGATGCAGGCTTTGGGAACATGAAGGTGACTTAAGAAGGAAAAGTTTGGGGAAATTCCATTATGGTAGCCTCCTGGATTAACTGACATGGAGAGAATTGAAAAAGGCAAAATATGCTTAGAAGATTAAGTAATGAGAGACCTACACTGGATTGGAATTGGCAATGATAAAAAAGAATGGAATGTTTAGAGGAACATGTTGAAGGAAGTATTTATAGGACCTGAGAACTTACTGGGTGTAGAGAGTGACTGTGGGCAGGTCCAGGCCGATTCTAAGACTTTGAGCTCAGGTAATTTGAAGAACAAAATAAGAAACCCAAAGAGGAAATTGACCTAGGTGAGGAAAAGATGAGATCAGTTTTAGACATGTTGAGAAAATCCATGTGGAGATTTCCAGTAGGCCTTGGGGAAAGCAGACTGAAACTTAAAGTAAAAATAGATTTGGGTATTTTTACCCACAGGAGAGGTATTTGTTGAAGCTATGAAACTAGATGAGGTTTCTGAGGAAGACTGCAGAGCGAAAGCTGTAGCATATTAGAGGCAGAACTCCGTTTTGGTTTTTAGATGTTGTTGGTAGAAGGACAAATGAAGCCAGGGAAATAAAAGGGTGAGCCAGGAGCCAGGGGGGAACCAAAGGTTTTGCTTCAGAGCATCTAATCAATAGAAATTACTGCATTGAGAACTGAGAAGTCATTGAATTTCCCAAGAAAATACCTCTGGGACACCATTGCTAGAATGCTGGGGAAAGGAACCAGTTTCTGGAGGTTGAGGAATGAGTGGCTGCTTTGATCATGGAATGAATATAAACTCCACTTTTGAGGAGTGAAAGTCAAAGAGAGAAATGACAGGCATTTTGTTGTAGTGGAAGCAACAAGGGTAACTGTTTTTGAGATAGGAGACATGAACATATTTTTAGATAAGGGAGAAAGAAATTAAACAAAAGAAAATATTGAAGACATTAACTAAGATGGGTATCATCTTAGAAGGTAAAGAATCTAATATTAATAAAGTAGAATATAACTTCTACCAAGACAGGAGATAATTAAAATTGATGATTGAAAACTACAGGAAGAAATGGGTATATCCCAATTAACAAGGTTATTTGGAAGAAGGAACTGAGTAGCTATATGAACTAAATTTTCTCAGGAATATAGAAAGTATGATTGTCTATTAGCATTAAAAGGTGGTAAAAACTTAATCCCTGGTGAGGTTTAGTATAATCATTTTGGGAGATTTATTTGAACCAGGAGAGACAGTTTCCTCTCTACTGGAATTTGTTAGTAGCTGCCTGGTTCATGCCGTGTTGAGAAAGGTTTTGAGGTTTCATCCAGACTTGACCTTCAGGATTGTCACAATGAATCATTGATGTCTGCTTTGAACATGGGGTTGGGGAGTGGCAGCTCCAGTGCCGGGAAGCAGGAAGACAACCATGAATGTGAAGAGTCCAGTTCCTTGGCAGATTTTGTTTCTTTGGATGACAGAGGGTTGGAAATGAGCAAAGGGGAAAGTTAAGGTGAGGAAGACTAGGGTGATGTTATTCAGAGCGTGGGTATCACCTGGGAGTTTGTTAGAAATGCATATCCCCAGGCTCCACTCCAGACCCATTGATTTCAACTCTTCATTTGAACAATACCCCAACTGATTCATATGCATGGATTTTGTAAAGGGCATTTCTGGGTCCATGCTGAAATGACCAGCTGTGGGGTTCAGGTAAGTAGGCAGAAGAGTTCCTAAAGTCTAGGTTAGTGGTTCTCAAAGTGTGTTCCCCAGACAAGCTGCATCCTTAGCACCTAGGAACTAGTTACAGATGCAAATTCTCTGGCCCCACCCCAGACCTACTGCATCAGAAACTCTGGGATTAGGACACAGGAATCTGTGTTTAACAAGCCCTCTAGGTGATTCCAGGTGCCCTAAAGTTTAAGAACCTACATTCTAGATAATCTTGTGCTTACATGGGTCAAGAATAGATGGAAGAGATAAAGAAAGTTAGTTTAAAAGGTTGGAATCAAGAAGGTTGCTACAAGTTTACGGAACAAAAAATGAAAAAAGTAAAGTCACCAACAATACTATATACTACTAAGAGCTCAACCAAATCAACCAAGAAAGAAGACAGTGGCCGTAGACAAAGCAAGCAGGTGTCCAGATGAATTTTCAGCAATTAGTGGGCAAAGCCTTCCCTTGAAGAAGTACATAGTATAAGAGAAGCTGGCTTATGGGAACATAAAAGTACCATACAATGCCATTTGTGTACAGACACTGAAACTGCAAGGTAAGCAAGGCAGGTCCACTTTGGGGTGTTTAAAAGGCTAATTGCAAATAATAACGATCCTGTTATCAAAGCAGGACTAGACCTTTAGCAAACTGGCTACCTTTGTGTCAGTTATCGTATATCAAAATAATATTTGCATTGTTTTAGAAAATCTATTGCAATTCTAACTAATTCTTTCATCTACTACTGGTGAGCCCTTCCTTACTAATCCAGAGGTGTTTAAAATGGGGCTGATAGGCGTTGGTATCTTTGGAGTTGACACTATCAAAGAGAGCCAGCTGGTGTCCTCTGCTGCTGCATTGTCCCATGTAGCAGCCCCTAGCCACGTGCAGCTATTTCCATTTCAGTTAGTACAATTAAATAACATTAAGAATTTCTCAGACAGACCAGCCACATTCCACATACTCAATAGTCACCTGTGCTAAGTGGCTGCCATATTGGGCAACAAGGTTTACAAGACATTTCCATCATTACAGAAAGTTCTGTTGGTCAGGCTTTGAGCTTTTGATTCAAGATTCATAATACAGCCTTTTTCAGAATCCGGCTTTCCAAGGAGATGTTTTTCACTGGGGCTAAAAGCAGATCACAGATGGGAAAAGGGTGAGATTGGGGGCTAAAACTCTAGCTATCTCCACTTGCTCTGAATATGTAAATGTTTTCTAGTTTTAACCTCAACTACTAGAATGTGGAAACCTTCCTAACGGAGCAAGAGATGACAGTTTTTATTTATTTTCTTCTTTATTTTTGTCATGGCAGAGGGAGGCAAAAAAATCACCAGGACTAGATGATTTTGGCTAACATCCCAGCACTCTTTTCATAATTTTATTTGCACAGTTTTGTTCCATTTTGTTTTTGTCAATGCCTGTCATCAAGAAGGTGGTGTACTTACTTTTGTTTGTCTGTCTATCTGTCTATCTATCTTTCTATCTATCTATCATCTATCTATCTATCTATCTATCTATCATCTATGTATCTATGTATCTATGTATCTATCTATGTATGTATGTATCTATCTATCTACATCTTTTGCTGGAGCTCTAACAAGACAAATGAATTATAAGCAGTGACCCTGGTGAGTAGCCAGCAGAGGCTGGTGCCTGGCTGATGTTGGCTTTTCAGGTTTGATTTGAGGCCCTTGGAAATTTTCAGTTATTTTTAACTTGCCTTTCTTGAAAGCAGGCTAGAAAGAGAACAGTATTCACCCACTGTTGCTACATAAATCTCTTTTGGGGGGGTTGCTTGGTACCTTTCCTTTGAGTGAGGTAAATATGCCAGAAAAGGGGAGTGGGAAAGACAAGAAATTATTGATTTGAAGCTAAAAACAGTGCCACCACCTTGAGCTAAGGGAGTCAGAGCTTAGGTGAAGAAGCTTGAATTAACAAGAATGTCTCTGGAAATATTCCTGCCTCCTGGTAAGACAGAGATACAAACCTCAGGGCTCAAACCTGTAAATCTAATGTTCTGAATTTATAATAAGAATGCACTTGATATCTATAGACATATTTGTTTTTTAGCCAGAACAATGCCACATTTATAATACAGAGATATTGAGCTGTGAATAATCTGAAGTTATTCAGACTACAAATATATATATATATATATATATATATATATAGATAGATAGATAGATAGATAGATAGGTAGATAGATATCAAGGAAGTCTAAGATTAGAAGAAGGATGTTGCCTTCGGAGGACTGTGAGCTGCCCATGAAGTTTAAGTCAGGGGTTTACGGCAGCACTTGTTTATCCTTCAGTGCTGTTCCCTTTGGGTAAACCTCTGTGCCCGCTCTTTCCTATGTTCCCTGGAATAATTTTTTTCTCACCCTTGTCCTGGGAAGATAAAGTTCTAAACCTTTCTGATGAGACTTCCAACATCTTGTCTATGAATCACTGTGAAGAGCTAAGAGGTTTTTTCCGGGCAATTAGCCACATATAATTTTCCAAATTGCATGTTTAGCTCTGACGTGTGTCTCTCCAAAGTTGGTACACTATTTGTTTATTTGGTTCTGGACTCAGGGTAGAAAGGAGTCTGTCCTGATGCAGGTGACCCCTGTGAGTCACGTTGTGAGCAAATGTAGCCCAGAGAGATGCTGCTTCACTGGCAGGTCCTGCCCGGGCACTTTTCAAAACTTTATGAGAAATGGAAAGCTAGCTTTCTTCCTTTCTTCTTAATTCTGATCATTATTCTTTTCTTTAAAATATAAATATGAAATTGACACTGGACAAAGATTTTTTTTAATGACATCCTCTCCAATTTCATGCCTTTACTAACATTAGTTGGTTTCAAGTCAGAGCCAGTGTAAGGCCATGCATGGGCAGAGTCCTTTTGAAGCTTGTTTGGCTCAGAATTTCTAGCCTCCATTTGGAGCACACTTGAATAAAACTTAATCCTGCTACCCAGCAAAATCTAGTCAGAGTCTGGGAAGCCCATTAAGTTTCTCTCTCTTTCTTCTAATTAAACATTTACTTAGCTTTTATGTTTCAGGTCCTGATCCTCCTGGTGACAATGGCTTCATCAAAGATTAATTAGATAAACTAATCCATGCTGATGTGGTAGCCAACTAACCTCTTAACTCCTGCCCCATAAATCTTAACTCAGTTCACACATCCATGTTTCAAAGAACCCTTAGGATTACCAGCAAGAGCAGGAATCCCACCTAGCAGGTCATGGGAGGAGACAGGAGTGGTGGCCTGGGAGTTCACCACTCTTTGCCAGGGAAATCCTACTGGTGGCTGCCTCCCTTACCCCAAGGCATCCAGGGACATCAGGAAGAGTCCATACCTGCTTGAGTGACTAACTGAAGATGGGGAAGGGAAATCAAGAGAACTTGATTTTTAGCCAATTAAAGATAACCCACATATTTTAGGCAAAAAAAATCACATTTGTCCAAATTTACTCTTCACCCCATTAAAAACATCCAGTCTCTCATCATTCAGACCCAAAACCTCTCAGTCATTTTTAGTTCTACCAGCTCTATATAACACTGCAAGATTAGATTCTTTAGACCGTACATCTGGTGATACCCTTTTTAAAAAATGTTTCCCTTCATCATATTCTTTTAAAGTCCAAATTCCTTGGCGTGATGGATCAGCATGCTTAATGCCATATCTCAAATACTCTTCTCAATCTTTCTTCTCTTTGTGCCTGTTGTGTATGCTCCTCACATACTCTCTTCCAAGGAGGGCTTTCTGAACTTGTCCTTTCAGGGCTGAATTTACTGACTTTTTTCTCTCTTTCAGGAGCACCTTCACCCTCTCTGCCTCCTGAGTCCTACCCCTCATTTAAGGTTCAGTTTAAATTTCGTTTCCTTCATGAAGCTTTTTCCCAATCCCTACGGCTAGAAATCTTCCCTCTCTCATCTACTTATATCATTTGTTTAATTTTGCCTTTCACTGAATTGTTACCAAGCTGACAGCTTACTTACTCCATTATCTGTTAGGAAAGAAATTAAGTCTGGTTTGTTTTTGTTTCTACATGGTGTATCTAGACACACTGCATATGGCATCTTTAAAAAATATTTATTGAATTCAGTTCATCCAATAATTTTTTGTTGAACACCTATAGCACGTCTTTCTATGTGACACATCAGATCACAACATTGCATCACAAAGAAAAAGATGAAAGAAACAAGGACTAGGTTTAGAAATCCATGGTTGCAAGAATCCTAAAAGGAAATAGGTCTGGTAGAGTCTGCATCGGGTGACCAATGATATAGGCTATTGAATGGTGTCCCCACTATGGGCTCCTGGGCATGGATCTGTTATCCACACCACAGCTTCATTTCCCTGTATGTTACCCTAGAGTTCTCCTTATGGACCCAGCCATACATTTCTCATGACTACCTGTAAACTAGCCATGGCTGAATGGTGCTGTGAGAAGCAGCTAAACTAAATACAGAAACAGAGGCACCTCTGGTATCTAATTCTTGTATTATTGTTTCCATCTGGGTCTAAACACAGCAACAGAGTTTTTTGTTTGTTTGTCTGTTTTTAATAACTGGAAGTTTGTACCTTTTGATCTCCTTCACCCATTTTGCCTACCCTCACTCCTCCACTTCTGGCAACCACCAATATGTTCTCTGTATCTATGAGTTTTTTTAAGATTCTACATGTAGTGAGATCATAGTTTTGTCTCTTTATCTGACTTACTTCGCTCAGCATAATGATCTCAATGTACATTCATGTTGTTGCAAATAGCAGTGTTTCCATCTTTTTTATGGCTGAATTATATATTATATATGTATATATATATATGTGAGTGTGTGCATATATATCACATTTTCTTTATCTATTCATCCATTGATGGATACTTAGGTTTTTTTCCAAATCTTGGCTATTGTGAATAATGTTGCAAGAAACATGAGAATGAAGATAATCTCTTCAAAGATAGTGTTTTCATCTCCTTTGAGTATATACTCAGAAGTGGAATTGCTGGATCATATGGTAGTCCTATTTTTAATTTTTTGAGCAAACTCCATACTGTTTTCCATAATAGCTGCACCAATTTGCATTCCCACCAACAGTGCACACGGGTTCCTTTTTCTCCATATCCTCACCAACACTTGCTATTGCTTGTCTTTTTGATGATGGCCTTTCTGAAAGGTGTGAGGTGGTATCTCATTGTGGTTTTGATTTTCATTTCCCTGATAATTAGTGAAATTGAGCATCCTTTCATGCACCTATTAGCCATCTATATGTCTTCTTTGGAAAAATGTCTATTCAGGTCCTCTGCCCATTTTAAAATCTGATTATTTGTTTTGTTGTTATTGAGTTGTACGAGTTCTTTATATATTTGCAGAACTATAATACAGCATCACAATCAGGCTATTGACATTGATATAATCCACTGAATTTATTCAGACTTCTTAGTTTTACTTGTAATAATGTGTCATAAGGTGTGTATAAGTGTGTACGTGTGCACATGCATGTGTATGAAGGTGTAAAGGCTTGTGCCTTCACCATTGCAGCCAAGATACAGGGCAACTTACATGTGGAATCTAAAAAATAATACAAATGAACTTATTTACAAAGCAGAAACAGACTTACAGACATAGAAAACAAATGTATAGTTACCAAAAGGGAAGGGGGAGGAGGGATAAATTAGGGGTATGGGATTAACAGATATACACTACTACATATAAAACAGATAAACAAACAGATTTACTGTATAGCACAGGGAAATATATTCACCATCTTAACCTATAGTGGAAAAGAATATGAAAACAAATATATATACATATATATATATATATATATATATATATATAACTAAATCTGAAACTAGTGCAATATTGTAAATCAACTATAGTTCAATAAAAAAGTAAATAAATAAAAATAAATTTTAAAATTTGTACAGGATAGCTCCATCACTATAGGGTTCCTCATGTTGTTCATGTTCTTAGATGATTGTTTGCTTTTTACTGTTGAGTTTTGAGAATTCTTTATATATTCTAGACACTGGCCCTTTGTTAATCCATAGTTTGAAAATATTCTCTCCCAGTCTGTAGCTTGTTTCCATCCTCTTAACTGGATCTTTTGTAGAGCAAAAGTTTTTAATTTTGATGAGGCCCTGTTTATCAATTTTTTTTCTTTCATGGATTGTGTTTTTGGTGTCATCTAACTATTTTTTGCCTAGTCCTAGATCCTGAAGATTTTCTCCAATGTTCTTTTCTAAAAGTTTTATAGCTTTATGTTTTACACTTAAGCCTATGATTCAGTTTTAATTAATTTTTGTGTAAAGTCTGAAGTTTAGGTTGACTTCATTTATTGCCAACAGATGTGCAATTGCTCCATTGTTGTTTGTTGTAAACACCATCCTATGAATTGTTTTCATACTTTGTGAGAATTTAGATTTATTTGTGTGAATCTATTTCTGGATTCTCTACTTTGTTTTACTGGCCCACATGTCTATCCTGCTGTTAGAGCCACATTGTCTTGATTGCTGTGGTTCCAGAGTAAACAGTGTGTCCAGTGGTTGCTTCCACTTAACTCTCCTTTGCCAAGACTGTTTTAGCCATTCTAGGATCTGTGCCATTTCACACAAATTTTAGAATAACCTTACCTTTATCTACAAAATATCTTGCAGGGATTTTGATGGGAATTCCATTAAACCTACATATCATTTGTGAAGAATTGACATCTTTACTATGTTGAGTTATCAAATCCATGAACATTTATTTAAACTATGTTTTATTTCTTTTTATCAGCTTTTTGTAATTTTCAGCATACTGCTTCTGTATATGTTTTGTTAACTTTATACATAAACAGTTAATTTTCTTTGAAGTGATTGCAAATGGGATTGTGTTTTTAATTCCTGTTTCCATGTATTCATTGGTACCATACAGAAATAGGATTGATTTGTGATTTTTGTGTATTGATCTTATGTTCAGTGATCTCACTGAAGTCATTAGTTCTGGGAAATTTTTGTAGATTCTTTCTGTTTTCCTATGTAGTTAATCATGTCATCTGCAAATAGGAACAGTTTTATTTTTTCCTTTCCAATCTATATACTTTATTTATTTATTTATTTATTTATATCATCTTATTTCACTGGCTAGGACTTCCAATACTATGTTGAGTAAGAATAATGGGGGCTGACATCTTTGCCTTGCTCCTGATTTTAGGAAGAACTTGCAGTCTTTTTTAAAAAAAATTTATTGGAATATAGTTGATTTACAATGGTGTGTGAATTTCAGGTATACAGTAAAGTGAATCAGTCTTTCACCATTAAATATCATGTTAATGGTACATTGTTTTGTAGATGCTTTTTTTCAAGTTGAGGTAATTCCCCTGTATTCCTAACTTGCTGAGAATTTTTATCATGAATGAGTGTTAGAGTTCATAAGATGCATTTTCCGTGCTAATTGATGTGATCTCATATGATTTTTCTTTAAACTGTTCATATTGTGGACTACATTGGTCTTCAAATGAATGATGAAACAGCCTTGTATACCTAGAGTAAATTCCACTTGGTCACAAAGTACAATTCTTTTTATACATTTTTGGGTTTAATTTGCTGATATTTTGTTGAGGATTTTTGCTATGTTTGTGAAGGTTATTGGTCTGTAGTTTTTTTGTTTTGTTTGACTTTTGTTTTTCTTATTGTTTTTGTCCAGTTTTGATATCAATTTTGTTCATAATGTCTTATAAAATGACTTGGAAAATATTTCTTCTTTTATTTTCTGGAAGGTATTTTATAAATTTGATGTTAATTCTTTGAATGGTAACATTCTCCAGTAAAATCACCTGAGTCTGAAGATTTTCTTCAGGAGCTTTTCAATAAGAAATTTAATTTCTTTAGTGGTTATAATACTATTGAAATGATCTACTTTGTTTTTGTTAAGTTTTGGTATTAGTGTTTTTTGAGGAATTGATCAATTTCTTCTAAGGTGTCAAATTTATGAGAGTAAAGTTCCATATAATATTCTCTTATTATCCTTTTAATAACTACAGGATCACTATAGGATCTATAGTTGTATTCCCTATTTCATCCTTGATATGGGTAGTGTGTATTTTCTCTCATTTTATTTCTGGCAGTCTTCCTAAAGGTTTATCAATTTTTAAATATTTTTGAAGAACGGTTTTTGTTTCATCTTTTCTATAATTGTCCCTATTTTCAATTTCATTAATTTTTATTCTTATCTTTATTACTTCCTTCCTTATGCTTGCTTTGGGTATATTTTTATCATCTCTTTCTAGGTTCTTGATGTGAAAACTTACTGATTTGAGATCTTTTCTCTTTCCTTATGAAAACATTTAGTGCTATAAATTTGCCTCACAACACTGTACTAGGAGTATCTCACATTTTTATATATTTTATTTTCATGTTAACTCAGTTCTATGTATTTTTAATTTCCTTTGAGACTTCCTCCTTGACCCATGGATTATTTAGAAGTATGTTATTTAATACCTAAGTATTTATAGACTTTTTATATTGTCATCCTATTATTTCTAGTTTTATTCCATTATCTTACAACATATTCTGTATGATTTCAATTTCTTTTAACTTGTTGAGGAGTAATTTATTACTTGGGATATAAACTATCTTGGTGAATATTCTATCTGTGTTTGAAAAAAATATATAGTATGCTGTTGGGTAGATTGTGCCCTGTATTTCACTTAGATTCTGTTATTCATTTCTTCCATATCTTTACTGATTTTTTGTCCAATAGTTCTACCAGTTTCAGCTATATCAGTTTTTGCTTCATGTATTTTTAAACGCTGTTATTTGGTGGGTTCACATTTAGGATTATTTTTTCTTCCTGGTGTATTGATTCTTCTATCATTATATAATGTCCTTTTGTGTCATTAATAATTTTCATTGGTCTAAAGTAAAATTCATCTCCTCCTACTTTAAAAAAATATTTGATTAGTATTTTCATGGCATATCTTTTTCCATACTTTTTACTAAAATCTAACTATGTCATCATTTTTGAAGTGAGTTTTTTTTTAGACATTATATTGTTGGATCATGCTTTTTTTTAAATCCACTCTGCCGATCTCTGCCTTTTAATTGGTTTTAAAACTATTTACATTTAAGGTAATTATTGATATGTTAAAGCTCAAGCCTGACACTTTCTTTTCCCCATTTGTTTCTTGTTATTCTGCCTCACATTTCTTGCCTTCCTATGGGTTACTTAAGCATTCCAGTTTGATTTATTTATAGTGCTTTGAGTTTGGCTGTATCTCTTTGAGTAGTTTTGTTACCGACCTGGGTTCTTGGACTCTTTAAACAACAGAAATTCATAAGAGGCCAGATGAGAAATTCAGGCAAGGCTTTATTTATTGGGACTTGTGCTGCAGCATGACGGAGCGAGAACAAGTAACAGATGCCCTTGCTCACTCCCAGAGGTGGAGGGGTGAAGTGGTCTCTTAAATGGGATAAAGGTGGAGGCAGATCAATGGGTGAGTCTGGAGGGGAGGCTTGGGTGGTCTGCCCACCCCCTTGGTGGTACTGTGTGCAGGGATCATGTGCAGTTTTTGCTCCTGGCACCTCCGAAGTGGCAGTTGGGTTTTGGCCTTTTTATATCTTATTGCTCATAATTTGCTCCAACTGGGAATGCATGCAGTTATTTTTAGCCCTTTATAGTTTCTTTGCATTTTTTGCTTGTGGAGACATTTGTCCAGGTGCAAGCATTCTAGTAAAGGATCCCAAGTCCCAGGTCCCAGCTTATCTCAGTTTTCTTAGTGATGTTCTGGAAACTACAACATATGTGACTTAACCAAAATCTACTGCTATCAACATTTTACCACTTCCAGTGAAGTTTGGAAAACTTTCTTGCATTTCCTTTTCTATTTTCAATATTGTCTTGAGTATCAAATGGTATTACAAACTTTGATTCAATTATCAGATATCATTTATGAAAGTCATAAGCAGGAGTGTACTCTGTATGCCCATGCCTCCACTCTTTCCGTACTTCTTCGTTCCTTCTTCATCTCCCAGATTCCTTCTTTCATGCTTGCTTTTCTTCTGGAAAAAACTTCTGTTATCAATCTTTAAGGATACAGCCTGCTAGTGACAAATTATTTTAGTTTTCCTTCACCTGAGAATGTTTTTATTTTCTCTTCATTTCTGAAAACAGAAAAAGTTTCACTGGGTATAGCATTTGTGGTTAATAGTTTTTTTCCTTTAGCACTTGAAATATGTTACATCACTTCCTTCTGTACTCCATGATTTCATGTAAGAAATTTGTCATTCAAATTGGTGATTCTACAGGTAATACATCGTTTCTCTCTGGATGCTTTCAAGAGCTTTTACTTTCTCTTAATTTTCACAAGTTAAATTGTTTTGTCTTGGGGTGGATTTCTTAGGTTTTATCCTCTTTGGTGAGTCACTCACCTTCTTAAATCTGTACATGTGTCTTTCATCAAATTTGGAAGTTTTCAGCCTTTGTTTCTTCAAATGCCCTTTTAACCTCACTTTCATTCCCTTCTCATTGTTCAGCTCTGATGATATGAATGTGGTCTCATTTTTGTTGTTCCACAGGTCCCTGATACTCTGTTCTTCTTTTTGGGAGGAGGGCGGTCTAGCTCTTTTCTCTGTTTTTTTGGATTGGGTAAATTTTATTGATTTGTCCTCACGTTCATAGATTCTATCTTCTTCCGTCTTCTCTCCTACTGAACCAATCCAGCCAGTTGTTGTCATTTCAATTATTGTGCTTTTCAGTACTATAAGTTCCACTGTTTTTTTTTCTTTTTTTCACTTCTTTTCTTTGTTGACATTTTTTTGCTTTGTTTTAAGAGAATTTGTAAGTGCTTGTTGAAGCATTTTTATGACAGCATATCAGATAATCCCAACATGTGCTTCATCTCAGTGTTGGCATCTGTTGGTTGTCTTTTCTAATTTAAGTTGTGATTTTTCTGTTTCTTGGTAAGACAGATGAAATTTTCAGTGTGATCTGGACATTTTGGCTGTTATGTTTGGAGAATCTGGGCCCTATTTACATATTTTATTTTAGTAGGCAGTCATCTTCTTTAAGCTTAGCATATAGGTCCACCTACTTTTATGGGCTGTGGTTGCAATGAAAATTTAATTTCCAGAGTCTTTGCAATCCTATTTTGGCTTGCTTGGTTTATCTGGTGCTTCTGAGGAACAGTCTCTTCTGGTACCTCAGGGTTATCCCCAGGCCAGGACACCTGGTCCCCTAGGTATGGAAAAGAAATTAAGCCTGAGAGACCAAGAGGTTTCCTGGTCAGGCACTTGTGAGATCTTCCTTACTGCTAATGTCCAGTTACCCAATTGTCTCCCTGAGGGGCAGGGGACTCTCAGACCCATGAGACAAAGGTGTTATCCAGCTAGACCACTTGTGGTTAGATTATCTTTGCTAGTAATGCACCTGACATCCCAATGTCTCTGGATGAATAAGGTGAGTCGCAAGGGACAAAGAGGCTTCCCAGACCAGGTGCTTGATGTACTGGGATACTCTTGTGCTGGTACCCTCCCTGTAGGGGACTGGGCTCTCCAGTCCAGTGGAGAAGGAGCATGGTTCCTGGGCCAGACCATTAGTTTTGAGCAGGTCTTTCTTTGTACTTTTCTTACCAGTTGTCCTGGGCTTATATCATTTTATTGGAGGGCTTCCTGTTCAATCTGGTGGAGGAATGGTTCTATGTGGGGTGACCTTCTGTTATTAGGTTGGGGGTCGAGAAATAACAGACTTTGGTTGCCTTCTTCTCTTGGGTCAATGGCGCAGGTATACCTAAGAGACGCCTTGCTGTTGTGCTGTCCCTTTGGTGATCGGGTTTCTCACGGATCTTCCCTCCTCATTTCACCTCTCAGGGCTCTCCTTATATATTGCCTTGCATTATTTTCAGGGTTTATACCTGTATTTAGCAGGGAGGAACAGGTAGAAACAAGTCTATCTCCTTTTGTCCAGACCAGAACAGTCGCAGTATTTGCTGTAATATCTTAAGTAAAATACAAAAGTATTCCCTGCCCAAATAATCTATATTTTTTATTGCTTTATATTAGAAGTTTCTTTCTAATTTTTCTTTAGATAAGGTCACTTCTAAGTGAAAATTTGTGACAAACAAGATTGAAGCTCTTTTGAATATTCATCAATGTTATACAGCCAATGCATATCCACGTTTCTCCCAATCGACACAGCAGTTATGATATCACTTTAAAAGAGGGAAATGGCAGAGAAAAAAAATTTCCCAGTAATGGTATCCTTCCTTTTTCTTTTCCAAGCTGCAAATGTATAGATGATGTTCCTCACAGTCTACGTGGACTGAAAGGCAGGCTTCCAGCCACACTGACAAAACTCACAATCAGCTACAAACGGTCCTCTCATTTTGATCCCTTCTTTGTTACAGTGTCTCTCTTCTCCATTTCCTGATCCTCCTAATCTTAGTACAGCAGTTTCTTATAAGGAAGAGCTTAAGGAAGAGCTTGCTTCAGGAGAAAGGATACAGACAGAGCCTTGAATGTCAGCTGAGAACTGGCTCAAGCCAGTTGTGTGCATGTCAGCCTGCTGTAAGACAAAAGGCCCTGCAGGTGAGGAAATGCCATGGACTTATAGTTCAACTTTATAGGACAGAGTTGAAGTTCTCCTTCTTTATAGAGCACAGTCAAAGGTCTGATTTGTTTGTTTGTTTAAGTACTAAGAACTTAAAGGAAAGTTTAAATCATTGTTACCATGCCTTTGTGCTGCAATCAAAATGGCCTTTTCCCTCCTGGCCACCTTTATTTATTTATTTCTTAAATTTATTGAATATTTATTTATTCTTTTTCAGATTCTTTTCCATTATAGGTAATTACAAGATATTGAATATAGTTCCCTGTGCTATACAGTAGGTCCTTGTTTTTTTTTTTAATCTATTTTATATATAGTGCTGTGTATATCTTAATCCCAAACTCCTAATTTATCCTTCCCTGTCCTTTTTCCCTTTGGTAACCATAAGGTTGTTTTTCATGTCTGTGAGTATGTTCCCGTTTTGCAAATATGTTCATTTGCATCATTTTTTTAGATTCCACAAATAAATGACATCATATGATATTTGTCTTTCTCTGTCTGACTTACTTCACTTAGTATGATAATCTCTAGGTCCATCCATGTTGCTGCAAATGCTGGCCACTTTTAGATAACTAATGTTCTTTGAGCGCCTATCACTTATCAACCAGAATTCTAACCACTACTCTACTATGCCGTGTAGGTCTGCCCATAATAACAATGGTGGTGGCAGGAATCATAATATTATGCTAATAATAACCAGTGTTTATTCAGCACTTATACTATTCTAAATAATTGCTTTTTATGAATAAACTCATTTCATCTGCCCAACAATGCTAAGAGGTGGTAACTACTATTATGCCTATTTTACAAATTAGGAAACTGAGGCAGTGATATTAATTAAGTTGACCAAGGTCACACAGCTGGTAGGCAGGAGGGCTGGGATTCAAACTTGGGCAGTGTGATATCAGAACACGCTCTCTCTTGGTCATTACTCTTCTGTAAAATAAAGGAGTCTGACCACACAACAACCACAGCAATAACAGTACAACAACAACACAGCAATAACTATGGCAACACTAGAAAGAACAATTAACTGAGTGCTTATTGTGGTTCAAAATTTGTGCCATGTGCTTGGCTAGCATTTCTGCATATATACTTCATCACAGCCTACACAGGAAGAACTATTGTTATCCTTACTTTATAGCGCTGCAGAGATGTCACGTGACTTGCTGAATATCATTACTACTAATAAGTGGTGGAATCAAGATGGAGGTCTAGGCATTGTGCTTTTCTATGAGTTGGCAAAGCAAAATAAAACTGAACCTCTAAAATAATTATTTACTATTTGTGGAACTTTTGCCATAATTGAAATATGTATATTTTAAACCTCTACTTAGGAATCCTAAAGATTGA
Organism: Mesoplodon mirus; assembly: GCF_964341445.2. NCBI lineage: Eukaryota > Metazoa > Chordata > Mammalia > Artiodactyla > Ziphiidae > Mesoplodon > Mesoplodon mirus. Next base: position 72,407,433 of record NC_138991.1, read on the forward strand.
AGGATCATTACCTCCTGAGCCATTTATCCAAAATTAGGACCATGGAAACAGAAGGCGGCTCCTTGTAAGATAATCAGAGATAGAGGTTGGTAGACTGCACTGAGCTTGTCTTTCCCCAGATGCAAGATGGAATTGTTAGACAGTCAACTTAATGGAAGTTTGACCCTTACATTAACCTGCCTCTGAACCTCAATCAAACCTTTAGAAAACCTTAGACAGCAATTTTACTTTTAGGGTGTATTTTTCTTTATAGGTGGTTTATTTAAACTGGATTGCTCTTTCACTGGGGGTTTTAAAAAGAAAAAAGAAAACTGACGTAAATGATAGCACTATATCCACAAATACATACTTTCAAATCTTTCTATTCTAATTTCTAGAAAAAAACAGAGGCCTAAGACAATTAACAGAAAACATCGTTCTATCATTCAAAGGCAACACAGTTAATGATCTGCTGAAGTGATTCACCTTTTCTCTTGAACCCAAAGAGAACATTTTTAAATGATCTTTCCTAAAATTGCAAGTTTTGAAAACCTGTTTGTAAGTTTATATTTTATAAACAGAATGTTTGTCTGACTGAAGAAATATGCGGTTGAAACTTCAACATAACACAGTTTTTCTGTTAGCTATGACCTAGTTCACAAGCAGTGTTTAGGTACTCAGACTTAATTATATGCACCAATCCAAACATGAAATTTCTTCTTCCTTTTTGAGATTTGGATTAAAGTTATGATAAAATTAGCTAATTTTAAAAATTTTGGTGCCTTTCAATCATACAGTGAATTTTGATTATGTGTCACACTTTTAAAAGTTGCTTTTAATCACATCTACCAAATCTATTCCTAAAAGAGATTTATATTTCAATTTCAAAAGAACAATAATAATAGCCTGGAATGAATGGGGACATTTCATCATGTGATTCTTTAAAATCTCATGAGTAGGGGGTCAAACTTTTAGTGATTAGTCTATAATGGAAAATTTATAAAAGGTCTTTAAACTCTAGGCTTTCCATGGAGTTGCTTGCTCTTTGCTCAGCAAATATTTACTGTGTTCCTACTATGTGTAAAATACTGTGGGTGGCTTTCAAGGTGAATGAATCAGACAGGATCTAATCTCACAACCTGGTTGAAGATAAGAGGCAATAAACTGCATTCACAAGCAAATGCATTAGAGAGAGGTATGTGATAAATCCCATCGGAAAGATACAGATAAAATACTAACTAGGAATTTTGAGAAGGGAGACCAGCCTTGGTGACTAGAGCAGAATTCCATCGAGAAGCAGATATTAGAACTGGGGCTTAAGAATGGACTGGATTTCATGAAGTAGACATGCATTTTAGGTGGAGGTATTTGGAATTGAAGTCCCAGCACAGGGGAGGGAAAAGACAAATTGTATTTGGGAAGGAAAGTGTCAGCAATCTAGACTAGAGAGTTGGGTAAAAAGAGGTGATAATAGAGAATTGGGTGGGAAAGAGTAGTTAAAGACTTTGAAGCTTTGTCTGTAGGCAATGGAGAACTACTGAAGTGTCAGATCTCAAGACTGGCATATCTCAACCATGATTTAGGAAGAATGGTTTTCTAAGAGAATCTCAGAGAGAATGAGGGCTGGAGAGATTAGAGATGATGAGACCAGTTAAATGGCTATTAATAATAGAGTGATGGCCCTGGGAACAGGATGTGAAGGGCACCTATAGGTGATATAGCAAAAAGAAGTATAAGGACAACTTGGCAAAATATTTGTTGGTGTGTGTATTGGTGCTGGTTAGGGGAGGGCAGACTTAGTAAGGGAGATGGATAGCACTCCCTGGGGGAGAGCTTGTTGTGGTGCAAGGAAAGATGGTGATTTAGATTATAGTGGTGATTATATTAGATTTAGATTATAGTGGTGTTGAATTTGAACTGATGGGAAATAGGGATGTTGAGGAACTAGATGTGTAGAAAGGGAATTGAAGAGACCAAATCTGATTAGAAATAGAGCCTTAGATACCTCAGCTCTCAGGCCACAAGTTATGCAGGTGATTGATTAAATTTAAGTGTATTTCCAATTAGGGCTAAATGTATATTTCAGAACCTGCCTATGAAAAGAACATTAGCACTCCAATTTGGAAGCAGAGAGCCATAACTACAATTTGTATTATACCAACTGCAAGAATGAATCCCCAAATTACATATACCGAATAGGATCATTGATGAAATCAAATGAGCCTTGGGCTCTCATTCTTAGAATGTACGAATGGATATGTTTTTAGTCTCTCCTGAAAATCTGGCATGTTTCTTCATGGATTGAAACAAAGCCATTAGCTCTTACACACTCCTACTTCTTGCTTGCTTCCATCTACCTCCTTTGCATTTACTTGTTTGTTGAGAGTCTTTATTTACAGACTATTTTTTTTAATTTACAGTTTGTTTTAGAGACTTCATTTTTAGAGCAGTTTTAAGCTTTCAGCAAAGTTGAGGGGAAGGTAGAAAGATTTTCCATATACTACCTGCCCCCACACATGCACAGCTTCCTGCAACATCACTCACCAGAATGACTTTTTTTTTTTTTTTTTTTTTTTTTTTTTTTTTTACCGAAGATGACCCTACATTGACACATCATAATCACCCAAAGTCCACAGTTTTTCTTAGGACTCATTCTTTTTGTTGTATATTCTTTGGGTTTGGAGAATGTATAATGATATATACTCATCATTATAATATCATACAGAGTATTTTCATTGTCCTAAAATTCTCTGTGCTCTGCCTATTCATCTCTCTCCCTACATCCCAACCATTGCAACTACTGATCTTTTTACTGTCTCCATAATTTTGCCTTTTCTGGAATGTCATATACTTAGAATCAAAGTATAGCCTTTTCAGATTAGCTTCTTTCACTTAATAATATGCATTTATGTTTCAGTATTTATTCACTTAGGAAATTAAAAACATATTTGAATCCTAGTCCACGTCACGCTTGATACTAGGGATATTTACATACTCTTCTTAAACTATAAATAATCTTATGTTGAATTTAGTAAAATAGAAATATCATAATATTTTTAATATTTAAAAAGTAAATTGTTTTTAAAATTTGCTTTAGTAGGACAAATTTTCAACACAATTTCCTTTTTTTTTTTTTTCTTTTTTGCTTTGCGGTACACGGGGCTCTCACTGTTGTGGGCTCCCCCGTTGCGGAGCACAGGCTTCGGACGCACAGGCTCCACAGTCATGGCTCACGGGCCCAGCTGCTCTGCGGCATGTGGGATCTTCCCAGACCGGAGCATGAACCCATGTCCCCTGCATTGGCAGGCGGACTCTCAACCACTGTGCCACCAGGGAAGACCCACAATTTCCTTTTATTTGCAGAGATAAATGAAAACTGACTTTGTAACTTTGAAAAGTGTCTTACCAAAAAAAAAAAAAAATAGATTTTTGGCAACCTCAGGTAAAGAGTGATACACTAACTTTTTAATGTAAGCCTTATCAATTTGGTCTCAAATGGATAAAGTTTTTTTTTTTTCTATCACAGAATTAGATTTCAGGATTTCTAACCCCTCCCCTTAAGTTTACCCCATGCCATTCCTTCTTGTTTCCTTCCCATTATATCAGGTTTCCATTTTGTGATCTGTGTACCCATGGTTGTTTAAGAAGCAGTCCACACCTCTAGCTCATAAACGTCACTTCCTCTGTCTCCTGATTTATTCAAATGGCTGATACTTGAGCCCATTGGATTGTTTACACTAACAACGTGGAGTCAAGAGTACTCATTACCTCCACCTCAAGCTATCCATAGGTCAGCAGCATAAAGTGAGACACTTCATTTTTCATTACTTCAAGACCAGATCTCCTTACTTAATCCTTTACTTCCCAAGCTTTATGCTTTGGGCCCTCATTCACCCACTTTGTTGATGAGTCAGTTGAAATCAAAAGGATGTTTCTTTTTCCTTCCAGATCACTATATTCACTTCCATGTTCTCTGTCATCATAGAAATAACAAATTGGCATTGATTTATTGTTTAACTAACTCTGAAAATCTGTGTGCTTTCCTACTGCAAAGAGAGAGTCACCAATCATCCATGTCTTTGACAGGTGGAAAAATGTATTGAGTACAAGTTGGATGGAATCATTTTTCTAATTTAAAGAAAAAATAGCTTTTATTTGCAGACTAAGAAGATATGAAAGCCAAAGCTTTTATTTGCAGACTAAGTAGATATGGTAGTCTCTGCATCACATTATCAGCTGATGATACTCTCCACATGACAGATGACTTTTTAAGTTAAAAAATAACATTAAACTCTATTTAACTCAGGTAACTGATTATCGTGAAATACGGTTTCTTAGGCCATTTATTTTCAACAGACTTTTTCTTCTCATTGGCCAATAATGTCTATCATTACTCATTTTGGCTTTGGAAATGTTTTTCTTAAATTTCATCTGCTCCAAGTCAAAGGGTTCCTGAACTACAGAGTTCTTATGATAGAAACTATTAATGGTGTTACAAGTAGAGTTTGTATTCTAGTTCATCACTGGTACGCTTTGCTCTTGGGATAGAAGCACAGCTTGCTGTACAGAGGTTTTCCTAACTGTTGTAAAGAATTCAATCCTTCTTGGAGGCCATTTCTACCCCCAGACATGCCAGTCCCTACCAGTGGTTCCCACCACATAGGATCTATCAGTTGACCTGCTGCCATGATCTTGGACTCTTAGGGTTTTTCTTAATTCCTGATTTCCTGCCAAGGATGTGCTGGTCTTTTATGTTCCAGTCCAATGTCTCATTAGGAACAGGACTGATTGCTTTTCAGAGATTAAGCTTGAAGAGAGATCAGGTCTCAGAATTTACCCATGACGAGTTCACTTAGGGTAGGCCAAGTGGAGAGCCAACTCCCAATATGTTACTTAGGAGTGTTGGGTCCTCCTGGTCTTGCCCTTGTTCTCCTGTCTCATTTATGACTCAAAATAAATAATAAAAATGTAGTTTCTATCTCGCTTATCCTTACACCCCTCCCCACCTGAGTAGATGGTAAATGAGAGATGAAAGAGTGAGCATCGTTGGGGATACACAGCCTCACGTGTGTCATGGGTGGTTCTTGTAGGAAAACCTGACATTGTTAATTCAGAGAATTACAGCTACCTTTGTTGAGTCCCTGAAATGCATCTATTCAAGTACTTGTCACACTACAGGAAGGGCTTACATGTCTGCACACCCACCATCCTACACACACACACACACACACACATGCACACACACTTTTAAACACTTATTCCTTTTTAAAATCCCATTGTCTATCTAGTACTGGCATCATGGTGTGTGCTTTACAAATATTTGTCGAAGAAATAAAAGTATGAATGCATAACATTGTAAAGATGTCTCAGCTACTTCTAGGCTGGTTGATTGGTTTTCAAAATGTTGTTGATGCACAGAAGTGGAATAGACTTAGGGACCAGGGCTAAAGAGCCAAACCCTTGCCAAGGATTTACAATTCCAAATACCTCCACCTGAAATGCATCTCTATTTACTACATGACTCAGAATCTTCTGATCTATTTTGAAGGTGTAACCCATCTCATACATTCAAAAGATTCTAATTTTCAATGTGTAACAGTTGGGCTTTGAAATATTTTCAAATACCTGAACTAACTAGGAAAACAAAAGAGGTTAGAAGGGTCATTGTAAATCTCCCTGCCTCTAATATCTGGTAAGAGATTGGCTTCCCATTAACTTTTTTTTTTAATTAAAGAATGAGTGAAACAGAATTCAAGGGCTAATGAACAAGGTAATGAGAACAAACAATTTTCAAACACATTCACATACTTCAAAGCACCACTTTACATGTTAGAATAATTAGTAACTACTCTTACTTAAACTAGGATAATTACTAGGCTTTTTTTTTTTTGATTTTTGGTTTAGTTATTAGTAGTACTTGAAAAAATAACAAAACTGCATTTACAAAAGTTTCCATCCTTTAGTCCGTTCATTACTTCAGAATACTTCCTATGTCAGGTAATGTGAACTAGTGAGTTTGGGCTAGAACAGGTACAGAGGTGGCACTCAATGGGACATCATAGGCTGTTCTTCAGCTGATCCGGTCTAATCTTTTAAGGATGATTGCCTTTCCTATGTCTTGGTCTCATGTTTGATATAAACAAAATTGTTGCCACTACCTTGCTAAGATCAAGAGATTTCTGAGGTTCATCCCTCAGCTCTAGTTCTAAGCACTTGCATTCATGTCTAGCTGATCTACTTTCAAATTGGATAGATACCCACTCAGAGAATATGCACCTGGCCTTATAAACCACTATTGGGAGAGTGAGAAAAAAGAGCTTATTTAAGCAAACTCTACTTTACTAATTTTTATCCCACCTGGAATAATTTGTTTGCAGTCTTTCAAATTCTGGAAAACTGTGGCTGTGTAAGTATGAGTGTGTGTTGGAGAAGCACTGGCCTCACTGAGAAGAAGGCAATCCTGATAGAAAGTCTTTCACATTAATCTGATGAAGACTGAGCTAACCTATGTAAAATGTGAGACTCAAATCAGCTTCTTCGCCCCAGGATCGTGAAAGACCACCACTTAAGCTCAGAAATGAAAATTAATAGCTTCAATTATTTTCAAATCAGAAGAGACATTGACTATCCACTTGCTTCTTCTCAGCTCCTAAATTCCACTCTATTAAATAAACAACTGCTTTTCGTCTCTGTGTAGGCAACATTTAATGCACATTGGAAGTTAGAATGGACTGTGGAAAATACTACTTAACTGTGTGGAGGACTCAGTGGACCCATGTAATATGTTGGGTTTTATGCCACATAAATAATGACTAACAATTGAAATAATTTAAGTCTTTATTAATTGTTATCATCTACCATAAGCATAACTAATGCATAGGGAAACTGAGAACTTATATATATAATTAGTAATGCGCATAATTTTAAAAGTTTTAAACACCAAAACAAACTCATAAGTGTATTATAGAAGGATATATTTATGTATGTATTTATGTATGTGTGTATATACATATACGTATACATATGTAATATATGTATACGTATACATACATATATGTATACATACGTAATATGTAACACGTGTATATAATGAGAGAGAATTTGGATGGCAGAAATTATAAGCATAAATTCATAATATTAGCTGAAAAGCTGTCAAATCATAAATAGGGGTCAATGTCTGCTTTAAACTTTGAATACAGTCTTGGGAACCAGATTTTCCTTGTACTGACTGCAATGCAGTCACACTTCTATGAGAATTTCCTCCTAAGAGTCTCAGCATAAATTTTGATGTATAGCTTGTGTTTTCTTCTTATATTTAAAAAAGCTTTTATAAAAGAGAGGAAATGTTGCATCAATTTATGTGACAGGTAGATAGAGTGGTGCTTATAGATTATAATTATGCTGCAAATAAAACATAAAAATGTCACACAAATAATTTGGCACCTTCAAAATAGCTTGACTCATTTGAAAGTGCCTATTGACAAGATCATACAATTATTTCAATTATTCATATCTGAGGCTCTTTCCTCTGAGGTGCCTATTAAGAACAACTGTCTTTCATTATTTTTTCTTGATGGGATCCCCATTGTCCTCTTGTTGTACTATTCTGATTTTTTTTTTTTTTTCTCTTCAAGTGTCTGGGGATTTTTCTCCTTTTCTCCAAGTTAATGCATATCAAAGTTCCAGACATGTTCACAGCTTAATTGCAGACTTTCTAATTAAGTATTAAATTGTGCATGAACTCCTGTTTATTGGGTAAAGCTTATTCATTCCTCTAGATATGCTCCTGAATATCCTTCAGTGAAGAAAGACAGCCACCTGTCAAGATATTCCATTTAATTGTTTCACCAAAACCTTTTGCCTAATGGTATATTTCAGAGAACACTTTAACTTATTTGAACTATATGTTGAGGTCTAACACTAGTCATGAAAATAACTTAGAGAGTGACCCTATAAGAAGAGTATTGTTAAAAAATAGACATGGACTAGGCTCTCTGGACACTAATAAAAATGATGATTAGGTGAATCTCTTCAAAGATACAGTTTCTTTTATTAGTGAATGCTATTGAGTTTTATTAGTGAATACTATTAGAAATTAGTCATTTAGTACTCAACTGATAGGTATTTTTGTTAATTATATTTTGTTTTTAATTTAATTTAGAAGGACAAGAGTGTACTTGAACAATTCTTCAAGCTTGAACAGCTTTTGTCCGATCTATGGAGCAGATGGAAAAACAAGTAACAGTAATAAAGACTTTTCTGTCCAAGAAAAATGACATCCAGTAGTCCTGACCATAGTCATGGTCTGCATCACTCAATAGCTGTTAGCAATCTCTGGAGAACTGCAAAGCAAAGGAAAGGCCGCAAATGATTGGTGAGTTTGTACTGTGGTTTCAGTCGATGGGCTAGCAAATTTTGCATTGAATTTAAAAAGCAGTGACTATGCAGATGGCTATTAGGTATCACAAGTCATTAGGTGCAATGGGGCTTTATAGTAGAAAAATAATGTCTACCACTGACGACACAACACAAACCAGAAGTGCATCATTTTTGACCTGCACTAATCCTTATAACAAGGTTACCCATTACCATACTCATTTTTACCAACCAATGAAGAGTAAAATGCACTCACTTTAACTAATTTGCAAGACATCATCTAAACAGAAAGTGATCTAGCTAGGAATCAGACACTTCCCCTTCCCAAAGTATTTCCAACATTCACATATACACCCTTCACTGATACTTTAAAAGTTTAAATTATATAATATGTACTTACATAGATCATATAATAACAGTATTTGTAATAATGTTACATACTTTCAATCAAATAATATATTAATTATGATTGCATACTTTAAAAATGTCAAGGGGTGCAGACATATATAAAGTAAAAAGCCTAATAAAAAAGTTAAAAATAGTTGATTGGCATTGTTTTTAAACTTGTAAATAGTGAGAAGAAACTATTCCATAACTGCATGAAGCTAACTCCATCTTTGATAGCATATTTCTCAGTGTGATAAGAGGATCACTGGTGGCTCTCCCAGAAAGCAATTGGAAAGCATTATTTTATCAAGTTGTTCTATAGGGCATCACATCAAACCAATAGTACAAATGTGGGAGGGCAATGAACTGTTGTGCATTCTCAAATATGCAGGGTTGAGAAATATATAAGGTAAATGGTGAGGGCAGAATATTCTGCTGTAAGTTCATTTTATGGGAGAAGGGATTTTTAAATGGTTCTTACAGGATCCTTTTGAAAAACTGTGTTGTAGGTTGGTATATATCCTGACAGGACCCTGGTGATGGGTGAAGCAAGGCAGATGCATTGATTACATGGAAAAACTAAGCAAAAACAAAACATATACCTCACTTCTATCAGCTGATCAGTCCATCACTTTCAGTAATATGTTGCTTGATCTTGATTTAATATTGAAGGAAACAGCTAAATGTGGAAATAAATATGGAATATAATCAGATTTCTATCATTTTGAACCTATAACTTTAGGGCCAAAATACCATGACTTTTATGAAAGAGTCTAAAATTGCAGTTTTTCTTAAGAATACTGAATACTGATAAAATGGCTATGGCCCTGTGAATTTAACTTTTTCCCAGGACTTTATTTTCTTTGTTCATCAAATAAAACTATGGATTCTATACTATTAGCTACACTTCAAAAACCATGAGCAAGTGTTACAACAGAACTTCAAGAAACATTTTTCAGTGACAATTAAAACTAACTTGAAGATTAGGATTCAATTTGCTGTTTTCTCCTAAGAAGATATATTTCAGTCCTCCAGCTTTTTACCGGACTTCACATCTCAGGAGTGCTTGAAGCATTAACAGACCTAATAACGTTCCAAATGGGTCTTGGAGAAAGAGAAGATAGCACAATGAAGTTGACAAATGTGTGTCCAGTGACAGAATTTGTGTTTTGTGCTTACTTTCCCTTCCTTTCTTTCTTGTGTATGGTGGGGGAAGGAGGCCACGGATGGGTAGGATGTGTGATCAGCTGTTACCAATCAACTTTGGAAACTCCCTTGTGGTTTGACATTTTTGAGGATTGGCTTGTTCTTCCTGTTGGAAATCATCCAAACCGCAGAGGAGGGCTCTTTGTCTCAATAGTAGTTACTAATAAACAGAAATACACATGATATTTTTGTCTTTCTTATTCTTGGATAAGGTTAATTGGGTGGTTCTATGTTTATAACCATGTTCTCTCCTAAAAAGTATACTGGAATATACGTAGTTACTGATATTTGTTAGATTTTGTTTTGCACGACTGATTTTGAGAATGGAGTACAATATGGACATTTACACCATCACTAAGTCACTACATTGAATTCAAGTACATCTTTTTGTTTGTTTGTTTGTTTTGGCCATAGTGCACGTCATGTGGGATCTTAGTTCCCTGACTAGGGATGGACCTGCACCCACTACGGTGGAAGTGCGGAGTCTTAACTACTTAACTATCCAAACTCAAGAACATCTTGATTTAAAACAGTAGAGTTGAAGAAACTGCTCACAATCAGTTTAGAGTCTCGTGGTTGATTTCGCACCCTAAATTTAAAACTAAATATCAGTTTTGGGGTGAAGTCAGTATATGATTTAAATCCTATGCCTCTCCTATGAAGTACACACTCTTGTCAATACTATTCTGTAGTTGGGGAAACTGAGCCTTAGGAAGACTATTGAGATGACTGGCCCAAGATCGTACAGCTAGGAATGAGAAGACTCAGAATTTAAACCCAGGTCCACTTGACCCCAGATTTCTGCCTCTCATTTTGACGTCAAACATCGTCATCCTCCCCAGTTTTTAACCTGCTGTCTGTGGCAGTAATGATTACCAATTATCTGATTTTTTTATTTAGCTTGTATACATATGACTCTTACTTCAGCCACTTACTACATGAAGAAAAAGTCATAGAGGTAGGTGCAAAACTTCAAAATTTCAAGGAAACAAATGATATGAAGGAAGCCAGAGCAACTGTTGAAAGTTCACAAGACAAAGGCAACCTGACGGACATCTTTATCTGCTATTAAAAGGTAAAAAGAACATAGGCTTAGCCATTGCCAAACATCCATCCCTAATATTTAATCTAAATCATTTTTAGTTATGCAAAATTGGCACAAGCCAGTGATTGCCTATGGATAGAGTTTATAGAGTGGAGAGATTGCCAAAATACTATTATGGACTTTTTCTCTGACTTCTTACCTTCTCACCTTCCAGAAAAATGTTTAAGTGGTCTTAAGGTATGAACCATCTGACCTCCTTCCCTTTTCAAGTGAGTGTGTGTGTGTGTGTGTGTGTGTGTGTGTGGTGTTTGCTATGAGGTACCATCTTTAGGGATTAGGTTTTCATAGGGTCAGATGTAGGACTTTCAGAATGTGATAACTCCCGTGAAAATTATGAAAATATTTTATTTTTCCTTTCCTCTCCTCTTTATTTTAAGCATTGGAGATTATGCCTTGAGACATTTCACTTTATTGGTTTTTAATCCATCATGATCAAGAAACTGATCTATGTCAATGTCAGAATGAGTCAGACAATAAGAAACCAAAGTGTCTTTGGACCAGTGAGTATGGATGTACTGAAAAGAAACTTAGAAAACTCTCTCTCTTTCTGTGTGTCTAACCACATGCAAGCAGGATGGCATGGTGGTTTCACAGTGGGTGCGGTTCTTCTACCTCTCCTCCCACAGACTCCTCTTCCTCTCTTCCCCTGCATGTGTTTCAAATTGGAGCAATGGTGGGTGGGAGAAGCAAGAGCTTCCCTGTGACTATACATAGTAAAGCCAAGAATCTGAGTGTTCCAGAGGGGAGATAGAGTGAGATAGAGTGGAAGAGGTGGGAAACTCCCCAGATTTAATCAGTTGCATTGCTTCAAAACCAAACCAACTTCTATAGCATATTAGGAGTATTGAGAAATATGTGCTGAGCCTCAAACCCAATCTGAAAACAAACAAACAAACCAAACCACAACAGTAACAAAAGAAGCCATAGTAGAGATGGTCCCTGATAGATAGTTACCTCCCTTAACTTTTCAGAAAAATACAGTTATCGTCAGGACTAATGTGGACCAAAAGCCATGGAAAGATTGACGGAAATTCATTTTAAAAAGCCACACACATGAAAATAATTTACACAGGAGGTTTTCTGCACCACAGCTGGGCTGGTTATTTATTTTGGACAAGTTTGTGCAAAAAGTGGTACCAAAAATGGACTCAATTCTTGCTTGATAACCTTAAAAAAGTCAAAATAGTCCCCTGAACTCAACACCCCCTTTCCTGAATAGGCTGCTTTTTAAAGGCAGATGGTCTTCTGAGTCTCCAGGTATTCATTTCTTTAGCTTTTACTTTAAAACTCCAACCCTGGATCTCATCATTTCTAGGCTATATATCTCTTTTACATAGATTTCTCCTACAACTTACATATACCCAGGATATATACAGTGGAAGACAGAAGACTGAATAGGGTCACTGTTTAGTGTGTGAGCCTGTATCTGCCTCGGGGTGGGAAAGGTGCTTGTAAAGAGTACTTCCAGACCGATAAAAGTTATACAAAAGAATACTCTAGAGCACCATTGCCCCACCCCAGACCTTAGACATCAGAGGATAGAGTTGCACCTGCTTTGATGCTTGCCGATTTTCCTCTAAACTCCTGAGCCAGGATGAGGCAAGTGGTTTATGGAGTCCCAATGCACCTTGCAGGGTGGGATCTCCACTGCACCTTGAATTCAGTAGACCTTGGTGCCTCAAAGCCAGCCAACACTTGTGCAAAGGTGTGACATTTATTTAAGGGATTTGGAAACCAAGGTCTCATGCACATACAATCAGAGGCTTCTGGTGTTGGTAGTCATTTAATTATCTCTGGCAAAAAAGGAGCTGGGGATTGATATATCAAAACTCTGCCTTTGTGAAAAGGGATTGTTTGTATAGTTCTGATCTGGTTCATAATAATATTCATTATTTGGATTTATACTGTATCTTTCTTCCATGTTGCCAAAGTACTTCTTGGACAATCTAGAATTATAGTGAATTAACTCTTTTAGGTCAATGCAAGGTTCACCTCTTAGGCCACCTCCTAATAGGATGGATTTGTTTTTGAGAATAACTCATTCCCTGAAGAGAAGCACTTGTCATTCATAACTAGAGCCTTTGTTATATTTCTGAAGGGAGGGATCATTGTTGAGGTTATTTCCCAGTGCCTAACATGTAACCTTGGACATAAAGGCTTATGGCTGACATCCTCTTTTATAGATCAATCTATTAAAGCACAAGGAATCAAAGTTACGCTCCAAGTGTCATAGTCTATCTGAAATAAACTTTCAAACAATGCTAAATCCATTCAGAAACCCCATCCTTTCTTCACTGAAAATGCTGCATGCCACTGAAAATCAATTTTGGCAGGCATTGAAACTCTCACTGACCCAGACTAACATATTTAATTCAGAAAGGATGTTTCCCCAATTTTTTATTTCCTTTCTTTTACCAGGTTTGTATTAAAATGACTAGAAGCCATAAAAATTAAAATCTTCCAAAGCAAGGATTTTTTTTCTCTCACATTAATCTACCAATATATAGATGTCAAGTTCCATTTCATGAGCAGAATCCACGATAGTACAATAAGAGAAGTGTCAGTTTGTTGTCAGCTCTTAATTTTTTTAGTGAATCTGACATTTGATAGGCTCAGCTTTACCACAACTGGAACAGTAGCCTTGATTTTTTTCTGAATTTACTAGAACATCCTTTTTTAAAGAAGGAGAATAGAGGTGGTCTAATGAGACCCATGAAATTTCCTGCCTGTTCTTGTGAGCGTATTTTTAATTTTGTAATTAAAAAATGAGAACATAGACATTGGATCAAAACTGGACCTTAATTTTATTCTTGATTCAAAGACATGAACATGTCAAACACGTCACCTTTCTAACTGAAGAAAATCAGCATAACATTTTAACAAAAGAAGCTATGCCTCACTTTACTCTAGCTTGATTTTTTCCTGGGAGAAAAAAAAAAATAAAAAACAAGAAGAAAAAAAAAAAAAACCCGACATCCTTCTGTTGGCTCCTTGACAGAGTTGATATAGAACAGTCCTGAAAATAAGTCCTAGCTCCAAGTATAAGCCTGAAATACAGTCTGAAAGAAATAGGTTATCTTGCCACCAGGGGGCATTAGTTGCTCCAATTGAAATATCCCCCAAAGAAAGGGTTTGGGTGTGTGTGCTGCCATTTCTCTTGTATTCTTTCTTGTTGGTGTCCTTGGGACACTTTATACCCGTGGGAAAACATTGTCCTTCCTCATGGAATGATACTGTAAAGAGAAATAAAAGCAACAAAGAGACCTTGGGATTGAAAGAAGGGAAGAGGCTGAAGGCTGTTGGTCCCAGTGGAAGTGTTAGGAAATTCAACCAGCTTGCAAATTAGGTGATCTTGGAAAGCCCTGTGTGCATATCAAGAAGGACACATTTGAATCCCGTTGTATCATGATTCTTGTGTTCACTATTTACTATGTACTAAACATTTGTGTTCCCTCCCAAAGTTCATATATTGAAGCCCTAAATTCTATTATGATGGTACTTGGAGGTATATGGAGGTAGGGCATTTGGCAGGTCATGAAAGTGGAGCTCTAATGAATGGGATTATTACTCTTATAAGAAAAGACCTGAGAGAGATGGTCTCTGTCTTTCTGCATAAGAGGATACAGCTAAAAGTTATCTATGTGCAAACCAGGAAGAGTGTTCTCATATGAACTCAGTTGACTGGTACCTAGATCATGGACTTCCCAGCTTCCAGAACTTCCCAGCTTCCAGAAATAAGTGCTGTTTAAGCCATCCAGTCTATGATATTTGTTAGAGCAGCCCTAAGACACGATTGATACTTCTTAGCCTTTAAGTTTTTCTATTCTTAATTTGGTTGTGTAACACTTGCCTTCTAATTTTCTGCTCTAAAACCATAACCAGGTTTTTTTTTTTTAAACCAAGAATTCTAGGCATATTTCCCTAGTTTAATTATATGTCGTTCATTGACTGAATTAGTCTGAATGGAGTTAAATAAAAAGAGTACACATTAGGGAGAAAAAACATAGGCAAAAATTTATTCTTTTAAATTTATTTATTTATGTTCTGATCAGTAGTTTTTAACTGGGGCAATCCCACCACCACCCCACCACCCCCAACTGTGGGACATTTGGCCATATCTGGAGACATTTTTGATTGTCCTGGCTTGGGAGGGGGATGTAGCTACTGGTATCTAGCACCTAGAGACCCGGAATATTGTTAAACATCTTATATTGCATGGGACATCTTCCCACAAATAATTATCTGATTCAAACTGTCAGTAGTGCTGAAATTGAGAAACCCTGATTCAGAGCAAGACATATAAGGGAATGCATCTTTATTTTCCTTTGGGATGAGTATTAATGGTTTAAAATATAATGCTCAGCTAAGCTCTCCTGATCCAACATGAAAAAAATTGTCATTCAGGGAAAGAATAAAGACATGGTAGTTTCAAGTGAGGAAAGACCCATGATATTAAGGGAACATGGAGGCAAGATGGCAGAAATGCTGCCAGTAAACTTTGTCAAATAATGGAGAACTGGAGAAAAGTTAGAATTCTACAGATATACAGATATACCAGTTTTCAAAATGATAAGGCAAATTCTGAGAACTGTTCTTAGTGATATCAAGTGAGGAGCTAGTCAGATGTTTTGACTAGCTGTTTTATCTTATCTTGACTAGACTTTATCTTCCTTTACTTGGCCCAGTTGGACAGATGTAATATAAGTAGATTTGAATGAACCTGTTTCTAGCAATTCATGTAGGCTAGGTGATCACTTTTAGATATATAAGTGTATCTAACATTTGAGTGACCAATGTAGATATAATAACATTTTAGTGACCAATGGATTAATTGCATTTTTGAAAAGGAGTGTCTGGTACCCAGTTCAAAGTTTTATATTTAGTCTTTTTCTATCTAATATTTTATCCAGTCTTAGGGGAAGACTGCTGATCAAATTTAAGTTGACCTGAAACCGGGAAGGTGGCAGAATTAAGATAAAAAAGACTATTGCAAGAGAAAAAAAAAAAAAAGGAAATGACACTGGTAACGAGATAAGCTTTACTGTAAGTCCTGAAAATCAACAACACAGGAAGAGGCTGGAGAAGTTTGGGGTGAGCAGAAGTTTAGACAAAAATTATTTCAATAATTTAGTGGAGGGACTTCCCTGGCAGTTCAGTGGTTAAGACTCCACACTCCCAATGCAGGGGGCATGGGTTCGATCCCTGGTTGGGGACCTAAGATCCTGCATGTTGCACGGAGTGGCCCCGCCAAAAATAATAATAATAATTTAGTGGTATTGGATCCAAATTAACCCAAATGTCTTTTGTCTCAGCTAAGAGATGCATAATGTTCAGAATTTGGAACATTATAATCTTAGCTCAGACCACACTGGGAAGGATGCATGTCATCTATCTCATGTCAAGAGACACAGTGACAATCTGAAGTATCCAGGGATGAATTACCAGGCTGATGAGGGCCTAGAAACTATGCCATGTGTTGAATAATTGGAAGAACTAGGGGGAAAAAATGAGATTTGATTCAAAGTACTTAAAGGGCTTTTGCATAGGAGAAGGTTTAGGCTTTTAGTGATTGCTCCTGAAGAAGGACCTACCAAGCTTAAGAAGGCAAATTTGGGCTCAAAATAATAAACTGCTTGAAAAATAGATGGGTGCCTTCAGTTTACCTCCCTGTCACCAGAGGCTGGACAATTAAATAGTGTGGCTTTTTTAGGGGTTGTTCAAGCATCAGATAGCACCAGATAGACTCCAAATTATCTTCCAACTTTGGATTTGGTCATTTTTAGATCATCTATAACAAGTGTAAACCCCAAATACTTTTTAGGCTAGTCTGATTCTGTTGATAAATATTACTGCTCTCACATTGTGAAGCAGTTTCAAATTCCTTAAAATAGGGTTTCCCTAAGTGTAATTTACAGATGGTCAGGGTCCTTTTGTACCTCGTACCCAAAATTTCACGAAGCAAAAAATTGAGATTATGGCATGCTACATTCTCAGAGAGTCACAATGCACATTTGCCTGTTAGAGGCTCTGAAAAGTACTGCACTTAAAAATAAAAACAATTTTTAAATTCCTAAGTGGAGCATTCCAAGTCCTCTACTTTATCTTCTTTGACTTTGCAGCCTCAATGTCCGTAACCATTCTATGAACCCTTCACTCTGGCCATCCAGTAAGTTCTCCCTTACCTTTCCCACCCTTTGGCTCTTGCCATTTTCCTTCATTTGGAAGATTTTAGTTCTTGCATCTGCCTTCAGTTCTTATGTCTTGGGTCACCCTTCCTGAAAGGAGAGCCTAAAGGAAACCCCACTTTTGCCCTCATCTCACAGTCTAAAAGTGGTCGCATTTCGTGTAGCTTACTTATTAGCTCCTGATGGTACATTAGAACCTAATATATTCTGTTGTAACATCTGGTATAGTGTTTCTTACAAAATAGATGTTCAATAAATCTTCCTGGAATTATTAACGGAACCATGAGGCAGCTGGAACTCTACTGACCCATGCTCAAGTCAATGTAAATATGCTAATTTAAGGTCCTAGTCTTTTATACTCTTGAAGATCAAATAAGAACAAATAGTGTCAAACACTGACAGCCTTTTCTTGGGCAAAGCATCAATGTAGTCCATATTGATTTTTTAAAACAAATTACCTCACTTAGTCACTCTTGTTCTCCTCTTGATGACAACCTTCCAGACGGAATGATGGCTTTGTAGATATCACTATATTTCAATGAATAAGCTGTGTTTTCTATTTTCATTATTTCATTTCCAATATTGTGTTTTTATTGAGTGTGTGGTTATACCTTGGCCTGGTTTCACATCACAGACTGGACTAACTTGGTGATTTGGCTCTCTAGATAAATCAAATAATATATTCTAGGTCTTTTTATCAACTTGATATAGGAGAAAATGGTTTTTGACTCAGATTGTTGCAGGTCTTGCCCTGTAAACCTACATAAGGCTCTCTATACACCTTAAGTGACAGAATCTAAGGCAAACATTGATTGTCCCTTTATGAATCAGCAAGCAAGGGATACTTTTTAAAAAACAGGTAGTGCCCTCCCTATAAACCCCAGCTCTTTTCTTTCCAGGAAAATGTAATGAAAACCTCCCAAACTGGGTAGTTCCAACACCTGATCCAAAAATCATAAATGGAATTGCCCCAGCCAAATTTAAGTAGGAAATTCATCCAAAGGGAAGTTGAATTATTTCAGGTAGGGATGGATTGTTTTAAAATAAGGGCAATTGACATGCTTTATCAAATGAGATCTGTGAGTAATAATAATTTCCTTCCCTACAGAACTTTATGTCTACTACTTCTCTCAAAATTTTATCCTCCAAATTTAATAACTTACAGCTCAATGACAGTAAATAAGAAGGAGATTAGTTTTCTAAAGATCAATGGTTATTATTAACTAAAGTTATTCTAAAGTTTACATAAAGAGAATGATGAAGATATTTACTTAGAAACTACTTAAATTAGAAAATATTTAGAAATTAGAGAAATTAGAAAGTAGAAAATATTTCATCCATCCCAAGAAGTTTTTATCTGATTGGAATGAAGTTAGAAAATAATTGAAGTTTAAAAAAGTACTCAAGTAGTTTGTGCATACAAAGTATATACATTGTGCCCTTTCTTCAAGATGAAGTCATTGAATAATTACTTAGATCTTATTTTTCCTTCTCTCTTCTTTATCTATAGCATTGACGTTAGGATTAAGGAGCAAAATTGTAATTAGCCTACCATTTCTTAGCCTTTTAGTGGTTAACATCAAATCCCTGAAAAGCTGTGATTCAGTACCCTGAGATGTCTAGTCAAATGCCAAGTGCGCCAAAGGTAAACAGAAGTAGAAAGAAAATTACCTTTCTTTCATTGAATAATGAAATAAATCTTCTACAAGGATGTGCAGATGAAGAAACTCAAGTGTTCAGTTCTAACTCTTTGAAGGACTTTACTATTTATTTCTGCCCTGACAATCTTACAGCCAGACTCCTAATTTAGAACTTCATTTGTCTTCCAGATGAGGAATGAAGATGTTCGTTGCCCTATTAAATTGTTATTATCAAATGATCAAGTTCTAGTTAAGGATTTTAGATAAAGAATGCTCAAGCATCTGGAAGAAGTAAGGGACTCTCATCAAGATATTTGCCTTTCAATACACAACACATAAGGCAGTTGCTACTTAGATCATTCTGGTTTTACCTCTTTACATCAATTGGATGATGGGTTACTCACCCTTATATTCTCTTTCTGCTTCAGTAGCTTGAGGGACTGGCCATCCTAAAAGTCTTCCCTGTGATTCTGTGACGACTTCTAGAACCTTCCTTTAAGGGACTTATTAATCATGCTTCACATCTGGTCTTCTCTCTGCTTTTCCTTGGTGAACACATACATTCGAAGTACAGGAGAGATAAAACTTTATCCTTTATCCTCTTGGGTTCAATCCCTAGGGCTTTGCAAATTAAACTGACAAAATACAGATTAACAGGAGAAAAATGGATCAAAGACTTGAACATAAGACCTGGTGCCATAAAACTCATAGAAGAAGATGTAGGGAAGAAGCTCCTCAACATTGGTCTTGACAATAATTTTTTGGATATGATACCAAAAGCACAAACAACAAGAGCAAGAATCAAGAAGTGGGACTACATTAAACTAAAAAGCTACAGCAAAAGAAATAATCAAAAAAATGAAAAGGCAGACCATGGAATGGGAGAAGATATTTGCAAATCATGTATCTGATAAGGGGTCAATATCCAAGATATATAAAAGGTGCTCAACATTACTAATCATCAATGTTACTATCACAAGTTGATATCACCTCAGACCTGTTAAAATAGCTACTATCAAAAGACAAGTAATTACAAGTACTGGTGAGGAAATGGAGAAAAGGGAACACTTGGGTACTGTTAGTGAGAATGTAAACTGGTGCAGCTACTATGGAAAACAGTATGGAGTTTCCTCAAAAAATGAAAAATACAGCTACCATATATACCACTTCTGGATATATATCCTTAGGAGTAAAGACACTATCTCAAGGAGATATCTGCACCTAAGTGCATGGAAACAACCTAAGCACTCATGATGGAGGAATAGATAAAGAATATGTTATGCATATATATATAATACAATATTATTCAGCCATAAGAAAGAAGGAAATTCTGCCATTTGCTACAATGTGGATGAAACTTGAGGGCATTATGCTAACTGAAACAAATCAGACAGAGACAGACATATACTGTATGAACTTACATGTGGAATCATAAAAAAAATGAATTAAAACAACACCAGCACATCTATTTTCCTCTATTGAAATGACATAGGTAGATTGTACTCATATTAAACCTTTCCAAAGCACACTTGATTGGAGGGAAAAGCAACCAACTAGTCTAATAGATTGTGTCTGAGAGTGAGCAGAGATTATTGGGTTTTAACCTGGTTTAATTTGGGAAGTTAAATTATACAGATCTGAAAATAGGAGTAGGTAATGGAAAGACAAGCACACTTACACTGTGAAACATTTTGGGTATGATTCTTCCCTGTTCTGCCCTGGGAAGTCCCTCTGAAGTCACAGGCAGGTCCCTGAACTCAGCTGGGACAGGAGCAGCCTCGAGACTTCCATGAAGACATCTACTTGGATGGCTGTAAAGTGGGGCTAGTGAACTCATTCCTAATAACCAGTCAGCTCCTTTTAGTTCACTTTCCAGGGTAAGATTAGATCATATTGGAAACCTCACCAAAGAACCTTATAAAAAGAGATGAACTCACTCACAATTTTCATCAGGTTTTGAAGCAAAACCATAAAAACCACTATCCCACCTCAGGCGACTGGAAACAAATTTGCATTTCATTCTCAGGAACAGAAATATCTCTAGGCAAATATTTCAGTGAGAGCGCCTGTATTTCTTTCCTTGTTAAGAAACCTACCTTATTGGGCACTTGTTCTGGAGACCAGGCAGCCCATTGTTATGCAGGCCAGATGATATTCAAAAGAAACTTGGGGATTTGTAGTCTCAGTTTTGAGAAGAGTCATAGCTCTTTAAACTCTTTCTTCCAATAAGGAGTTGATATGACTGGCTTACATTGCAGTCAGTTGTTCAGTCAGCCCATATGCTAGCTCTTCTTCTTTAAGAAAAAATAGTAACTATTTTCCAATGGAAACTTCTTGTAAATGTAGCATTTCCTTAAAATACTAGGCAAGTAAGTGTGTGATAACCTCTCTTGTTTGCTAAGTGTCATGAAGACACTTGAGTCTAAGGGGTGAAGAATATGTGGCTAGATATCCACAGGTTTTTATTCATGCTAACAGCACTTTATTGACATTTAATTTTCATTCAGGAAATGAATAAATCTTAAGCATACAGCTTGATGAGTTTTGACAATGTACACTTTGACATGTACATTCCTGTCACGCATATCATAAGGAACATTTCCATCACCTCAGAAAGTTCCTTTGTGCTCTTTCCAGTCGATACATTCATCTTACCTCCAAATAAATCAGTTCTGAATTTTTATCACCATGAATTTTTTTTTCTTGAACTTCATGCAATACACTATATCCTCTTTTATTTTACCTTTTTGGCACAGCACAATATTTGTGAGACTTATCTGTGTCACTGCGTGTATTCATTTGTTGGTCATTCATTCTTTAATGCCCAGTCATATTTCACTATATGAACATGCCACAATTAGTTGATGCATTTTCCTGTTACTGGACATTTTTTTCCAGTTTGGGGCTCTTATGAATAGTTATGCTATAAATATTCATGTATGTACAACTCAGTTTGTAGAAAATATGCACTTATTTCTCTGGGGTAAGTGCTTAGGAGTGCAATAACTAAGTTATAAAGTAAGTGTATATATAACTTTACTGGAAACTCCCAATTTTCCAAAGTGATTGTATTATTTTGCTTTTAAAAAAAATTTTACTGGAGTATAGTTGATTTACAATATTGTGTTAGTTTCAGCAAAGTGAATCATTTATACATATATCTATATCTATATCTATCCACTCTTTTTTTAGATTCTTTTCCCATATAGGTCATTATAGAGTACTGAGTACAGTTCCCTGTGCTATATAGTAAGTTCTTATTAGTTATCTATTTTATATATAGTAGTGTGCATTGTCAATATATGTCAATTCCAATCTCCCAATTTATTCCTCCCCACCCCCCACATTATCCCCTGGTAACAATAAGATTCTTTTCTATATCCAAGACTCCACTTCTGTTTTTTAAATAAGTTCATTTGTACCTTTTTATTTAGATTCCACATATAGGTGATATCATATGATATTTGTCTTTCTGTGACAAATAAGATGTGATAAAAAAGATGTGATACATACATATAATGGAATATTACTCAGCCATAAAAAAGAACAAAATCATGCCATTTGCAGCAACATGGATGGACCTAGAGATTTTCCTTTTATTTTACTTTTTTGAATCAATAATGCATGAGCTCTGGTTGCTCCACATCCTCAACACCACTTGGTATTATCAATTTCTCCTTGAACGAATACAAAATGATTTAATAAATCTCCAGTGTCCATTCTATTTTAGTTAGTCTTATCTATGGACAAAGAGAAGGAAACTGGGAAAGGAATTTTAAAAACATATTTAGAGAGGGTGAACCTCTCATTTGCCTGACTCATCTTGTACACTTAAAACATGTTTTTCTATTGAACTATAGTGGATTTGCATTACTATATCAGTTTCAGGTACAACATATAGATTCAATATTTTTATAGATTACACTCCATCAAAAGTTATAACAGGGGTGGAGTCAAGATGGCATAGTAGGAGGATGAAAAATTCACGTCTCCTCACAGCTAGGACACCTGCCAGGCACTGTTGGGGGACCATAGACACCTAAGGGGATGGGAGGAACCCCCAGTGACTGGGTAGGATGTGGGGTGTGGGGGGAGTGAAAGAGGAGGAGAAGTGGAGGCGGGAAAGAACTGGTGCCCCTGAGGGGTGGCTGGGGGAGGGGAAGGGATCCTACACCTGAAGGGGGAGATTGGGGAACAACTGGGAGGGCAGAGGATCAAAAGGGAGCGTGGCCAGGTTTCCTCTGCCCTCTTGGACACCCAGGAACCTGTTGAGATCCCGGGCCTGATCCTCAGCCCACCTAAGCCCCCTCCAGCCGCAGGGGTTCTGAGGGAGTGGGAGAGAGGGAAGGGGAAAAAAAGTAAAGGCCAGACATCCAGGACAGGGACCCCAGAGGAGTGGCTAGGGCAGGGGAGGAGATCCTACACCCAGCAGGACCCAGCCACAGTTAGGGGTCCAGTGAGGATGGGGGAGACCCTGGAGGAAATGGCGGGGGAAAGGTATGAGGAATGGAAGGGAACTTGGCTCTAACAAAAAGACATAGACCAGCTGAATGGATACACAAACAACACCCATACATATGCTGTCTACAAGAGACCCAATTCAGATCTAGGGACACATACAGACTGAAAGAAAGGGGATGGAAAAAGATATTCCATGCAAATGGAAATCAAAAGAAAGCTGGAGTAGCAATTCTCATATCAGATAAAATAGACGTTAAAATAAAGACTATTACAAGAGACAAAGAAGAACACTACATAATGATCAAGGGATTGATCCAAGAAGAAGATATAACAATTGTAAATATTTATGCAGCCAACATAAGAGCACCTCAATACATAAGGCAAATGCTAACAACCATAAAAGGGGAAACAGACAGTAACAAAATAATAGTAGGGAAATTTAACACCTCACTTTCACCAATGGACAGATCATCCAAAATGAAAATAAATAAGGAAACTCAAGTTTTAAATAACACATTAAAAAAGATGGACTTAACTGATATTACAGGACACTCCATCCAAAAACAACAAAACATACTTTCTTCTCAAGTTCTTGTGGAACATTCTCCAGGATAGACCATATCTTGGGCCACAAATCAAGACTTGGTAAATTTTTAAAAATTGAAATTGTATCAAGTATCTTTTCCAACCACAATGCTATGAGACTAGATATCAATTACAGAAAAAAAAACTATAAAAAATACAAACGCATGGTGGCTAAACAACATGCTACTAAATAACCAAGATATCACTGAAGAAGTCAAAGAGGAAATCAAAAAATACCAAGAAACAAATGACAATGAAAAAACAATGAAACAAAAACTGCGGGATGCAGCAAAAGCCATTATAAGAGGGAAGTATATGGCAATACAATCCTACCTCAAGAAACAAGAAAAATCTCAAATAAACAACCTAACCTTACACCTAAAGAAATTAGAGAAAGAAGAACAAACAAACAAAAAAAAAACCCCAAAATTAGCAGAAGGAAAGAAATCACAAAGATCAGATCAGAAATAAATGAAAAATAAATGAAGGAAACAATAGAAAAGATCAGTAAAACTAAAAGCTGGTTCTTTGAGATAAACCATGAGCCAGACCCATCAAGAAAAAATGGGAGAAGACTCAAATCAACAGAACTAGAAATGAAAAAGGAGAAGTAACAACTGACACTGCACAAATACATAGGATCATGAGAGATTACTACAAGCAACTATTTGCCAATGAGATGGACAACCTGGAAGAAATGGACAACTTCTGAGAAAAGCACAACCTTCCAAGATTGAACCATGAAGAAATAGAAAATATAAAAAAAAAACCAATCACAAGCACTGAAATTGAAACTCTGATTAAAAATCTTCCAACAAACAAAAGCCCAGGACCAGATGGCTTCACAGGTGAATTCTATCAAACATTTAGAGAAGAGCTAACACCTATCCTTCTCAAACTCTTCCAACATATAGCAGAGGGATGAACACTCTCAAACTCATTCTACAAGGCCACCATCACCCTAATACCAAAACCAGAGAAAGATGTCACAAAAAAAGAAAACTACAAGCCAATACCTCTGATGAACATAGATACAAAAATATTCAACAAAATACAAGCAAACAGAATCCAACAGCACACTAAAAGGATCATAGACCATGATCAAGTCAGTTTTATCCCAGGAATGCAAATATTCTTCAATATATGCAAACCAATCAATGTGATACACCATATTAACAAATTGAAGGATAAAAACCATAAGATAATCTCAATAGATGAAGAAAAACCTTCTAACAAAATTCAACACCCATTTATGATAAAAACTCTCCAGAAAGTAGGCAGAGAGGGAACCTACCTCAACATAATAAAGGCCATATATGACAAACCCACAGCCAACATCATTCCCAATGGTGAAAAACTGAAACCATTCCCTCTAAGATCAGGAACAAGACAAGGTTGCCCACTCTCACCACTATTATTCAACATAGTTTTGGAAGTTTCAGCCACAGCAATCAGTGAAGAAAAAGAAATAAAAGGAATTCAAATCAGAAAAGAAGAAGTAAAACTGTCACTGTTTGCAGATGACATGATATTATACATAGACAACTCTAAAGATGCTACCAGGGAACTACTAGAGCTAATCACTGATTTTGGTAGAGTAGCAGTATACAAAATTAATGCATAGAAATCTCTTGCATTCCTGTACACTAATGATGAAAAATATGAAAAAGAAATTAAAGGAACACTCCCATTTTCCATTGTAACAAAAAGAATAAAATACCTCAGAATAAACCTACCTAAGGAGACAAAAGACCTGTATGCAGAAAACTATAAGACACTGATGAAGAAAATTAAAGATGATACAAACAGATGGAGAGATATACTATGTTCATGGACTGGAAGAATCAACATTGTGAAAATGACTGTACTACCCAACGCATTCTACAGATTCAATGCAATCCCTATCCAACTACCAATGGCCTTTTTCACAAAACTAGAACAAATATTGCACAATTTGTATGGAAACACAAAAGACCCCAAATAGTCAAAACAATATTGAGAAAGAAAAACGGAGCTGGAGGAATCAGGTTCCTGGACTTCAGACTATACTACAAAGCTACAGTAATCAAGACAGTATGGTACTGGCACAAAAATAGAAATATAGATTAGTGGAACAGGATAGAAAGCCCAGAGATAAACCCATGCCCATATGATCACCTTTTCTTTGATGCAAGAATATACAATGGAGAAAAGACAGCCTCTTCAATAAGTGGTGCTGGGAAAACTGGACAGCTATATGTAAAAGAATGAAATTAGAACACTCCCTAACACCATACACAAAGATAAACTCAAAATGGATTAAAGTCATAAATGTAAGGCCAGACACTATAAAACTCTTAGAGGAAAACATAGGTAGAACACTATGACATAAATCACAGCAAGATACTTTTTGATACAACTCCTAGAGAAATGGAAATAAAAACAAAAATAAACAAATGGGACCTAATGAAACTTAAAAGCTTTTGCACAGCAAAGGAAACCATAAAGAAGACAAAAAGACAACCCTCAGAATGGGAGAAAATATTTACAAATGAAGCAACTGACAAAGGATTAATCTCCAAAGTATACAAGCAGCTCATGCAGCTCAACATCAAAAGAACAAACAACCGAACCTCAAAATTGGCAGAAGACCTAAATAGACATTTCTCCAAAGAAGATATACAGATTGCCAACAAACACATGAAAGGATGCTCAACACCACTAATCATTAGAGAAATGCAAATCAAAACTACCATGCGGTATCACCTCACACCAGTCAGAATGGCCATGATCAAAAAATCTCCAAACAATAAATTCTGGAGAGGGTGTGGAGAAAAAGGGAACCCTCTTTGCACTGTTGGTGAGAATGTAAATTGGTACAGCCACTATGGAGAACAGTATGAAGGTTCCTTAAAAAACTACAAATAGAACTACCATATGACCCAGCAATCCCACTACTGGGCATATACCATGAGAAAACCATAATTCAAAAAGTGTCACATACCACAATGTTCATTGCAGTACTATTTACAATAGCCAGGACATGGAAGCAACCTAAGTGTCCATTAACAGATGAATGGATAAAGAAGAAGCAGTACATATATACAATGGAATGTTACTCAGCCATTAAAAGAAATGAAATTAAGTTATTTGTAGTGAGGTGGATGGACTTAGAGTCTGTCATACAGAGTGAAGTAAGTCAGAAAGAGTAAAACAAATACCATATGTTAACACATGTATATGGAATCTTAAAAAAAATATTGGGTTTGATAAACCTGAATTTGCTGAATTTGGCATGGATTCAAGTCACATCTTTCGTCACAGTGTGCTGGCAGTTATCACCACTGTTAGGGGTACTCCTAGAAATGGAGGGGATTGAGGTGGAGCTGTGTGTGAGGCAGAACTTCCCCTCTGCTCAGTGGCTGTAACCACCCTACTGGGGGTAAGGTCTGATCCCAGGTTGCTGGAGCAAAACCCCTTAGGGTCAGACCCAGGATGGCTCTTTTCCCTTTAAGTGTGTATTTTCCTCTCTCCCTGCACTGGGACCCTTGCTCCAGAAGGGGGAAACACTGAAACAAGTGGGGCTTGAATAGGTTCTCAGCTCGTGTTGGCCGCAAACAGAATTTCGAGCTGTCTCTATGTGCTGCCTGTGCAGGTGCTTGCAATTGTTTTCATCACTCCTTTCAGATGCAGCCTCAGGTGCAAGTCCCCTTTGTTCCTCTCAGCTTACCACTGCCCCCAGCCTCCACTGTCCCCTTCTTGTGGTGGAGCTACACCACAGGGCAAGTGAGGCTCATGTGGACTCTTGGCATTGTGGGAGGTGAGCTGTGATGGATCGGGTGCCTTTAGAGATCTGAGCTGTTTCTGATGCACTTACTTGAGTAAGCCCCAACAATGCCTTCGCCTTCCCACCCAGAATCTTCCCCAGGACAGGGTCACCTCTGTGTCTCTGTCTCCCTGGTCGTGGCTGCTCCATATCCAGTGCCACATTGTGATGTGGAGTGAGTGGGGCTGGAATGTTCATTCAGCTCAGGCTAGAGTGCATGCTGAGGCAGTTGTGGGAAACCTGGTAGCCGCTAGAACAGGCCCCTCTCCGCTCTTCCTTTGGGGCAAGCCAGGGGGCATGCACTCCTTATAAGCAGAGTCCAGGCTTCCCACCACCCTCTTGTTAGTCCCAGCCATCCTGCAACCAGCCAAGGGGGCTCATCTAACTTGCACAGGACCCCAGGACTGGGATGCCCAATCTGTGGCACTCACTGCTCACTCCTCAAGCAGGTGTCTGCCAACATATTCTCCCTTTTCTTGAGTCACCTCTCGGGGCACAAGTCTCCACCAAATTGCTTTTCTTCACTTCCTACTGGATTATATGTGTATCTTTCTTACAGCCTTGGTTGTAAAGGAGTCATTCTGCCAGTTTTCAGTTAGTTTTCAGTGAGAATTGTTCCACATGTTGATGTACTTTTGATTTGTTCATAGGTGGAGTGAGCTCCATGTCCCCTTACACTGCCATCTTGATCAATCATTTACACTTTGTGTTAATTGACATTTCCTGCTTTCCTTAAATTGTAAGGTTGTTGGTTGGTAAACATTGATTTCTGCTCCAACTCTAGAGCAGATTTATAACTCTCACTCTGCTCTTTCTGTTCACAGCCCATCAACTTGCTTTGTTACCAAATGAATCCATTCTGTTCTTCTTCCCTTAAAAACATTCTTAGATACATGACATTAAATGTATGTATTATATGTTGCTATATAAAAGACTAGAAGATTTTTGACTAAATTTTTTTCAATCAATTCTTATTGATAAGATTACAGTTGCTAATTAAAAGTTGATCTATCTTTAATTCTGAGTATATCACACAAATGATACTTATTTCAAATTATAATTCTATAGAGTGAAAGTAACAATTACCTTCTTTAATGATTTATTTTTTAGTTTTGATTTTAAAATAATTTGAATCTTACATAAACCTTGAAACCTTAGAAAAAATTTTCTATATCACATTTAGTCAGATTCTCTAAGTCTTAATATTTTAAAACATTTGTTTTACCATTTTATTTAGCTATCTTCATGTACATTAATATTTTTTTCTAAATAATTTGAGAGTAATACATAACATTTATTTACTTCTAAATATATGTGTATTGTTTCCTAAAATGAAGATATTGTTTTATACAACTACAGTACAATTATCAAAATAAAGAAATGACATTAATATAATAGTCCAATATACAGACCTTATTCAAGTTTTGCCAATTGTTTCAATAATTTCCCTTATTGCAAAATAAATGAGTTTTTGTTTTCAGGATCCAACCCAGGATAACTTGTTGCAATTGTTGGTCTTGTCTCTTCCTTTTCTTTTAATCTGGAGCAGTTCTGCTATCTTTCTTTATCACCATGGCATTTCTGAAGAGTATGGGCCGTTAATTTTATCTCCCAATTTGTATGTGTTTATTGCTTCCTCATAATTAAATTTATGTTATGATTTGTGGGGAAAATGCCACAGACAGAATACTGTGTCCTCAGAGCATCATTTCTAGAGGCATGAGATGCACATTTTCCCAAATATTGGTGATGATACCTTTGATCATTTGCTTAAGGTGATGACTGACAATTCTCTCTATACTCAAGTTACCCTTTCCCCTTTGTAGTTAATTAATGTCTTGAGGGGAGATACTTGAGAATGTATAAATATCCTATTATTCATTACCCAATAGATTTAGCACCAATTCATGGTATTTCCCTGAAACTATTACTGCTAGTTTATTACCACATGTTGAATCCCTGTATAACTTATATCTTCTGCATTCGTTACTTGGCATTCTGCTCAAAGTAAGGGCTCTTGGGATTAGGAACCAAGATGGCAGAGTAGAAGGACATGCCCTCACTCCCTCTTGCGAGAACACCAGAATCACAATGAGCTGCTGGACAATCATCGACAGGAAGACACTGGAACTCACCAGAAAATATACCCCACATCCTAAGAAAAAGGAGAAGCCATAATAAGACAGTAGGAGCGGCACAATCCCAGTAAAATCAAATCCCATAACTGCTGGGTGGGTGACTCACACACTGGAGAACACTTATACCACAGAAGGCCACCCACTGGAGTGAAGGTTCTGAGCCCCACGTCAGGCTTCCCAACCTGGGGGTCCGGAAATGAGAGGAGGAATTCCTAGAGAATCAGACTTTGAAGTCTAGTGGGATTTGATTGCAGGACTTCAAAAGGACTGGGGGAAACAGAGACTCCACTCTTGGAGGGCACACACAAATTAGTGTGTGCATCAGAACCCAGGGGATGGAGTAGTGACCCCATAGGAGACTGAACTTAAAGGAAATGTGTTGCTAGTGTTGGAGGGTCTCCTACAGAGGCAGGGGGTGGCTGTGGCTCACCATGGGGACAAGGACACTGGCAGCAGAAGTTCTGGGAAGTACTCCTTGGCACCAGCCCTCCCAGAGTCCACCATTAACCTCACAAAAGAGCCCAGGTAAGCTCTGGTGCTGGGCTGCCTCAGGCCAAACAACAAACAGGGAGGGAACCCAGCCACACCCATCAGCAGTCAAGCAGATTAAAGTTTTACTAAGCTCTGCCCAACAGAGCAAGAGTCAGCTCTACCCACCACCAGTCCCTCCCATCAGGAAACTTGCACAAGCCTCTTAGATAGCCTCATCCACCAGAGGGCAGACAGCAGAAGCAAGAAGAACTACAATCCTGCAGCCTGTGGAACAAAAACCACATTCACAGAAAGATAGACAAGATGAAAAGGCAGAGGGCTATGTACCAGATGAAAGAGCAAGATAAAACCCCAGAAAAACAACTAAATGAAGTGGAGATAGTCAACCTTCCAGAAAAATAATTCAGAATAAAGATAGTGAAGATGATCCAGGACCTCGGAAAAAGAATGGAGGGAAAGATAGAGAAGATGCAAGAACTGTTTAACAAAGACCTAGAAAAATTAAAGAACAAACAAACAGAGATGAAAAACACAATAACTGAAATGAAAATTACAATAGAAGGGATCAATAGCAGAATACCTCAGGCAGAAGAACGGATATATGACCTGGAAGACAGAATGGTGGAATTCATTGTTGTGGAACAGAATAAAGAGAAAAGAAAGAAAAGAAATGAAGTCAGCCTAAGAGACTTCTGGGACAATATTAAACACAACAACATTCACACTATAGGGGTCCCAGAAGGAGAAGAGAGAGAGAAAGATCCCGAGAAAATATTTGAAGAGATTATAGTCAAAAACTTCCCTAACATGGGAAAGCAAATAGCCATCCAAGTCCAGGAAGTTCAGAGAGTCCCATACAGGATAAACCCAAGGAGAAACACACCAAGACACATAGTAATCAAACTGGCAAAAATTAAAGACAAACAAAAATTATTGAAAGCAGCCAGGGAAAAATGACAAATAACATACAAGGGAACTCCCATAAGGTTAACAGCTGATTTCTCAGCAGAAACTCTACAAGCCAGAAGGGAGTGGCATGATATACTTGAAGTGATGAAAAGCAAGAAACTATAGCCAACATTACTCTACCTGGCGAGGATCTCATTCAGAGTTGATGGAGAAATCAAAAGCTTTACAGACTAGCAAAAGCTAAGAGAATTCAGCACCACCAAACCAGCTCTACAACAAATGCTAAAGGAACTTCTCTAAGTGGGAGACACAAGAAAAGAAAAGGACCTACAAAAACAAACCCCAAACAATTAAGAAAATGGTCATAGGAACACACATATTAATAATTACCTTTAACATGAATGGATTAAATGCTCCAACCAAAAGACACAGGCTTGCTGAATGGAAACAAAAACAAGACCCATCTATATGCTGTCTACAAGAGACCCACTTCAGATCTAGGGACACATACAGACTGAAAGTGAGGGGATGGAAAAATATATTCCATGCAAATGGAAATCAAAAGAAAGCTGGAGTAGCAATATTCATATCAGATGAAATAGACTTTAAAATAAAGGATGTTTCAAGAGACAAGGAAGGACACTACATAATGATCAAGGGATCAATCCAAGGAGAAGATATAAAAATTATAAATATATATGCACCAGATATAGGAGCACCTCAATACATAAGGCAACTGCTAACAGCTATAAAGGAGGAAATCCACAGTAACACAATAATAATGAGAGACTTTAACACCTATCTTACACCAGTGGACAAATCATCCAAAATGAAAATAAATAAGGAAACAGAAGATTTAAATGACACAATAGAACAGATAGATTTAGTTGATATTTATAGGATATTCCATCTAAAAACAACAGATTACACGTTCTTCTCAAGTGGGCACAGAACATTCTCCAGGATAGATCACATCTTGGGTCACAAATCAAGCCTCAGTAAATTTAAGAAAACTGAAATCATATCAAGCATCTTTGCTGACCACAACATTATGAGATTAGAAATGAATTACAGGGAAAAAAATCATAAAAAACACAAACACATGGAGGCCAAACAATACGTTACTATATAACCAAGTGATCACTGAAGAAATCAAAGAGGAAATCAAAAAATACCTAGAGACAAATGACAACGAAATCAAGACAATCCAAAACCTATGGGATGCAGCAAAAACAGTTCTAAGAGGGAAGTTTATAGCTATACAAGCCTACGTCAAGAAACAAGAAACATCTCAAATAAACAATCTAAACTTACACCTAAAGGAACTAGAGAAAGAAGAACAAACAAAATCCGAAGTTAGCAGAAGGAAAGAAATGATAAAGATCACAACAGAAATAAGTGAACTAGAAACAAAGAAAACAATAGCAAAGATCAATAAAACTAAAAGCTGGTTCTTTGAGAAGATAAACAAAATTGATAAACCATTAGCCAGACTCATCAAGAAAAAGAGGGAGAGGACTCAAATCAACAGAATAGAAATGAAAAAGGAGAAGTTAAACCAGACACTGAAAAATACAGAGCATCCTAAGAGACTACTACAAGCAACTCTTTGCTAATAAAATGGACAACTGGAAGAAATGGACAAATTCTTAGAAAGGTATAACCTTCCAAGACTGAACCAGGAATAAATAGAAAATATGAACAGACCAATCACAAGTAATGAAATTGAAACTGTGATGAAAAATCTTCCAACAAACAAAAGTCCAGGACCAGATGGCTTCACAGGTGAATTCTATCAAACATTTAGGGAATAGCTAACACCCATCCTTCTCATACTCTTCCAAAAATTACAGAGGAAGGAACACTCCCAAACTCATTGTGTGAGGCCACCATCATCCTGATACCAAAACCAGAGAAAGATACTATAAAAAAAAAAAAACAAAATTACAGACCAATATTACTGATGAATACAGATGCAAAAATCCTCAAAAAAATACAAGGAAACAGAATCTAACAATACATTAAAAGGATCATACACCATGATCAAGTGGGATTTATCCCAGGGATGCAAAGATTCTTCAATATACATAAATCAATCAATGTGATAAACCGTATTAACAAATTGAAGAAGAAAAACCATATGATCATCTCAGTAGATTCAGAAAGAGCTTTTGACAAAATTCAACACCCATTTATGATGAAAACCCTCCAGAAAGTGGGCATAGAGGGAACCTATCTCAACATAATAAAGGCCATATATGACAAACCCACAGCAAGTATCATTCTCAATGGTGAAAAAATGAAAGCATTTCCTCTAAGATCACAAACAAGAAAAGGATGTCCACTCTTACCACTATTATTCAACATAGTTTTGGAAGTCATAGCCATGGCAAACAGAGAAGAAAAAAGAAATAAAAGGAATACAAATTGGAAAAGAAGAAGTAAAACTGTCACTGTTTGCAGATGACATGATACCATACATAGAGAATCCTAAAGATGCCACCCGAAAACTACTAGAGCTAATCCATGAATTTGGTAATGCTTTAGGATACAAAATTAATGCACAGAAGTCTCTTGCATTCCTATACACTAATGATGAAAATCTGAAAGAGAAATTAAGGAAACACTCCCATTTACCATTTCAACAAAAATAATAAAACATCTAGGAATAAACCTAGCTAGGGAGACAAAAGACCTGTATGCAGAAAACTATAAGACACTGCTGAAAGATATCAAAGATGATATCAACAGCTGGAGAGACATACCATGTTTTTGGATTGGAAATATTGTGAAGTAGTGTAAAAATGACTATACTACCCAAAGCAATCTCCAGATTCAATGCAATCCCTATCAAATTACCAATGGCCTTTTTGACAGAACTAGAACAAAAAATCTTAGAATTTTTATGGAGAAACAAAAGAGGCCGAATAGGAAAAGCAGCCTTGAGGGGAAAAAATGGAGCTGGAGGAATCAGACCTCTGACTTCAGACTATACTACAAAGCTACAGTAATCAAGACAATATGGTACTGGTGCAAAAACAGAAACATAGATCAATGGAACAGGATAGAAAGCCCAGAGATAAACCCATGCGCCTATGGTCAACTAATCTATGACAAAGGAGGCAAGGATATACAATGGAGAAAAGACAGTCTCTTCAAAAGTGGTGCTGGGAAAACTGTACAGCTACATGTAAAAGAATGAAATTAGAACACTCCCTAACACCATACACAAAAATAAACTCAAAATGAATTAGATATCTAAATGTAAGGCTGGACACTATAAAACTCTTAGAGGAAAACATAGGAAGAACACTCTTTGACATAAATCACAGCAAGATCGTTTTTGATCCACCTCCTAGAGTAATTGAAATAAAAATAAACAAATGGGACCTAATGAAAATTAAAAGCTTTTGCACAGCAAAGGAAACCATAAACTAGATGAAAAGACAACCCTCAGAATGGGAGAAATTATTTACAAATCAATCAACAGACAAAGGATTAATCTCCAAAATATATAAACAGTTCATGAAGCTCAATATTAAAAAACCAAACAACCCAATCCAAAAATGGGCAGAAGACCTAAATAGACATTTCTCCCAAGAAGACATACAGATGGCTAAGGAGCCCATGAAAAGCTGCTCAACATCACTAATTATTAGAGAAATGCAAATCAAGACTACAATGAGGTATCATCTCACACCAGTTAGAATGGGCATCATCAGAAAGTCTATAAACAAAAAATGCTTGAGAGGGTGTGGAGAAAATGGAGCCTTCTTGCACTGTTGGTGGGAATGTAAATTGATACAGCCACAATGCAGAACAGTATGGAGGTTCCTTAAAAAACTAAAAAATAGAATTAACATATGATCCAGCAATCCCACTACTGGGCATATACCCACAGAAAACCATAATTCAAAAAGACACATGCACCCCAATGTTCACTGCAACACTCTTTACAATAGCCACGTCATGGAAACAACCTAAATGCCCATCGACAGATGAATGGATAAAGAAGAAGTGGTACATATATACAATGGAATATTACTCAGCCGTAAAAAGGAACAAAATCGGGTCATTTGTTGAGACGTGGATGGATCTAGAGAGTGTTATACAGAGTGAAGTAAGTCAGAAAGAGAAAAACAGATATTGTATATTAATGCATATATGTGGAACCTAGAAAAATGGTACAGATGAACCGGTTTGCAGAGCTGAAATTGAGACACAGATTTAGAGAACAAACGTATGGATACCAAGGGAGGAAAATGGCAGGGGAGTGTGGGTGGTGATGTGATGGATTGGGTGATTGGGATTGACATGTGTACAGTGATGTGTATAAAATTGATGACTATTAAGGACCTGCTATATAAAAAAATATATAAAATAAAATTTAAAAATTAAAAAAAAAGTAAGCGTTCTTTCTCATCTTTCATTTATTTGTTTATTTATTTATTTTATATGGACTCATAGATTCTCATCTTATGCTATGTATTATGATTATGATTGTTAATTATTAATAATTATGATTATTACCATTATTTACTTTGATAATCAAATTATCTTGTCTTTTGATGATTTTTACTCTTGGAGCCATTGCAAAGTCATTATGCTTTGCATTAAACTGTTATCATTAGATGCTGGGTTGTAAGGTCCATTTAGGGGAATGAAAAAATAGATTAATACATCATGTATATATAGATAAAAACAAATAGATTTTATACACATATTCTATTAAAATAGACTCTGTTAGGCAGAATAAAGGCACTCACAGATATCCATGCCCTAATATCCTAAACTTGGAAACATGTTAACATAACATGGCAACAGAGACTTTGCTGGTGGGATTAAATATGCTCATCATCTCACCCCAAAAAGGAAGATTATATGAATGAGTCCATGGGTCATAGGCCTTTATAACAGAATACGAGAGAGCTAAAGAGTCTGAGACATATGAGGCATTGGAAGGAATCATCTCATGGTTGCTACAGTTGCTACCTTTGAAGATGAAGGAAGCCACAAGCTGAGGAATGTGGGTGGCCTGTAAGAAGCTGGAGACAGCCTTCAGCTGACAGCCAGCGAGGAAAGAGGGACCTCAGACTTAAAATCACAATATACAGTTTTCTGCCAAATCATGAATGAGGAAGGAAACAGATTCTCCCCTAGAGCCTCCAGAAGTAATCAGAGGCTCACCAACACGTTGATTTTAGCCTGGTGACAACATGTCAGACTTCTAAACTACCAACACATAAAATTATATATATATATATATATATATATATATATATATATATATGTATATTGTTTTAGGCCACTGAGTTTGTGATGTTGCTCATCACAGCAATAGTAAACTAATAGATAGACTATGTATGTGTATATGCATATGGGCTATTGTCCATGTAAACACAATTTATTATGTATTTTCTCATTCTTTCTCACTCTTACACTCTGTCTCTTCCAGCATTTTCTCTGCCTCCTTTTTGTTTTATTCCATATCTACTGTGTCTTGCTTTTCCCTCTCTCTAATATATAATATAATATATATGTATATATAATAAAATATGTTCTGATTCTGGAGGCTCATGGGTAATTTAAATTCATCCCATGCAAGCCAAGAAGAGAGACATGATAGTAGAAAGCCAATACATGAAAATTAGTAGCAGCCAATCTTTGAACTTTTGAAAACTGAACTCCTAACCTTTCTGCTTTTTGCAATGTGTTTTTGCTGCTTCCTTAGAGAAATCACCTAAAATTATTTTGACTTGAGTATTACATAAAATATCTCCAAAGAGTTATTTTGCCAAGCCACACATAACATGTTAATATTTTCTCAAAAGACTTTTAATATAGCAATCAGTCTTCTTAAAAAATAACATATTTCCCCCTATAACTTGGCTTCATCATTGAAGCTTGTGGTAAACATAATTAAAAAGTCTGGAGCAGGTTTGAATGCTTAATGTCATGCTGGACACAAGCCATTATTTCAAGTTCTAGGTGAGATTGGATGGTTGGGCAGGTATCTCTAACTTCACGTAATTACCAGATTCTGGAGAAGTTGTGGTCAAATTATATTTTCATAAATAAAACCACAGTTTAGAGTGATGAGTAGAGTTTGCTATGTGAAGAAATCTTTGATGAATTATATGTTAACCATCAGTTCATAAGGTGTGTGTGTGTGTGTGTTCTTTTCTCTGTGGATAAATCTCAGCTGCCACTATTGTGTTTATTTAAAGTAGAGCAGTTATAGTTTAGAAATTTTTAAAAGACCTTATTTTCAATGACCTGCTGAGGTAGGAAGTGGTTGTTAAAAATGGAGAAGTTTAATTTTACCTTATTTATTTATCTTTTAAATTTATTTAATTGAAGAATAATTGATGTATAATATTATATTAGTTTCAGGTGTACTGCACAGTGATTCAATATTTTAATAAATAATATTCCATTTAAAATTACTACAAAGTAATGGCTATATATCCATATGCTGTATAATATATCCATGTTGCTTATTTATGTTATACATAGGAGTTTGTGTCTCTTAATCCCATATACCTATTTTGTCCTTCCCCCTTCCGTTTCCCCACTGGCAACCACCAGTTTGTTTTCTATATCTGTGAGTTTATTTCTGTTGTGTTATATGCATTCCTTTGTTTTATTTTTTAGATTCCACATATAAGTAATATCATACAGTATTTGTCTTTATCTGACTTATTTCACTAAGCATAGTACTCCCTAGGTCCATTCATGTTGTTGCAAATGGCAGAATTTCATTCTTTTTTATGGATGAGTAGTATTCCATGGTATATATGTATATCTCATCTCATTTATCCATTCATCTGTGGATGGACACTTAAGTTGCTTCCATATATTGGCTATTGTAAATAATGCTGCTATGAACATTGGGGTGTATGTACTTTTTGAGTTAGTGTTTTCATTTTCTTTAGATATATACCTAGAAGTGGAAATTCTGGATCATATGGTAGTTTTATTTTTAGTTTTTTGAGGTATCTCTGTACTGTTTTCCATAGTAGCTCCACCAATTTAGAATCCCACCAACAGTGTACTAGGGTTTCTCTTTCTCCACATCCTCATCAGCATTTGTTATTTGTAGGCTTTTTGATGATAGCCATTCTGACAGATGTGAGGTATATCTCATTGTGATTTTGATTTTTATTTCTCTGTTGATTAGTGATGTTGAGCATTTTTTCATGTGCCTGTTGGCCATCTGCATATCTTCTTTTGGAAAAATGTCTATTTGGGACTTCTGCACATGTTTTGATTGGGTTGTTTGTTTTTTTGATATTGAGTTGTATGAGCTGTTTACATATTTTGGATAGTAACCCCTATCAGTCATATCATTTGCAAATATTTTCTCTCATTCTGTAGGTTGTCTTTTTGTATTGTTGATAGTTTAATTACATCCAATTTGGTTCTTTTTGCTTTTATTTCTTTTGCATTGCATTCAAAAAATATTGCTATGATTTATGTCAAAGAGTGCTCTGCCTATTGTCTCTTCTAGAAGTTTTATGGTTTCCAGTCTTACCTTTGGGTCTTTAATTCATTTTGAGTTTATTTTTGTATATGGTGTTAGAGAATGTTCTTATTTCATTCTTTTACACATAGTTGTTCAGTTTTCCCAGCACCACATATTGAAGAGACTGTCTTTTCTCCATTATATATTCTTGCCTTCTTTTTCATAAATTAACTGACTCTAAGTGCATGGGTTTATGTCTGAGCTCTATCTTCTGTTCCATTGATCTATGTGTCTGTTTTTGTGCAAGTATCATTCTGTTTTGATTATTGTAGCTTTGTAGTGTAGTCTGAAGTCTGAGATGGTGATACCTTCAGCTTTGTTACTTTTTCTCAAGATTGCTTTGGCAATTTGGGGTCTTTTATGGCTCCATATGAATTTTAGGATTATATTTTCTAGTTCTGTGAAAAATGTCATGGGTATTTGATAAGGATTGCATTAAATCTGTAAATTTCTTGAGTAGTATGGATATTTTAACAATATTAATATTTCCAATCCAATAGCATAGAATACCTTTCCATTTCTGGAAAGATATCCATCTTCAATTTCCTTTACTGATCTTTTATATTTTTCATAGTATAGGTCTTTCACTTCCTTGGTTAAGTGTATTCCTAGGTATTTTATTCTTTTTGATGCAATTTTAAATGAGATTGTCTCTTTTTTTTACTTTCTCTTTCCAATAGTTCACTATTAGTGCATAGAAAAGCAACAGATTTCTGTATATTAATCTTGTATCCTGGATATTTACTGAATTTATTTCTTAGTTCTAAAGCTTTATGGTGGAGAATTTTAGTTTTTCTATATATAGTATTTTCATCTGCAAATAATGATAGTTTTACTTATTCCCTTTCAATTTGGATGTCTTTTATTTCTCATCTGATTGCTGTAGCTAGGACTTCTAATACTATGTTAAATAGAAGTGGTGAGAGTGGACATTCTTGTCTTTTTCCTGATTTTGAAGGAAAGGCTTTTGGCTTTTCACTGTTGAGTATGATGTTA
This sequence comes from Mesoplodon mirus, assembly GCF_964341445.2. Lineage (NCBI taxonomy): Eukaryota > Metazoa > Chordata > Mammalia > Artiodactyla > Ziphiidae > Mesoplodon > Mesoplodon mirus. The sequence continues at coordinate 72,447,222 of NC_138991.1, forward strand.
GCTCTAGGTTTGTTATAAGTGGCCTTTTTTATGTTGAGGTATGTTCCCTCTATACCCATTTTGATGAGAGTTTTTAGTTGTTGAATTTTGTCAAATGCTTTTCTGCATTAATTGAGATGATTATGTGATTTTTATCCTCCCTTTTTTTAATGTATTTTATCACAGTGATTTATTTGTGAGTATTGATCCATCCTTGCAGCCCTGGAATAAATCCCACTTGATCATGTTCTATGATCCTTTTTATATATTGTTGTATTCAGTCTGCTAATATATCGTTGAGAGTTTTTGCATCTATATTCATCAAGGGTATTGGCTTTTCTTTTTCTTTCTTTTTTTTTTTTTTTTTTTTGTGGTATGCGGGCCTCTCACTGTTGTGGTCTCTCCCATTGCGGAGCACAGGCTCTGGACGCGCAGGCTCAGCGGCCATGGCTCACAGGCCCAGCCGCTCCACGGCATGTGGGATCTTCCCGGACTGGGGCACGAACCCATATCCCCTGCATCGGAAGGTGGACTCTCAACCACTGCACCACCAGGGAAGCCCTGGCTTTTCTTTTATAATTATAATTTTTTTGTCATGTCTTTCATACCAAGCCTACCCTAAAAGAAATGTTAAAGAGTTTTCTTTAAGTGGAAATATAAAAGACTATACAAGAAGTAAGAAGCTATAAGAAAGGAAAGATCCCACTAAGAAAGGCAAATATATAGTAAAGGCTGAGGATCACTTAAATAAGCTAGTACAAAGGTTAAAAGAAAAAAAATTGAAATTTTTAAATTATATTTCTAGTAGTAAAATTGAATTTGTAATTTAAAAACTCCCAGCAAACAAAAGTCCAGGACTAGATGGCTTCACAGAAGAATTCTACAAAGATATAATGAAGAGCTAATACCTATCCTTCTCAAACTATTCCAAATATTTAAAGAGGATGGAGCACTTCCAAATTCATTTTATGAGACCACATTACACTGACACTATAATCTTTTCTTTTAACTTAAGGGAATATTTTGGTCTTCAGTTTTAAATCACAAATGTTTCAAAGCTCTCTATAAATCTCTAACTACCATGAAAATTAAAAAAAAATAAAGAGAATTTAATAATCCTTTATCTCTGAATCATTGTTCATTTAGCCTTTTGTTGTGCAACTGAAGCCATGTGAATTTGACATATCACTTTTGATATATTATTACATTACCTCGATATAAACAAAGCAACTTTGTATTCCTGTAATCTTAACATGCTTCAAATTGTTTCTTTTCAGTCACTTTTTCATTATTCAATCATTTACAATGGAATACACTATATTGATTTTTTTTAATGTGGAAATTATGACCTTTGAGTTCCAAGAAGTTCAGAATTCAAGGCTGCTGGGCAAAGAAATAAACCTGTTAACAGAAATGTATGAGAGGTAATACGTTCTGTGATAGATACACAATGAGAAGATATCTTGGTGAGGAGAAGAGTATCCTTAGGAGATATCAATAAAAGTGATTATTCAAGCATATGCAGAATTTTACCAGGTGGGAAATGGTGGAGAGAACAGCAGAGAGAACATCAAGTGCTAAAGCAGAGATGAGCAAAGAGGGTATCATATTTGCAAATAGTCAGCATTTTGAGGCCATTGACCACAGGGCTCACTGTGGAAATGTAGAAATTATAGAGTGTAGGCATTCTGCTTGCCTTTTCTGAACAGTCCAAACAGACTGATGCCATTAGCTCCTTTATCACAATCCTAATTTCCTGTTTAGTATCCTTTCCATTTCCCACTGTACATGTACATGGGAAATAAGCACACAAATAATGGCTATCTAGATTATTTCCATGATATTTTTGTTAAAGTAACATTTCTATACAGAAAACTTCACTCTTATTAGTGTAGTGTTCTGTGAGTTTTGAAAAACATGTATAGTGATGCAACCACCACCACCACCAAAATCAAGATATATTACATTTCAATTGTACCAAATAATTCTTCATGTCTTCATGCCTCTTGCAATTCACCCTTTACAGTCACCCCTAAATCCCAGCAAACAGTGATTTTCTCCTTTCCTATACTTTTGCCTTTTCTAGAAAGTCTTATTAATAGATTCCCAGTCTTCTGAGTCTGACTCCTTATTTTTTTTTATTAGTTTCTGCTTTATAACAAAGTGAATCAGTCATACATATACATCTGTTCCCACATCCTTTCCCTCTTGCGTCTCCCTCCCTCCCACCCTCCCTATCCCACCCCCCCAGGTGGTCACAAAGCACCGAGCTGATCTCCCTGTGCTATGCAGCTGCTTCCCACTATCTATCTACCTTACGTTTGGTACTGTATATATGTCCATGCCTCTCTTTCGCTTTGTCACAGCTTACCCTTCCCCCTCCCCCATCCCCAAGTCCATTCTCAAGTAGGTCTGTGTCTTTATTCCTGTTTTACCCCCAGGTTCTTCATGACATTTTTTTTTTCTTAAATTCCATATATATGTGTTAGCATACAGTATTTGTCTTTCTCTTTCTGACTTACTTCACTATGTAGGACAGACTCTAGGTCTATCCACCTCATTAAAAATAGCTCAGTTTCATTTCTTTTTATGGCTGAGTAATATTCCATTGTATATATGTGCCACATCTTCTTTATCCATTCATCCAATGATGGACACTTAGGTTGTTTCCATCTCTGGGCTATTGTGAATAGAGCTGCAATGAACATTTTGGTACATGTCTCTTTGAATTATGGTTTTCTCAGAGTATATGCCTAGTAGTGGGATTGCTGGGTCATATGGTAGTTCTATTTTTAGTTTTTTAAGGAACCTCCATACTGTTCTCCATAGTGGCTGTACCAATTCACATTCCCACAGGAGTACAAGAGTGTTCCCTTTTCTCCACACCCTCTCCAGCATTTATTGTTTCTAGATTTCTTGATGATGGCCATTCTGACTGGTGTGAGATGATATATCATTGGAGTTTTGATTTGCATTTCTCTAATGATTAATGATGTTGAGCATTCTTTCATGTGTTTGTTGGCAGTCTGTATATCTTCCTTGGAGAAATGCCTATTTAAGTCTTCTGCCCATTTTTGGATTGGCTTTTTTGTTTTTTTGCTATTGAGCTGCATGAGCTGTTTATAAATTTTGGAGATTAATCCTTTGTCAGTTGCTTCATTTGCAAATATTTTCTCCCATTCTGAGGGTTGTCTTTTGGTCTTGTTTATGGTTTCCTTTGCTGTGCAAAAGCTTTGAAGTTCATTAGGTCCCATTTGTTTATCTTTGTTTTTATTTCCATTTCTCTAGGAGGTGGGTCCAAAAGGATCTTGCTGAGATTTATGACATAGAGTGTTCTGCCTATGTTTTCCTCTAAGAGTTTGATAGTTTCTGGCCTTACATTTGGTCTTTAATCCATTTTGAGCTTATTTTTGTGTATGGTGTTAGGGAATGATCTAGTCTCATACTTTTACATGTCCCTGTCCAGTTTTCCCAGCACCACTTATTGAAGAGGCTGTCCTTTCTCCACTGTACATTCCTGCATCCTTTATCAGAGATAAGTTGACCATATGTGTGTGGGTTTATCTCTGGGCTTTCTATCCTGTTCCATTGATCTATCTTTCTGTTTTTGTGCCAGTACCACACTGTCTTGATTACTGTAGCTTTGTAGTATAGTCTGAAGTCAGGGAGCCTGATTCCTCCAGCTCAGTTTTTCGTTCTCAAGATTGCTTTGGCTATTCGGGGTCTTTTGTTTTTCCAAACAAATTTTGAAATTTTTTTGTTCTAGTTCTGTGAAAAATGTCAGTGGTAGTTTGATAGGGATTGCATTGAATCTGTAGATTGCTTTGGGTAGTAGAGTCATTTTCACAATATTGATTCTTCCAATCCAGGAGCATGGTATATCTCTCCATCTATTTGTATCATCTTTAATTTCTTTCATCAGTGTCTTATAATTTTCTGCATACAGGTCTTTTGTCTCCTTAGGTAGGTTTATTCCTAGATATATTATTCTTTTTGTTGCAATGGTAAATGGGAGTGTTTCCTTGATTTCACTTTCAGATTTTTCATCATTAGTGTACAGGAATGCCAGAGATTTCTGTGCATTAATTTTGTATCCTGCTATTTTACCAAATTCATTGATTAGCTCTAGTAGTTTTCTGGTAGCATCTTTAGGATTCTCTATGTATAGTATCATGTCATCTGCAAACAGTGACAGCTTTACTTCTTCTTTTCCAATTTGGATTCCTTTTATTTCCTTTTCTTCTCTGATTGCTGTGGCTAAAACTTCCAAAACTAAGTTGAATAAGAGTGGTGAGAGTGGGCAGCCTTGTCTTGTTCCTGATCTTAGTGGAAATGGCTTCAGTTTTTCACCATTGAGGACAATGTTGGCTGTGGGTTTCTCATATATGGCCTTTATTATGTTGAGGAAAGTTCCCTCTATGCCTACTTTCTGCAGGGTTTTTATCATCAATGGGTGCTGAATTTTCTTGAAACCTTTCTCTGCATCTATTGAGATGATCATATGGTTTTTCTTCTTCAATTTGTTAATATGGTGTATCACATTGATTGATTTGCATATATTGAAGAATCCTTGCATTCCTGGAATAAACCCCACTTGATCATGGTGTGTGATCCTTTAATGTGCTGTTGGATTGTGTTTGCTAGTATTTTGTTGAGGATTTTTGCATCTCTGTTCATCAGTGATATTGGCCTGTAGCTTTCTTTCTTTGTGACATCCTTGCCGGGTTTTGGTGTCAAGGTGATGGTGGCCTCATAGAATGAGTTTGGGAGTGCTGCTCCCTCTGCTATATTTTGGAAGAGTTTGAGAAGAATTGGTGTTAGCTCTTCTCTAAATGTTTGATAGAATTCGCCTGTGAAGCCATCTGGTCCTGGGCTTTTGTTTGTTGGAAGATTTTTAATCACGTTTCAATTTCAGTGCTTGTGATTGGTCTATTCATATTTTCTATTTCTTCCTGATTCAGTCTTGGCAGGTTGTGCATTTCTAAAAATTTGTCCATTTCTTCCAAGTTGTCCATTTTATTGGCATAGAGTTTCTTGTAGTAATCTCTCATGACCTTTTGTATTTCTGCAGTGTCAGTTGTTACTTCTTCTTTTTCATTTCTAATTCTATTGATTTGAGTCTTCTCCCTTTTTTTCTTGATGAGTCTGGCTAATGGTTTATCAATTTTGTTTATCTTCTCAAATAACCAGCTTTTAGTTTTATTGATCTTTGTTATCATTTCCTTCATTTCTTTTTCATTTATTTCTGATCTGATCTTTATGATTTCTTTCCTTCTGCTAACTTTGGGTTTTTTTTTTTGTTGTTGTTCTTCTTCTTTTTTCTCTAATTGCTTTAGGTGCAGGGTCAGGTTGTTTACTCGAGATGTTTCCTGTTTCTTAAGGTGGGATTTTATTCCTATAAACTTCCCACTTAGAACTGCTTTTGCTCTGTCCCATAGGTTTTGGGTCGTCGTGTCTCCATTGTCATTTGTTTCTAGGTATTTTTTTATTTCCTCTTTGATTTCTTCAGTGATCACTTCGTTATTGAGTAGTGTATTGTTTAGCCTTCATGTCTTTGTATTTTTTACCAATCTTTTCCTGTAATTGATGTCTAGTCTCATAGCATTGTGGTCGGAAAAGATACCTGATACAATTTCAATTTTCTTAAATTTACCAAGGCTTGATTTGTGACCCAAGATATGATCTATCCTGGAGAATGTTCCATGAGCAGTTGAGAAAAATGTGTATTCTGTTGTTTTTGGATGGAATGTCCTATAAATATCAATTAATTCCATCTTGTTTAATGTATCATTTAAAGCTTGTGTTTCTTTATTTATTTTCATTTTGGATGATCTGTCCATTGGTGAAAGTGGGGCGTTAAAATCCCCTACTATGAGTGTGTTACTGTCGATTTCCCCTTTTCTGGCTGTCAGTATTTGCCTTATGTATTGAGGGGCTCCTATGTTGGGTGCATAAATATTTACAATTGTTATCTCTTCTTCTTGGATTGATCCCTTTATCATTATGTAGTGTCCTTCTTTGTCTCTCCTAATAGTCTTTATTTTAAAGTCTATTTTTTCTGATATAAGAATTGCTACTTCAGCTTTCTTTTGATTTCCATTTCCATGGAATATCTTTTTCCATCCCCTTACTTTCAATCTGTATGTGTCTCTAGGTCTGAAGTGGGTCTCTTGTAGACAGCATATATATGGGTCTTGTTTTTGTATCCATTCAGCCAATCTGTGTCTTTTGGTGGGAGCATTTAGTCCATTTACATTTAAGGTAATTATTGATATGTATGTTACTATTCCCATTTCCTTAACTGTTTTGCGTTCATTATTGTAGGTCTTTTCCTTCTGTTGTGTTTCTTGCCTAGAGAAGTTCCTTTAGCATTTGTTGTATAGCTGGTTTGGTGGTGCTGAACTCTCTCAGCTTTTGCTTGTCTGTAAATGTTTTAATTTCTCCATCAAATCTGAATCAGATCCTTGCTGGGTACAGTAGTCTTGGTTGCAGGTTTCTCTCCTTCATCACTTTAATTATGTCCTGCCTCTCCCTTCTGGCTTGTAGAGTTTCTGCTGTGAGATCTGCTGTTATCCTGATGGGGATTCCCTTGTGTGTTATTTGTTGTTTTTCCCTTGCTGCTTTTAATATGATTTCTTTGTGTTTAATTTTTGACAGTTTGATTAATATGTGTCTTGGAGTATTTCTCCTTGGATTTATTCTGTATGGGACTCTCTGTGCCTCCTGGACTTGATTAACTATTTCCTTTCCCATATTAGGGAAGTTTTCAACTATAATCTCTTCAAATATTTTCTCAGTCCCTTTCTTTTTCTCTTCTTCTTCTGAAACCCCTACAATTCGAATGTTGGTGCATTTAATGTTGTCCCAGAGGTCTCTGAGACTGTCCTCTGTTCTTTTCATTCTTTTTTCTTTATTTTGCTCTGCAGCAGTTATTTCCACTATTTTATCTTCCACCTCACTTATCCATTCTTCTGCCTCAGTTATTCTGCTATTGATCCCATCTAGAGTATTTTTCATTTCATTTATTGTGTTTTTAATCGATGCTTGATTCATCTTTAGTTCTTCTAGGTCCTTGTTAACTGTTTCTTGCATTTTGTCTATTCTATTTCCAAGATTTTGGATCTTGGAAATAGAATCTTGGATCATCTTTACTATCATTATTCTGAATTCTTTTTCAGGTAGACTGCCTATTACCTCTTCATTTGTTATGTCTGGTAGGTTTTTATCTTGCTCCTTCTTCTGCTGTGTGTTTTTCTGTCTTCTTATTTTGCTTATGTTACTGTGTTTGGGGTCTCCTTTTTGCAGGCTGCAGGTTCGTAGTTCCCATTGTTTTTAGTGTCTCTCCCCAGTGGCTAAGGTTGGTTCAGTGGGTTGTGTAGGCTTCCTGGTGGAGGGGACTAGTGCCTGTGTTCTGGTGGATGAGGCTGGATCTTGTCTTTCTGGTGGACAGGTCCACGTCTGGTGGTGTATTTTGGGGTATCTGCGGACTTTTTATGATTTTAGGCAGCCTCTCTGCTAATGGGTGGTGTTGTGTTCCTGTCTTGCTAGTTGTTTGGCATAGGGTGTGCAGCACTGTAGCTTGCTGGTCGTTGCGTGAAGCTGGGTGCTGGTGTTGAGATTGAGATCTCTGGAAGATTTTCACCCTTTGATATTATGTGGAGCTGGGAGGTCTCTTGTGGACCAGTGTCCTGAAGTTGGCTCTCCCACCTCAGAGGCACAGCACTGACTCCTGGCTCCTCAATTTGGGATGATTCATTGTCTATTCATGTTTTCCACAGATGCAGGGTACATCAATTTGATTGTGGAGATTTAATATGCTGCTTCTGAGGCTGCTGGGAGAGATTTCCCTTCCTCTTCTTTGTTCTCACAGCTCCCGGGTCTCAGCTTTGGATTTGGCCCCGCCTCTGCGTGTAGGTCGCCGGAGGGCATCTGTTCTTCGCTCAGACAGGACAGGGTTAAAGGACCAGCTGCTTCGGGGACTCTGGCTCACTCAGGCCGGGGGGCAGGGAGGGGCACGGAGTGCGGGTGGAGCCTGCAGCGGCAGAGGCCAGCGTGACGTTGCACCAGCCCGAGGCACGCCATGTGTTCTCCCAGGGAAGCCATCCCTGGATCCCGGGACCCCAGAAGTGACGGGCTGCACAGGCTCCCCAGAAGGGGGGCGTGGACAGTGACCTGCACTCGCACAGAGGCCTCGTGGTGGTGGCAGCAACCCCAGCGTCCCACGCCTGTCTCTGGTGTCCGCGCTTTCAGCCGCGGCTCATGCCTGTCTCTGGAGCTCCTCCAAGCAGCGCTCTTAATCCCCTCTCCTCGCGCACCAGGAAACAAAGAGGGAAGAAAAAGTCTGTTGCCTCTTTGGCAGGTCCAATCTTTTTCCGGACTCCCTCCCGGCTAGCTGTGGCACATTAGCCCCTTCAGGCTGTGTTTACACCACCAACCCCAGTCCTCTCCCTGCGCTCCGACTGAAGCCTGAGCATCAGCTCCCAGCACCGCCCACCCCGGCGGGCGAGCAGACAAGCCTCTCGGGCTGGTGAGTGCTGGTTGGCACCGATCCTCTGTGCGGGAATCTCTCTGCTTTGCCCTACCCAGGTACATGGGGAGTTTCTTCCCTTTTGGGAGGTCTGAGGTCTTCTGCCAGCGTTCAGTAGGTGTTCTGTAGGAGTTGTTCTGTAGGAGTTGTTCCATGTGTAGCTGTATTTCTGGTGTATCTGTGGGGAGGAAGGTGATCTCCACGTCTTACTCTTCCGCCATCTTCCCCGGAAGTGCTCTGGAGCTTCTTTAAGCAGCGCTCTTAATGCCCTCTCCTCGCGCACCAGGAAACAAAAGGGAAGAAAAAGTCTCTTGACTCTTCGGCAGCTCCAGATTTTTTCCCCAGACTCCCTCTGGGCTAGCCGTGGTGCACTAACCCCTTCAGGCTCTCTTCCTGCTGCCAGCCCCAGTCCTCTCCCTGTGCTCCGACTGAAACCCGATATCCGAGCCTCAGATCCCAGCCCCACCCACCCCGGCGGCCGAGCAGACAAGCCTCTCGGGCCGGTGTGTGCCTGGGCGCACCGATCCTCTGTGCCAGAATCTCTCCACTTTGTCCTCCACACCCCTGTTTCTGTGCTCTCCTCCACTACTCCGAAGCTTTCCCTCTCCGCCACCTGCAGTCTCCGCCCGTGAAGGGGCTTCTAGTGTGTGGAAACCTTTCCTCCTTCACGGCTCCCTCCCATTGGTGCAGGTCCCGTCCCTATCCTTTTTTCTCTGTTTATTCTTTTTTCTTTTGCCCTACCCAGGTATGTGGGGGAGTTTCTTGCCTTTTGGGGGGTCTGAGGTCTTCTGTCAGCATTCAGTAGGTGTTCTGTAGGAGTTGTTCCACGTGTAGATGAATTTCTGATGTATCTGTGGGGAGGAAGTTGATCTCTGCGTCTTACTCTTCTGCCATCTTCCTCCGTCCTCCCACATCTCCTTTAAACATGTTAATGACTTAACTGAAGAAATTACTGAGAGGCCATGAATATCCTATGCTCTAAACTCCAAGAAATTGCATTAATCTACAGGTTGCTCTTATTGTTTATTTCCCCAAGGAACTACATCATACTCACCTGTTTTTGCCTCTGACAGTGATGGCAGCAAAGCATCATTATACTTTTATCCATCTTGTAAGGATGGACCCTAGAAATGGAGGCTTTGCTCTCTTCTGTGGATGATGACAAAGTAAGACTTGACTCATGCTTTCTCTGGGTTCCCACAGCAAAGCTACTGAAACAGTATCGGGAAAGTGTAAGAATCTTGAAGGGTCAAGAGTCAGCAAGCATTTTTTGTTTCTCATTTTCTACTTAACTCTTAACATTTTCTCATCATCAAATAACTTTAGTTTGTCTTATTCATCAGGAGTAAAATGTTCACAGTGGTTGTGAAATGGTCTTTGGACTGTGTGTCAGTCACTTTAATCCTGGGAAAAGGCATTATATTTCATTTTTTCTTATTCCCTCTTAAAGCACAAAACAAACCCTTTTCCAATTAGAACCTCTGACAGTAGTTTTGAGAGAGTATTTCAGACACAGCTCTCATGATGTCTCCCTGGCTGGTAGAGAATATTGTGTGGGAATGAAAGCTATGGAAGCTGCAAACAATTAGTATGATGCTTTTGTCTAGAAATGTACATGTATCTCAGTAAAACACTGAATTTGTTATTATTGTATTATATATTATTACCATTATCTTTTGTTGTTACTATCATTACGATTATGTTCATTATCATTCTAGAATACGAGTTCTTTGTTATCACAATAAAATGTCCTAGTGACACAACTAAAATGCCACTTATTCCTGTTTTCAAATGTGTATATATGTGTAGATGTGTGTATGTGTAGTTTACACATTCTTATATTTCTCTAGATTACCTTTTTGTTGGCTTAGAAAGGCTGAGTATGAATGTAGCTAGCCTAAGACTGTAGAAAGTTCCTCTTTGAAAGAGAAATTTTTCTCAATTTTTAATTTCCTTTGCCAGTCATTAGAAGTTGGTGGGAAATTCCAGTCCTATGAGAAATGCTGACATTAAATTTCTGTAAAATATCTGGAACAATTGATGTTACCTGAACCAGGCCTAATCAACTCTTAATATAAAAAGCTCTTCAGAACAAGGGGGGATGGACAGGCTTATGGTAAAAGGAAGTTGATCCAATGTTTTCTCTTTTCAACTAGGAGTTTCCAAAGAAGTAAGATCATGAGGACATCAGGGACTACTTTGGAATAGAAAGGCAAGACAGACATTTATTTTCCTCATCCTTTGGAGCTGATATGTCCCAGATCTCCAGTCCAAGGCCACCTTCAGCCACTTTCCCTGGCCAGCCTGTGTCTCTTTTCAACAGTGGCCTTCTGCCAGCCCACCTCACCCTGGCACATTTTAAAACATTTATCGCATTTTTGAGCCACTGAGATAATGATAGAGAATAAACCTAATCAGCCCTGTTTAGAGAGCCTAATTTGTGAAAATTTACAAAAATACATTATATCAGCTAAGGATATATACACAAATACATTCCACTCAAATCACAATTTACCTACTGTACTTATAATGATAGGTATTCTCTGTCTAGTCGAAGTTGATTTTCAAAAAGATAAGCTTTAATTTCATGGATTCCCTTAACTAGCTGCACTGCTTGCTCTGTTTCCTTGATTCTTTGTGTAACATAATGAGTAACTGGATAGCTGCCTCATATTTTATGGACACATAATTCATCTCAATTCCAGATGCAGGAAAGTTATTTCTGCTTGAGTTCCCAATGTTTTATTCACAGCCTCAATTAGATGATTATTTAACAGCCAGTTGAATTCCCAGACCAAACCATCAAGGCCTAGGTCTTTAATTGCTTAAAAACTGTTTGTTCTAACATTTGGCTTTCAAACATCCTGCTGGGTCAAGTTTCATTGAAAAAAGATGGCTTTCCTAGTCTAAGAAGCTTTTAGAGGATAGAATATAAACAGTGACTCAATAAGATAACAAAACATATCTAAGATATTTTTATCTAAAATATGTATTTATTAATCCTGTGTATGTGTGTATACTAAGAAAAAAAACAACCTAGATTTTCTCCATATTAAAAGTATCGGGAATTTAATTTCCTTCAATGCCAAAATCTACCTTTAATGATAACTAAAGGTGATGAAGAGGCAAATAGGTATATAGCACATTAAGGGATTAATACTTTCTCATAGGAAACAGTAAACTCAACTTGATGTTGTTGCAGCCAGTAAATTTTTTTTTTTTTTTTTTCTTTTTGCAGTATGCGGGCCTCTCACTGTTGTGGCCTCTCCCGTTGCGGAGCACAGGCTCCAGACGCGCAGGCCCAGCGGCCATGGCTCACGGGCCCAGCCGCTCCGCGGCATATGGGATCCTCCCAGACCGGGGCACGAACCCGTATCCCCTGCATAGGCAGGCGGACTCTCAACCACTGCGCCACCAGGGAGGCCCCAGCCAGTAATTTTTAAATCCTCCATTAAGTATCCAATTATCCCTAAGACAGGTGTTGGCATAACAGACACAGAGCATCATGGGGGATTATTATTTTTATGATGGAAGAGTAAATATTTAACAGAATCTTACTTCTTTAGGAAGTGATAATATCAATACCAGGATATGGTACATCAAATGAAAATGTTACATAGTTAGAATGTTGTAACAGACACACTTATGAAAATGCTGGAACACTCCCAAAAAGCATTTGAGAAAAGATAAAGCAAAAAAGGACATTAAATAATGTCAATCAGTTATCCTCTTATGTAAGAAAAGCCAAATAAGCAGAAATGAAACCATTGCAAAGTCATTTGAACTTAAATCTCAAAAAACATAAGAAGGGTGCTTCAATCCTAGCATTGACCAGACTTCCTTTGCAAACCTGAGCAAATGCCATTGTCTTTAACCTCATTTCTCCATTTCTGAAATGAGAAAGATTGGATTTTGTTTCTCCAAGGATCCTTGAAGTGATTAATTGCCTAATGGTTTCTAAAGATCTTTGAAAACCAAAGGGCTGAGATTTAACATATTATGGTGCATCCCCCCTTGATCATGGCATTTCTGAAGTTTCTTTGTAATTAAGTTTCCATTCTCTCTCTCTCTCTACTTTTTTAAACCTTACTGATTATTTTTCCTGAGATGCGTTTTACTGAGAAAATGGCCAATAGAGCCGCTGACCAGCATTTGGATAAGACAAGTTGTTTCGGGTTTATTTTCTAAAATGTGACACTGCCTTCTCTCTTTTTAAAATTTCTTTTCTTTTTCCTCTTCTCTTTATTTTTCTTTCTATTCCTTCCTTTTTATTTTTTTCTTCTCTTTCCCTCATTCCATGACATATTTCAAACATATAGAAAAGTGCAGAGAATAATGTAAGACTTCCAGGGCATGCAGCCATGACACAGATGTCATAAAGAAAAATGGTATAGATGATCTTCTTTGCAAAGCAGAAATAGGGACACAGATGTAGAGAACAAATGTATGGATACCAAGGAGGAAGAGGGTGCGGTGGGATGAATTGGGAGATTGGGATTAACATATATACACTACTATGTATAAAATAGATAACTAATGAGAACCTACTGTATAGCACAGAGAACTTTACTCAGTGATCTGTGGTGACCTAAATGGGAAGGAAATCCATAAAAGAGAGGATATATATATATATATATATATATATATATATATGATTCACTTTGCTGTACAGCAGAAACTGACACAGCAGTGTAAAGCAGCTGTACTCCCCCTGCGAATAAAAGTCCATCCAGAGTTCTAACACAAACATGTTTTAGTTTCCCATCTGTCAATTGTAGGAACAAATCATGTCAAATATATTGAGGTAAAGAAATATGATGGATAGAATAAGTGGAGAATATTGGGTAAGATGGTATTTTTTTCACAAAATATTGACCACCACGGACCCAGAGGAAACTGAGAAGGGCTATCTTAATTTTTCTGATAAAAAATTGAAACCCAAATAAGCCAAAAATTGCTTGCAAAGAACTTCAAAGTAAAATGTAGGCTTGGCAGCCAGATTTTGCCCATTGCCTCAAGAGCTATCACAGTTCACTCTTCTCCCTGGCTGGTATGCATGTTTCAGCTCATTTCTTAGCATTATAAATAATTCATTAGACACTATATGTAATTCACAATCTTCCCTAAATATTGGAAGTCACAAGCATGCCCATGCCTCATGGTTCTAGCTATTTGTGAGTGTCGCTTTTAAGTGCCAGGGATATGGTTCAATAAATTATTAGAAGCATATTAATTAGCTGTTTTTCATTAGGCAGTATTGCAAGAAAGATCAGCAACAAAATGTTAACAGGTGGAAGATCTGATTTATTGCATATCTCATAAATCAAAACCAAATAAAATTTGGTACAAGTCATAGTCTCTGTTGCATTAATTAATTCTGTTATTCACTAATGAACTCTAATAATAATAAATTAACTTATACATAAGAGAATAATGTTTAGCTTCCTTATAGTTTTAATAGAAATAAAATTTTCTTATGGGTGAAGTTTCAAATGTGCCCCTCACCAGCTCCACTGGCTTCTCTCCTTCCATGAGTTAACCACTGTCTTCAAGATTTTTGTGTCCCTACCAGTATCTTTTTCCATGTGGATGGACATTTATGTTGTTTTCAAGATTTACTATTTAAAAAAATGATAATGAACATTTGTGTACTTATTTCTTTTTGGACTTGTATAAGGTTTTCTAGTCTGGACTCTCGCAGGGAAATTTTTGAGTCATAGATAATTTTATATTCAACTAACTTCAGTATTTCCAAATTGCTTTCAAGATTGGTTATAATGCCACCAACAGATAGATTATGAGGCTCGTTAGGTGTCTGGATCATCTTTAATTCTGGAGATTGTCAGTCTTAAACATTGCTCATGTGATAGGTATTAAATCATATCTTATTTTTTATGTGTACGTTTTTTGAGATATAATTTGCATATAGTAAAATTCACCCTTTTGAGTGTATAGTACAGTGTTAGAAATTTTAACAAATTCATACAGTTGTGTAACCACCACCACAATCAATATATAGAACATTTCCATCACCTCCCCAAAATTCCTTTATATCTCTTTATAGCCAGATTCTTTTTAATTCTCACAAATAGAGCTTCCTGGATGCAAGTTGACTGACACACATCCAGGCAACACATCTGTAATCAAGTCACTGGCTATGGGAATGAAAATGTGATAATTCAATTTTAAAATCTTTCAGAGAAACCTCCAATATTAACCTAAGAGTCCACTATAAAATTTTATGGGACATCTAATTAAAGATTATTTTAATTGATATTGACATTTATGTTGTATGTCTTCTATGCTGTAGGAATTTTCATGAAATACATGAAATCCTTTTGATAATTCATTAACTAGAACTAGAATGGTCTGAATTTATAATGAATTTTGATATATAGTAAATTTTGCTATAATAAGGCGCTTTGTGGCCAAAATGTGTAGTTTTATTCTAAAGTAGTCTCAGTAAATTCTATCACATGTAGTCTCTGGATTATAGAGAGACTGACATTTTTATAAAGTGGGTTTTGCCAACAATATTTTTAGTGTCTTTCCCCTGTATTCCTCCCTCTTCTATGAAGTGGAAACTAACTTCACAAAGCAGATCCACATGCTCTGAAACAGTGGAAAGGGGGTTTTTGATATAAATTAAAATGTGTCTTCTTTGATTTCTTCTCACATTATTAAGACAGGTAAATTGTATTTTCATGAAATGTTTCCATGTAGAAAAAAACTCTGCTGATCGATGAAATTATTTCAGAGGGTCTCACTGCAGCTGCCATCCTTTTATTTCTAACTCCAAATCAGAGAGAGGGGACAAACAACCCTTGACTGACACGACTGATTCCAAGTCTCAGTGTTATGGAGAGAAGAAAAACACCTCTAGGTATGACTTCAATTTAATTTTTAAAAATTGTCCTCAGGGACTCTGGTTTTTATAGCTTGATTTAGAAGACATATTAGTGACTGCTGAGAGGGAAGTACAAGGAGGAATCCCAGTTGTGAAGATTGTAGTTTATGTTCAAGGTATTAGGAATGAGGACGTTGGTTTAATTCCAGTTTATTTATTTAAGTGGTTCTTATCTCCCTGTTTATGCTCTCAGTTTCCTAATTTATAGGCAAGTTCAGATATTAATACTGAAAAAAAGACAAGCAGTAGATTAACCAATTCAGTGAGTAAACAATCAGGCTTCATTTTAACAACTTCATTGAGATATAATTCACATACCATAAAATTCACCCATTTAAAGCATGCAGTGCAGTGGTCTTTAGTACATTTAGCATATTAATTGTGTAACTATCACCACAATCAATTTTTAAAAACTTTAATCATCCCAAAAAGAAAGCCGGTACCCTTTTGCAATCATGACATATTCTTTCTCACCTCAGCCCTGGCAAACACTAGTCTACTTCCTGTCTCTATGGATTTGCCTATTTTGGACATTTAATATGACTAGAATCACACAACATGTGATCTTTTTGTGACAAGCTTCTTTCATTTAGCATGTTTTTATGGTTTGTCTATATGGTAGCATGTGCCAGCAGTTCATTCCTTCCTATTGCCGTGTAATTGAATGGACACAACAATTAGTTTATCCATTCATTCATTGATGGACATTTTAGTCATTCCCTCTTTTCAGCTATTATGGATAATTTTGTTATGAATATTGGTGTAAAATTTTTCTGTGAAGTCACATTTCACTTCTCTTAGGAGTGGAATTGCTGGATCATATGGTAAATCTACTTTTAACGTTTTTAAGGAACTGCCAAAACTATTTTCCAAAGTGTCTGCAACATTCCACATTCTCACAGCAGTGCATGAAGTTTCCAAGTTCTCCACATCCTTGCCAACACTGTTATTGCCTGTCTTTTTTATTACAGCCATCCTAGTGGGTGTGAAATTGTCCCTCATTGTGGTTTTAGCGTGCATTTCCCTGATGGCTAATGACATTGAGCATCTTTTTGTATGTGTGTTGATCATGTGTATATATTCCTTGGAGAAATAGCTACTGAAGTCCCTTGTCCATTATTACAGACTACTGGATGAAGATTGAGGGAGAGCGTCAGGAGCCTGACTGTTGTTGTTATTATGTAATTGAACAATTTTCAATATTTCTGTACTGCCTTGTAATATATTAAGATTTATCTTGGATTATCATTCATACACACACACACAAAGTTAACTTAACTTTCTTTATCTAAGAAAAATGATAGTTTTTTTGCAGATTAAATTCTTCCCCCAAGATTTGAGGAGGTCTTGTTTCAAGTGTTTATTTCATATAAGGGGTTATCTCCAGGGTGTGTGTGTGTGTGTGTGTGTGTGTGTGTGTGTGTGTATGGATATGTGTATCTATGTGTGTCCATGCATGCCATCATTGGGAAGTTACCCTTTTACTGAGTTTGTTGAGTTTTAATGAAGCCTGATATTGTCCACCAGGGATCTACTCTCTCTCTATTGTGTTCCCTGGTGAACCAAATGATGTCTTAAAATATGATGTTCATGTCTGAGGGCCTGGAGTTGTCTGGTTATGTCCACTTAGCAGTAGAGTTTGGGGCAATAGCAATATTTGTGGGCTGATCCAAACCACTCCAGTCATTTATGGGAAAGAACTGATATTTATACAAATGAATTAGATACTTTGCATTAGTCCTTGCCATCTTTTTATTCTTAGTTTCCTGGCTATTTGCATTACTTTCCTTAGTTGTCTATGATAAATGTACACAATGGCTTAGTCTTAAACAACATTAGGAAAAGGATTTCATGCAAACTAGTAACAACAAGGAAGAAATAATTATTTAAGAGAAAGTTAAACAACTGAGGACTTAGGAACGGGAGTCAGCTACCCAAGGGTAGCTATAATATCGCTTTAAAAATGTTTTTGTTTACCTAAAAGTCACAGGAAAAAGGTGAAAAATACTTTTAGAAATCAAAGTATTTTAAGAAAGCAGTTATTTAGTCTGAATTTTAGTTAAGGACATTTTGCTCTTCCTATTTAATTTTAAGAATCGATGCTTGATTTTTTAAATTGATCAAAGATGTTTGGATTTACAAATAATTGTATGAACGAATTTAGCACAGCAGGGTTCTTCATGTGTCTTGTATAATGAACATATTGCAGCAACTATCTTTACTTTCTCATTTCCCATTCACCATCCATTCTTTCAAGTGCACTTGCATTGTCTACACTGAATTATGCAAATAAATGAATTTTATCAGATAAGAGACACATAAAGGGAAGAAGGTCTGACTGAAACATGATGAGTCTGAAATTATTTTCCTTACTCTTCTCCTTGACACTGTACATTCCTGTGGCTCTACAAGCCTTCTGCATTTACTTATATATTTGGCACATATTCATTTAAACTTGCTACTTTTATTTAGAGAGATTCTCCATCTTTCTTCTTCATTTGAATTTGTCTTGTCTCTTTCATTAAGCTGGAGACTACTCCAGGGGACATGGTTTTTCCCATGGCTGAGAGAACCAGCACTTTGTTGAGTCCTGGACTGCTTCTGTGTTGTATAATGACGGACAAGTAGATCATACATCATTGTTGTCATTTTCACTAGAATTCCAGAAGTTATTATCCTATGTGGGACATCCTCCTCCCCACCCTATCCCCAAGTCTCCCATCTCTGTTGCTCTCGGGTAAGAAGAGCATCAGGCAATCCTACACTGAGTAGCTGAGTCATCCACCCCAGGTGGAGAATGGGACCACAGAAGAGATACTGTGCAGTTTGTTGAGGGCAAAAAGGTTTTAGATTAATGTAAACAGGAGGGAAGAACTGATGTCAGTCTACGGTCAAAGGCTGAGACTCCTGTTTCAGTGTAAACATAGTATTTTTGCCAAATCTTTGCAAGCACTCAACACGCGAACGTGTCTTTACACAAAATCAAATGATTGTGGAGTCGGGCTGCATCTATGTATTGCATTCTCAAGATCCGCGTTGTTTTGGCAGTGTAAATATGACTCTTACCTTACAAACATCTTTAGAAAACATGGAGAAGAAATAGGTGAAGTGAAAATGGGAAGATTTCTTGAAGACAACTCAGAGCCAATGGAAGCTACACTGTTTGAAAATCTTAAACTCTCCTAACTTTACTAATATGAAGTGCAGCATATTTTAACTTTTAATTTATGTTTTTATTCTTGGGAATTTGTACCCTCCCTCAGCCAAACCCTCATTTATTTGTTTGCTCTCATCTTTCCTAGAACATCCATAATTTATAGCAAGTAAAAAGCCTGGTTAACCAAAGTTACTAATCCAGGAGGAAGAGTTCCAGCAGGAAGCATTTCTAGACCAGGTCAGTAACAGACAAAATGAGCAAAGAAGCAGACTTGCTGAGCAACATTTTGGCTAATACTATTGGAAGCAACACTCAAAACCAACTTACAGCTTTGCAAAGTTTGGGTTTTAAAGCAATCCTTGTCTCCTCATTCATTAGTAAGGTTGCAGGGTTAGTGACTGGGTGATCCTGCCAGGTTCACGTGTATCAGTCCCAGAGGCAAGACTCTGTGTGCTGAGAGCATCCACCAATATGACATAAAAGGTATACTTGTTAACATTTTAACTTGCTTCTCTTTAATTTGTAATAGCTACTAACTGTCTTAGTCAAGGACATTCTAAAAGGAAGTGTATAGGGGCTGAGCCTGTTGTAATGGGCTATTATTTCTCAAGTTAATGGCAGGGGAGCTTTTTCGGAGCAGGGTGAATCGAGATATCCCAAAATAAATTTAAAAGATTTCATTTCATAATAAACTTCACTTTCACTTTTTTAAATTATTTTTTATTGTAGTAAAATATACATAACAAAAATCTTACCATCTTAATCATGTTTGATTATACAGTTCAGTGATATCAAGGACATTCACATTTTGTGCTACCATGACCACCATCCAACTCCAGAACTCTTTTCATCTTGCAAAACTGAAACTCTCTCTCATTAAACAACTCCCTATTCCTCCCTACCCCCAGTCCCTGACAACGACCATTCCACTTTCTACTTTCTGCTCTATGGATTTGACTACTCTAAATACCTCATATAAGTAGAATCATACAGTCTTTGTTCTTTAGTAATTGACTTACTTCACTTAGCATGATGCCTTCAATGTTCATAGCATGTACCAGTACTTCCTTCCCTTTAAAGGCTGGATAATATTACACTGTGTGTGTGTGTGTGTATGTGTGTGTGTGTGTGTATATATATATATATATATATACATATATATATATATATATATATATATATATATACATATATATATTACATTTTGTTTATCCATTCATCTGCCTATGGCCCCTTGGCTTTTCCACCTTTGGGCTATAGTGAATAATGATTATCAACTTCATTTTGAAAGGAAAAGTTCTCTGCACTCAGTGTTAATGTTTTGTCACAATGTTTCATGTTGGATTTGAAGATAGCAAAATCCATTGAAAAACTGAGATCAAGATACACTGTATTGAAAACATAGATATTATTTATTTATTTTTCTGCCCAGGAATAAAATATTCCTGAAAACCTTTATATTGTGCAGAATAGCCAGCCTTTCAAGCTCAGTGTCTCTGTCCACTAACTGTGTTTACAAGAGAAAGGTGACTGCATTATCTTCTGGAATGGAGGGATACATGCTCCTTTTGCCTGTGATATTTATGGTAAGGACTCTGTTCCAGGGATTTGGGGTTTTATGAGGTTCTCCTCAGTGGGATGTCTTTTAATTGCTTAAGTTATATTAGTCCTTGAGGTAAGATCATTTTCTCAAGTGTCCAACCAAGTCCCCTGATCAACCCTCCTCAAAGCCACAGTAAAATTGGCATGCTTCAGTAGGGCAGGAATGCTAACATCCCAGATCTGAGAGAGGTAATTTCACCCAAAATGCACTCCAGTGATGTTTATGTTTCAGATAAAGTGTTTACAACACTGTCGCTGCCCTTTTGACCCCTGTTTCCTTGTTCCTGTGCTTCTAGGAGAAAGTGATACTTAAATTCAAATCTTTACTTTTATTAGCTCCCAGAGTGAACTAGGATTTCAGTCCAATCTTATCTCTGGTATAAACATCCTGTTACCATTCATATCTTGGAGATATCTTGGGGAAAACGATTAAATACATTCCATCAAGGGAACATATGAAAACTCCTCAGAATCTTTTTCCCTTTCTTTCTTTCTTTTCTTTCTTTCTTTCTTTCTTTCTTTCTTTCTTTCTTTCTTTCTTTCTTTCTTTCTTTCTCTCTCCCTTCTTTCCTTCCTTCCTTTTTTCTTCTTTCTTTCTCCCTTCTTTCCTTCCTTCCTTTTTTCTTTTTTCTTCTTTCTTTCTCTCCCTTCTTTCCTTCCTTCCTTTCTTCTTTTTTCTTCCTTTCTTTCTTTCTTTCTTTCTTTCTTTCTTTCTTTCTTTCTTCCTTCCTTTCTCTCTCTCTCTCTCTCTTTCTTTTCAAATTCATGACTGTATATATGACAAACTCAAGACAAAGCATTTTCAGAACAAAAAGGCACACTCTGCAGTGGCTGTTGTGGGAAGGGGCAGCCTGTGAGGTGTGAGTGGGGGAAAGCGGGTGAGGGCTGGAGTTACAGCCATATGCTGAAGTTATTTCTCAGGTTGGACCCTCCTGTGTGGACAGCATCTTCAGCTTAGCTATAGGGGTTGAAAAACAACACTTTAACCTGTTGCAAAACACAGCAGTGAAGATGCACTTCCCAGTTCTCTTAAAAGCAAAACCTGCATGAGCCTTTAGAGATTTATGACTTCAAATAAGTAGGATCCCACTTCCCGTGGTTGGCTCTATTCTCCTAAACCTCATCTCCTCAAATATAACAAGTGAAGGGCATAAACAGAGAGGGAGGAGAGCTTCAGGTCACTTAGCTGATGTAGCCTCTGAAGGTATGATGAGAAATCATACGTTGAAACTGAAGCTAAAAGACAGCTAAACCTTAATATCTGGGAGAAGGCTTGTGCAGACCAATTGAATGGTGAACCATTTTATTTACTGAGGATATTATAATGGTTTAGACAAGTAGATTAAACAGCTCTATAAAACAGAATTCTGCACATAATCAAATTTCCATTCTGCAATAAAACTTATCTGTCAGTTTGACAGAAATCAATGAGCTAGTAAATATGAAGACATGGAGTGAACTGAAGCTAAATGTCATAGGAATAATTTTCAGCACCTTGCATTCAGTTGGTGTTTTCACATAAGAAGTATGAGATGGGGAGCCAGTAGCCTCACCACGAGTGTGGATCCTAACAAAACACTATCGACCCAGAGTGCTGCACAAATCCCACAATAGCCAGTCACATCCAAAGACAAGGGGCCTCATATAAGGAAGACTGCCTGGATCTTGCTGTGACTTTCCAAGGGTGCCTTATTTTTTCTTATTAAGTAGTTTTTCTTGAGTGAAGGGAGAATCATATGTTCAGATTCTGGCAGCAGGGAAGTTTCTTGTAGAACCAGAACTACCCTAATTTTTCTAATTGTGCATATGTATTGTGGTAACATCTGGATGTCATCTTTGTATATTTAAATTGTTTTTATTGTTTATATATAATAAAAAATGTCTAGGCAGTGGAAAAAACAAAAAATGAAATTAAGAACATAAATGGGAATGTAGTAGAGACATAGAGGAAAAACAAAGATCGTGTAAATCTTATTTGCAGAATTGAGGAGAGCCATACTTAATACAGGTGAGGTGGCTTTGGACTTTTAGAGTGCCATTGAGCTGAGTATATCTAACCTGAGAACAGTTTTAAGACAGCGGCTCCATTTATAAGAATGCTTGTTACATGAAACCTTCTTTATTATCAGAATCACATCAGAATATCAGAATATCAGTATGCTCCTTGGATGCTCCTGTCTAAACCCCTTACAGGCTTTCACATGTTCTTGGCATAATGACAGCTTCTGGAAGCTGCCATTTACTCATGTAAAGAACTCAACTACTTGCTATCTGTGTGTATATGTCCTAATTAACTTCCCAATGATGATTAGTGTCCAAAGCAGAGAAGAAGTATTCAGTAATGAATTATTTCTCTGTTTATATATCTATTCCTGAGGTGAGTTGTTTAAGGAAGGTTTCTTCCTAGATTATCAATCTTTGCCGAAGAACATCATCAGCTGAACGTAGAATGTTTTGCATTTCATACTAGAAAAACAAACACATCAAAAATTGCTTGAAATAGACATTAAATTTGAAGTAAATAAGCACTCATAGATGTTTTAATTATGTATTGTTATGTAACAAATTACCTTGAATTTTTTTTTTTTTTTTAGTTTAAAGGAACAAGAGTTATTGAATATCTCTTACTGTTTCCTTGGGTCAGGAATTCAAGAACGGCTTGGCTGAGTGGTTCTGTGTCAGTCTCTCATGAGTTTACATTCAGGGTGTTGGCCAGGCTGCAGTCAACTGAAGGCTTCACTGACTGGAGGGTCAGCCATTCATGTGGCTGGTAAGGGCTGGCTGTTAATGGGAAGCTCCAGTGCCTCATAATGAGGGCCTCTCCAGAGGGCTGTTTGAGTGGCCTCACAGCATGGTGACTGGTTATCCCAGAGAAAGTGATCTAAGAGACCACAGTGGAAGTTATAATGCTTCATATGACCTACCTCAGAAGTGACAGTCACTTCCTCCATATTCTGTTGATTACATAACCAGCCCTGATTGAATGTGGGAGAAGACCACACAAGGGCATGAAGACCAAGCACCAGGGGCTACTGGAAACCATCTAAGAGGGCGACTACCATTTTAGGTATTTTTTTTTTTCAATAATTAATACATGTATGTGATGCATGCTTATCATATATATGCCCTGAGAAAGAACTTCACACATAATAGGCTCATTGTAAATATACGTTGAAGGACTTCATGAGATATTTATTTGAATATTTAATCCATGAAGAGTAAAAGTAGATACTTTGTTACTCATAGTTATTTATTATTAGAGTCTGAGTTTGACTCCATGTATAAATTATAACTATATAAGCATGTTTAAGAAACTGGAGGGCTGGGAAGCCACTAATGCAAGACTGAGGAAGACTTGGAAAACTTACTCAGAGAGATGGGCCTGACCAAAGAAATAAACAAGAGCACTGAGGGATACCTGGCTCTGGAATTGATTTCCATACTGAACTCCACTAGACGTTTTTCTTTTATATTTTTAATCCCAAATGCAAACAATATGGTCATGTTGCATTATTTTGCATTTACTTGATTACTAGTGAGGTGGATTATTTTCATCATGGATTTATTGGTCTTATCTAGCTCCTCTTCTGTGAAATTTCTGATCATAGATTTTTGCCCATTTTAAAAATTCAATTGTTTGTCCTTTTACATCAGTTTCTTATTTATGATTTTTGCACACTCTAAATTTATTATTTATTTATACAAATACTTCTTTAGATGCATTTGGTTGTTCATATTTTGCTAAAAATAATCCATTTTTAGATTTATTAACATAAGGTTATATATTCTATTCCAATTTTTTCTAATCTTATAAATATCTCTCATTCTATTTATCAAGTTCAAAATACTTTATATTTTATTAATTCTCCTTTGAAATTTCTTTCTTCTATCTTTTAAAAACTTAATTTTGCTTTTCCTAGATTCTTATTTATTTATTAGTATTTTTTCTAATGAATGTGTTAAGGGTTCTAAATGCCTCTGAGTGTTGCTCTGGCCATGCCTACAGTGTTTTAGTATGTATTGCACTCACTGACATTTATTTCTAAATGATAATTGATTTCCATTTTTAATTTTCTCCTTACACCTAAAATTATACATGGAAGAATGTTATTGTCAAGTGGATAGACTTGAAACCTATTCTTCTATTAATTTCTAGTTTCATAGCATCGTAAATAGAATATGACCTCTATAATTTCTATTACTTGGCAGTAGGTAATATTTTCTCTGTGGATTAATTAATGGTTGGTCTTTTAAAATGTCTAATAAATATTTCAAATATGATTGTGTCCTCTTCCTGAAAACATTGATTGTAGTCTCTCCTCTCTGTAGTCTCAAATTCTTCAGTATACAACAAAAGAGCCTCTTGAAATTTCCCAAACATTTCATGCTCTTCGGGCCTTTGCTCATGACATTTCCTACTCCTGGAATGTCCTCTTTCTTTACCTTAAATTGGCTAAAATCTACTTTCTTTTCTGTTCATTTTAGAAAATATAGTCTGTGTACTTTCTATAAACTATTATCTTCAAATGTCATTTTCTCTACAAAGGATTCTCTAATCTCCCTCAAGACTGTACCAACTTTACCTGTGGGGCTTTCCACTAATGCTCTACCCTTCCTCTTCTGAGTGTGGCATTTGCCTATTTATTGACTTTCTGTCATTAGTGTACAGACCACTTTGAGGCAGGGGTCGTATGCTGTTCCCTAGTATATCTCCCATTCCTAGCAGGGTGACTGGCATCTAGGAGGTGATAAGTAAATATGTGTTGAATGACTCAGGAAGAAAAGAAACTGTACAAATCATGAAGGGGACCTGATATTACCAGGTAATGGGGAGTTATGGAACTTCTTCATGCTAAATATTGTGCTAAGTGTCATACAAATAAAACTTCTAATTCTCAAAACCCTGAAAGGAAAACTGAGACTCAAAGGTACACATGTATTGGCTTAAAGGAGCAAAATGAAAATAATTGAGAATATTTTGAACATTGTAAAGAGTAAAGCTAGTTCATTGGTAGAGTGACATCAAAGAAAATGATGGAGAACACCAAACAATTGAGCAAAAACTTTCACAATCAACTTTATCAGACCTCTGGAAAATTGTCAGAAGTTTACAGCAGTGAAACAAACACTGAATAAAGAAAAAAGCAACTTATAGCTAGGGTCAAATCTCGGCATGCTTCAGGGTGACAATTAGACACTGTAACCTGGGAAAAAGAAGCGAGAATTTGCTAACATGTATTGGCAGAAACCTGGGGAACATGTGTGGGAAAGATCTCCAAAGGTGTTGGAGCAAAAAGGAAGGAATATAAAACTAGATTAGACTGAATTAATTGATATGGGAATACAGCCCCATTCCGGGGTTATCCCGAAGAACAGTGGTGAAGAAAAATCCTCCTAGGAGGCAAAAGTCTATTTTATGGAGTACACTGGTTGCCCACTCTGTCCGAAGTGAATGCCTGCTAAAATGAAGATCTATACTGATTTATGGGGCACTTGCTGATAGTTCAGTTCAATGGTTAGGGACTTTGAAGAAACAAGATAGGAAGATTGGTAACAAGTATGCTTCGGGAAGAAGTATGTGGGTGGACATTTCAGAATGGACACAGAATGTTAAGATTTTTTTTTGTCTTACGTGAACACTAATCAAAGGATATCCACTGCAGAGCAGATGCTTAATAAGTATACAAAACAATGCATTTGTGGATATCAGTCAGCCTCTTTCCCCAGCCAATCCAGTTCTTGCTCAATAGACCCATGAACAAGAAGTCCACAATGGTAGAAATATAGGCTATGCATAGACCCAACATTAACTTCCTCTTACCAAGGCTGAACTGGCTACCCCGAATCTATAGCCTAATCTGCCAACATTGGAGATCAGCATTGAAATCCCAATATGGCACCATTTCTGGGTACGACCCTACCACCTAGTGGCAGGCTAAGTACATTGGCCCTCTTCCATTATGGAAACATCAGAGATTTGTCCTCATTGGAATAGACAAATATTCTGGATATGAATTTGTCTCCCTGTCGGTAATATTTCTTTTAACATTACCTCCCTTGGATTCACAGAATGCCTGATCCACCATCATGGTGTTCCCCATAGCATTGCATCAGATCAAGAAATGTATTTCACAGCAAGGAAGGTACAGCAAGCTCCTGCCTGGGAATCAACTGACCTTACTGTGTACCTCATCACCCCAAAGCAGTTGGCCTAATTGAAAGATGAAATGGCTTGTTAAAGACTCAGTTATGGTGTCAGTTGGGAAATAACACTATGAAAATGTGAGGTTCTGTTTTACAGAGTGGAGTTTATTCTTTGAATCAGAGACCATTGCACAGCAGTTTTCTTTCCTGTAGCCAGAATCAAGGGGTGGAAGTGAAAGTGACTACTGTCACTATTATACCTAGTAACCCCTTGCAAATTTGTTGCTTCCCATCCTGGCAACTTTGAGGTCTGCTGGACTGGTGATTTTAAACCACAAGGGTGTTTGGCTCCACCAAATTGGAAGATGAGAATTCCACCTGGACATTTTGGGTTCCCTATGCCACCAATCCAAGAAAGGAAAAAGGAAGGTGGGCTAAAAAGGAGGAAACCTAGTAGTTGATTTTGATTACTAAGGGTAAGGGATAAATCTGGTTACTGTTGTACGATAAAGACAAAGAGAACTATGTCTGAAATTCACAGGATCTCCAGGGAGCCACTTAGCATTTCCATCTCCAGCTGTAAACGTTTATGGAAAACTGTATCAACTGATATTAGGCAGGATGACTAAGGACCCAGACCCTTCAGAAATGAAGACTTGGGTCACTCCATCAAGTAAAGAACCCACAACAGCTGAGGTTCTGGCTGAGGTCGAGGGAAATATGGGGATGGTAGATGAAGATGCCATAGATATCAGTTATGACCTTGTGGCCATTTACAGAAATGAGGGCTGTAGTAACTTTGCAAAAGTGCTTTATGCTTGTTACATGCGTATGTTTACTGGTATATATGACTCATTCTCTTCTTTCTCGTTGTATATGAAAAAAAGTCATATACAAGTTATGGGATGTTAATACATTTATTGGAAACAATAAATAATTAGAGTTATTGGAAGTAATAAATAATTATAATTTAAATTTGGGTTACAGAATATTTTGAGACAAATATGTGACTGAATATGAGGAGTAATTAATACAGCTTACAACACACTGTCATTGCATCCACGTTGGGACTGTGTGTCTTCCTATATGGGGGAAGAATGAGACCTTCACTTGTAAAAAGGAAAGTTGTGTCTTGTTGCAGGAGAGATCCTGTGTAGAAGAGAACAAATGGAGGTTGAGTAGCCAAGGGTGGGAACAGTTTTCAATTATTTGTCTCTCATCAATGAATATACCCTTCAATATGTGTTCTGTGATGAACAGGATTTGTTCAAGCATTTCCCCTTCAAAGTGAGCATGATGCTAAATTTCTTGGCAGAGTGTGCTGGGGAGACACTGCAGGAAGAAGAAGGTAACCGCAGTTTCCCCAGAGGAGGTGGTGGTGGCGAGTGTGTGAGGACATCCAGTGGAGCCTGCTCCAGCCATGATCCCTCTGTGACCTGGTACCTCTTCCTGGTGATCATTTTCCTGCAGTCTTCTCAACGCAGAAACCAAAGTCCCCACACTGTCTGCATGCAGTACCTGTGATGCAGAGGGTCATATCCCAGGCAGCCTCTCCTGTGAGTCCACACGTAACCTGTGTGTGCAGCTGGGGGCTAGGGAGTCCACTCAGAGCTTCCACTCCCTCTGCAAGTCCCTGTGCACCTGGATTCCTACTGCATGCCCACGCACCCAGTTCCTTACCACCTGCTCCATCACGTGCCCTCCAGAGGGTTACTTATTATTTACCCAGAATCTCCAGACCTGTTGTGATTTAGCTGAACTACTGAACTTCTCTGTTTTCTGGTGGCTGAATCATACCTTCTCCTCTAAGGTTTAAACTCCTTCCATGTTTGTCCTTCTTGGGATACTCTCCCTTAGCCCTACAGTATCTTGTAGACTTCCCTTAGATCTTATACCTACTCCTTTACTATAGTTAGTGTTTTTAATTTTTTTAATCTGTATACTGGATATATATATATATATATATATATATATATATATATATATATATGACTATGAAAAAGAATGTATATTCATATATACATTATGAATGAAAAGTATATATATATATGAAAAGTATATATATATATATATTTCTCAAGAATGGGTAGCAAAAGTTTTAAAAATGTAACTTTTTATCGCTCTCCAAATAGAATATTATCTTGGAAAATACTGAATTCATGATTATTAATGTGGTTTCAAAGATATTATCAAAATTTTAAAGAGTTCATAATTTTTTCTGTATTTAATACTTGTGCTGGTTGCAAAATTATAAAAAATTTAATGTTTCAACTCTGGAATAGTTCCTTCTTTACATAGGCACACACACACACACACACACACACACGCACACAGAAATGCATTGATGTATCATCATACTAGGTTAAAAGTTTGGAAGTCTGGAAATTCTAGATTGTCAACAAGATACTGTGTTTCCTAAGATGTTTTAAGGAATCCACAAATTGAGATTCACTTTAAGGAAAATCCCCAAGTAAGTTTGTCCAAGAGAAGATTAAGAAGGAAAATGGAGGAGGAGGCTTAGGTATGGTGGAAAGTGTTCAATTCTCTAGTTCTTTTAATCCAAAATCACCAGCTAATAAGGCATCTAATTAAAATGTAGAATTCACAGCAATCACTATTTTGCATCTGATTTTTGCACACCTTGGAATGGAAATAAGTTAAAATATTCCTGTTAAAATGATGACTGAACAATATGAAGACTTAGACTTGACCACCTGCTCATGCAGTGAAATCTCAGCCTGTTTTGTTGTTTCTTTGTTGGCTGTTTAATCAAAGGTGATAATGTGGAATTAAAGACATATGGAAAAATAAATCATTTTTGAAAGGCTCATTATGATTTGCCTTGCTACATCAGAGAGTCAACTTTGAAAGTAGATATTGCAGGCCCATAATCTGGTAACTGAATTTGGAAAGAAGAGAGGAAGGGAAGGAGGGAGAGAGGAAGGGAAAAGAAAGAAAGAAAAGAAAGAGAAAGAGAGAGAGAGAGAGAGAGAGAGAGAGAGAGAAAGAAAGAAAGAAAGAAAGAAAAGAAACTGCTACTTATCTTTCTTAAAAGGAAATTAAAGGAATGAGGAGTGTTATTTGTGAATGAAGACGTGGCCTCGTGTTGACTGTTACTCTCTGAATTTGGCAAGAGAACTATATATCCCACTTAGAGTTTTGGAATTCAAGAAGTATCACTAAAGGAACAAGAAACTTTCTGGACATGAGGTGGTAGAAAGTGTATGAAATAGGATCCAACTTATATTTGAGGATATCTGAGTTATTAGGAATGCACAAATGAAAATGTATTGAATATTAGTCAAGGCACAGTGAGTGCTAAAATTAATTCCAAAAGTTTGGAATTGTTGGAACTCACAAAACTGTACTATCAAAGAAATGGGCAGTTCTGAACTCTTCATTGCAGACACTGGATTTGAGATGGACTAATAAACGTGGTAATCAGATAGGTAGGGGGTATGGAGATAGGGGATGTGAAAGCATGCTCAGTGGAAGAGACAGAATAAAGAAAGGCATAGGAAAAAATATACATAAAGACAAAGAGACCACATATAATGGCATGTTAATCTTGTTCCATGTATTAAGATATATTTATTATTTATTTTACACAAACCAAATCATTTTCAGTGAAATCAACAACCACTTCTGCATAAACATTGATTGATGAAAATGGATGCTGTCCATTGAAAGTAACATTACAGCTTGTACTCTTCTCATCTGCAAAATGGTTCAGTAATATTTGTCTCCCCTGGTAGTTTGAGGGTGAAATGGACCCAGTATTAATTAAATGAGTCAAGGAAGTCATGCTTCAGCTTCATAGCATGTGAGACTCCATCCCATACCTTAGCAAACATGAATTATCACACAACATGGTCTCACTGCACACCCACCCAAGGCTAATTTGGTTTAGAATGTGGAGTATCTGGAACTCTCATATACTGCCAACAAGAGTATGAAAAGGTACAATGTCTTTGAAAAACTAACAGAGTAACTATACTTACCCTATGACCCAGCAGTTCCATTCCTACATATATACCAAAGAGAAAGGAGTTCATGCACCCACAAATAACATACAAAAATGTTCATAACAGCCTTAGTCATATTAGCCAAGTAGTAAGGAAACATCCATCAATAAACAAGTATCCATTAACAGAAGAATGGAAAGACAAACTGATATATTCTTATAATAGATGCACCAGAGCAATAAAAAGAACAAACTGATAGATACAACAACATGGATAAATAAATCTTTAAAAAAATGAACGTTGACTGACAAGTAAGCCAGTCACAAAAGTTGGCATCCTGAATGGTTCCGCCTGTATGAAGTGGAAAAGCCGGCCGACATTAATCTACCAGAGACAGAAAAACAGTTGCCTAATTCTGAGAGTGGGATGGGGATTGACTGGGAAGGGGCACAAGGAAACCTTGTGGGGGCCTGAAAGTCTTCTATATCTTAACCAAAGTGACAGTTACAATGGTGTATACATTTGTGGCAAATAATAGAGTTATAGATTTGTGTTTTGCTGTATGTAAGTTATACTTCAATAAAGTATTATTATCTAAATAAATGAATGAATGAATAGCTAAATTAATGAATACATAGCATCAATTTAAAAATGCTTGTGCTTCCCTGGTGGCACAGTGGTTGAGAGTCCGCCTGCTGATGCAGGGGACTCAGGTTCGTGCCCCAGTCCGGGAAGATCCCACATGCTGTGGAGTGACTGGGCCCGTGAGCCACGGCTACTGAGCCTGTGCGTCCGGAGCCTGTGCTCCACAACGGGAGAGGCCACAGCAGTGGGAGGCCCGCGTTCCGCAAAAAAAAAAAAAAAAAAAAAAAAAAAGATAGCGGCCAGATGACATGGATACTCAGTGCGATAAGAGTTCTAATCCTTGGGGCTTCCCTGGTGGCGCAGTGGTTGAGAGTCCGCCTGCTGATGCAGGGGACATGGGTTCGTGCCCCGGCCCGGGAGGATCCCACATGCCACAGAGCGGCTGGGCCCGGGAGCCATGGCCGCTGAGCCTGCGCATCCGGATCCGGTGCTCTGCAGTGGGAGAGGCCACAACAGTGAGAGGCCCACGTACCGCAAAAAGCAAAAAAAACAAACAAAAAAAAACCTTGCCAATCGTACTACGACTATTACTTACTATTGCTGTTGTTGTTGTTGTTACTACTAGTGTTTTTCCATACTGGACACCAAATGGCTATGTCATACCTGCAAGTGTGGTGGCGATGGCTTAGGGTGAAACAAAAGTAAGAGTCTGTAGTATTATATTAAATCATATTAGATGAGTTCTGGAGGCTCAATTCTTTGCTGGCTCTGGAAGTTAGGCAAGTCTGAGTTCCCTAAACTTTCATCCCTATTCTTAATACATGGGTAATAATTGTACCTCCCACAGTTTTGTAAGAAGTGAAACATTTGTAAGGAAACATAACACATATGAAACAATATGTGATATGAATGTAACATGTAATATGAAATATGTTATCTATCCTTTTTATTTTCACCATTAAAATCCTAGCTAATTTTTGGTAAGCTATGTTGCAAATGTAGTTTTAACTTAGTTTTTGGTATTATACTTGCTAAAGTACTTTTTATTGTTTTTTACTTAAGAGGTTTATAAAAAAATCACTTTCATATTAATTCATGTTATCTTTTGATTACTATTTATGGTTAATCACTCTGGTGACTGGATGGCTTTTCTGAAGGCTATTGTTACCATAATCAACAGGATTAATATAACCTCCTAGGAAATTAAATGCTTATTGTAGTAAAATGTAAGCTGCTTGAGAGCTCTTTGCTGTATCTGTGGCTACTGACATCTATGATGTACACGGCCTAGCATATAGTAAACACTTAATAAATATTTGATGAATCCATAAATTAATATATTTGGTAAACAAAAACCTATTTCTTAGAACTGAACATGCCCAAACTCTCTTTGTGAAAATCCTGAAGGCTGAAATTTTGAAAGGCTGCTGGTATATATATTTCATGCAATGCACCAAGAGTTTCTAAAATAGAAGTCTCAAAATATGATAGACTTTGCTTCCAGGAAAGTGTTTTGCACCTAGGTTAGAAATGATTTTCTTTGGATGTATGTGGCTTTGGATGATCACAAGACACAGAAAGCAGCCTTGTGTTGGCATGATGGGGTGACTGGAGAGATGCAAGCAGGATCTAAGAAATCTGTTAAATAAAGAAAAGAAAATTTTATTACCAGTGGCAGCAGGTCGGAAAAGGGTGTTGGACCAACTTCTGGGCTCCTACAAATTTCTGTGAAGTTTGTCAGATTATTTTTCCGCAAATATTGTAGTTGTTTGAATGGAGCTCAAAGTCAAAACCACCCCATCGCCCCTCTGACACCTTTGCTTTTCTTTACTTCTTTCCCTGTTTTGAAGTTAATGGAATTGTATCCAGTGCTTTACTTCCATAACAGATGACAAAATCCAGACAACTGCTGATTAATGTGGAAGAGTTCTGGATTAAATATCCTGTCAAAAAGCATAATTGAAATGTTAATTCTATAGAAATATTTGAACCAATGAGTCACAAGGAAAATAGGCTGAGTTGTGAGATATGTTAAAATTAAAAAAAAATGTTTATTTTCACTGACTGGAAACTAGAATGTAAAGGAAAATAAATGTAGTTTTAAGAAGCAAATATTTGTGAAATTCATTTTTATACTGTAAATTGTGAAAAATAGTTACAAAATCAGATTCTGTCTGTACCTATCTGCCTGGTTGTTCATTCAGGGAAGTAGTGCCTGCCCACCCCCAGTGATACTTGAGAATGTGTGGAGGTGTTTATTACTTAACAAAATGGGACACTACTGGCATTGAGGGTGATACACATACATATATTTTATATATATTAAATATCATATGTTATATGTTATAACATGTTTTATAATGTATATGCTATATAATGTTATCATATATATATAAATCTGCATATATATTTTTTATATATATAAATAAATTATCCTTTGGAAATGCTATATTCTTCTGGAGAGACGTGGTATTATGGGGAGCAGTGTTATGCATGGCTTTGAAAGTGATATTGGATGTAATCACAGGGAAACTAGTAAACAAGCCTAAACTGAAAGTCATTCTACAAAACAACAGGCACATCCTCTTTCAAACTATCAATTTGATGAAAGACAAGGAAAAGTAAGGACTAATGCAGATTGAAGGAGAATAAAAAGACTTATCAACTATATGAAATGTATGATCCTGGGCTGGATTCTGGACCATTTAAAAAAAAAAAAAAGACAATATTGGGACAATTGGTAAAAATTGAATTTGCACTGTGTATAAAATAATAGTATTGTAACAATACCAAGTTTCTTAAATTTGACCATTGCATCACGATTGTGTAAGAAAATGCCCTTGTTCTTAAAAATACATGCTGAAGTATTTAAAGATGAAGAGTCATGGTGAATGCAACTCTCAAATCATTCAAGACACCAAACAGAAGAAGAATAGGTATATGATAAATGTGTACCCACGTTGGTGCTGCTATCCATATCCATAACCATGCCCATGTCCATGTCCATATCCATATCATATCCATTATCATATCCATGTCCATATCCATATCATATCCCTATCTGTCTATACAGAAAAAAGTAGAAAAAAATTTTGATAAAAGAGTAACAATTTCAAACTCTAGGTACTTTTCTTGCAACTTAAAGCAATTTTTAATAAGTAATTTTTTAAAGGAATAGATTGGGAGATACCAGTTTTGTTGAAGGTCCGCTGGCACACCTAAAGAATAAATCTGCTTCTGCAAAGGGACAATTGCAATGTCATATGTGATATATGATGATTTTAATTAAAGACCCTTTTGGAATGTACTGTTAACTAGAGCAGTGATATCTTTGAGACTCAGGGAAATAAATCATTATTTAAAAGTTTTCTTAAAAGACAAGTCTATATGATCTTACCATATGTCATTAAAATTCAATTTTAAAATAATAAATGTGATTGCCTTCCACTTTAACCAAAATAACAGCAGCTTGATTGAATTTTTCAGTTTCTAGAATGCTGTTGGGAATAATGGAGACTATTAAACCAATCCAGATTGTTGAGCTGGGTTAAATTTAATTTGGAATTAATTTAGTACTATTTGCATAGTGTAGACACAACAAGATATTCTGAATACATTTTGGTTCATGATCAGCATGTTACTGTTTTGTGGTTAAATATGAGGAGAAAGGTCCTAAAAACAATTTATTTTCATCATGATCTCTTCTTGTCTCTCTCTTTCCCTCCTTCTCACCCTAAATTTGTACTCATGTGAGTCTGTGCTCTTTGTTTTTAATAGAGTGGCAAAAGTATATTTTCAGTGTCACTGTCACTTCATGCTTTTTGTTTCTTGCGGGAACACATATACCACTTGTGACCCTTGGCTGTGTCCCTAAGATGTGGTAGCCTTTGCAGTTAAGGGTAAGTGGTAGTAAAATACACTTTGTTCTGTACAGTGTTAAAAAAGAAAATGCGTCCCTTTGTTTGACCAACCTTAATGAACTTCCGTTTACTTCAGTGGCAAGTGAAACATTTGTGTAAGAAAGAAATATTTTCTTCAATGGGAAATGCATTCCATGTGTGTTATATTTCATATTATAATAGGTTTTTCTTGAGCCTATACTATTCACCACATGAATACATGACTTTTTTCAGGGGTCAGTATTTTGAGGTAACTATTATTTGCATTTGTGGGAATAAGTGATAAATATTATTTTTATAGTTAAGTATCATTTTTAACTCAAGTTCCCCGAAAATACTCCCACTTTTTTATATGAAAGGTACTTGAACAATTCCCTTTCAAATAAAGAAAAAAATCTCTTTTCCTGGGGCACAGGCACAGGAGAGCAAGGATGGAAGATGAAGGAGCAGGTCAATGTCCATATTCTCTCACTCTCATTAACTCGGTCAGTTCTTCTCCGCTTTGTCTTTCCACTTTAATCTTGCCTTATTCAGCAAGTGATGTCACAAGGTCCAACTTTCAGAGGGATATGCTAGTGGTGTCTCCAAGTGGTCTGACATGATTACCATTTGGAGAATGTTTGAGCCATAGGACAGAATCCTGGAGACTGACACTGGCAATGAGAATAGAAGTTTTGTAGTGACGTACGTCCAGGGAAGGGGGAGCTGAAGGGGTCAGGATGGCATTGATTAGTTGTTAATAGATAGAACCACAGAATTTATGAAGGAAAAAGAAAAGCGGGAAACGAGCCAACTCACTCTGATGCCCGAAAGAAATGTGTGGATTCTGCTCTCAGAAATCTATGTGTGTGTGCACCAGTTGGAAGAATCTAGATCCCTGAGGACTGTTCATGGACGCCCATAATTGGAACCTCAGAAAGTGACAGTGCAGTAGGTTTATAGAGGCCTCTGGCCTTTCCATCTCCCTTCTTTTCTTTCTTAAGAAGCATCAATGTCTTCCCAGTCATTTCAAGAAGTCGAACTCTAGCCCTTTGGGACTTTATTAAGTACAGTAATTAGATTGCCCTAAACATAAGCCCTTTGACACATCCCCTGACAGTAATCCATTCCTTGCAGAGCTTAGGGGCCTGAGCAGCCACAGAATGTTTTCATTATAGAGCTCTGGGCTTCCTCTTGTCTGGAGCTTTAAGTAGTGATGTTCAGCCACTTAACAAAGACCGCATTGCGATCCTTGGTTAAGTTCGCGACAAGGGAGTACAGTGTCCTGGGCTTACAGTCAGCTGTATCTGAGGTATCTTGGATTTAATGTCTGCTTTTCTCCTTTTCAATTTCCCCGCTCCCCCTAGAAGATACTGAGCTTATTTTCTTAATTGTTTCAATATAAGGCTAGAAAGTTGAATTTCATTGCCCAGAGGAAGCCCAGCATCTGTGTACCTATTCAACCATTATGTGAGCTAAGCGACTAGTGTTATAGACTCTGCATGTATCTCCAAGAGCATTTCCCATTTACTTCTTTGGGCTTTAATAATTCTGTGCTCAGAGATCTGCTATTCACAGTGTAGTCCAGGACTAGTAGCGGCACAGGCATCCCTGGAGGGTTGTTAAAATGCAAAAATCTCAGGTCGTGCATCAGACCAGCCAAATCAGAATCTGTCCCTTAACAAAATCCAAAGATGATTCTCATGCATTTTAGAGA
The DNA here is from genome assembly GCF_964341445.2 of Mesoplodon mirus. Taxonomy (NCBI): domain Eukaryota; kingdom Metazoa; phylum Chordata; class Mammalia; order Artiodactyla; family Ziphiidae; genus Mesoplodon; species Mesoplodon mirus. Next base: position 72,483,683 of record NC_138991.1, read on the forward strand.
TGGGAAGCTCTGGTCAGAAAGGATTTAATCAGTTGATTGTTCTGAATTACTTAGCCTATGAAGTGGGGGTCTAACTAACCTGTTTTTCTACCACAAAAATAACTAGATGGCTCAGCATTAAAAATTATTCACATAAATGAATTTATTTATTTTTTTCCAAAATTCATTTGGGTAACCATTTTGCATTTTTGTGTCAAATTGTTAAAATAAGTCAAAAATATTTTTATCCACTAGCCATAAATCTTTAAGAAAGAAGCATCTGGTAATGCAGACAGTGCTGAGGCACATTGGAATTTGACAGGTACCTGCACTATGCTTGGTGCTTCGTATATTTATTCTAAACAAAAGCTATTTGACACAAGTATCACTCATCATATTTCCCACATAAAAACAGGAGTCCCAGTGAGATTTTGTGCCCATTCACAGCACGACACGCAGTGAGCCCACACTCAGGGCTATCTTTTGCGAATTTTTTCCCCTTTCTATTCTTCTGCATAAAAGACAATTCCAAAAATTGAAAATACTTTAATTATAAGCCATTATCTAGAGCCAGTTTCTCAACCTCAGTGTTATTAACTTTTGAGGCTAGATAATTCTTTGTTGCTGGGCTGTCCTGTGGGATGAGCCCATTGTGGGATGTTTAGCAGCACGCTTGACCTCAACCCACAAGATGCCAGTAGCAAGTCACCAGCTTCTCACTGCACCTGATCTTCCCTCCCCTGCCCCCTACCTCTTCCACCTCCCCTATTTCCCTGCCCTCCCCTCCCCTACTCCACCCCCACCTCCCACCATCTTGCAAACTAAAAAATATCTCCAGAAAATGCAGTATGTCCCCTGGGGGCAAAATCACCTCTAATTGGGAACCACTGGCCTAGAAATATGTGCAGTTCTAATTACTCCTAGCTTTAATCTGATTTTCTCTATCATGCAACTATTTTTTTATGAGACTGCCCCCTTCTGGTTAATTAAAGATTCCAGGTAAACAGAGCTAAAAACATTCCGTAATTGATGCCAGCTTGTTTTCTCCACTTTCTCGGCATTCCATCCATACTTTCACAAAAAAGGGACATTCAACTTCTGCTTGTTTATTCTAACAGGTGTGCTCACAAGTTTCTGAATCTTCTTATTCTTCCGTGGTTGCATTACAACCACTGCCTGCAGGAAGGTAGAGAGATGCTATTCCATGGAAGCAAGTCAGTCTAGTGGATGAAGACACAGGCCCTCCAGCCCACATTCTCCTGCACCACTTCCTAGCTGTGTGATCTTGGGTAAGTTACCTCCTCTTTGTTTCCTCTGTGAAATGGATTCCTGCCTGATAGGGTTATTGTGAGAATTAAATGAGATGTTTCACTGATACTTAGAAGAGTGTCTAACACAGAGAATGTCAACATTTGTTTATTATTATTCCTTTGGTATTATCTATACCTCAGGGTCTTGTCAGGAGCAGAAGAAGGGCCAGACTCTCACTCATAAGCACATACTACTCTGTGGTTTTGAAATTTTATTCAAGCAAAGTTTTAGCCTATATTTTACATATATAAATTGTGTAACATATTCTATTTCTACCACAGACTTTTCCATTTAGGAGGTGGGAATATCACTGAAAGAAGTAAGCTGCTTGTTAACATTGGCTACTCTTGATTAATTCATAAAAAGTTCAAAAATGAACAAAACTGATCAGTGAGAGAGGGTTACCTTTGGTGCTTGGGGACAGGGGTAAATTGAAGGGAGCCTGATGAGGATTCTGGGACAATTTAAGTTCCATTTTTGGAGTTCGTTACATGAGACTGAGGAGTTTGTGAAAATCCATCAAGCCGTTCACTGATGATTTAGGTACATTTCTTTTGCTATTTATACTTCAGTAAAAGTTCAAACATACAACACAGATCAAGTAGAGAAAAAAAAAATCTTGTTCTACACCTAACAAAATTGTTTTTGAGAAAAGTAGAGACTTTCAGAGTTAAAACATTTTTGGTATTTTGTTTCATTATGGTTCCTGCATTATTCAAATGGTTTTCTGGGGAAGCTTGATTTCTTAAACTCTGTCCGTGCTTGTGTTATAAATATGGCATGGGGTGTGAAAAGAAGTTACTATATGGTTGTTTATGTTCACATGCCCAAACGCAAACCTGAATATTTTTTTAACTCAGACATAATATTGAGAAGTGCTACTTGGATGACTTCGACTATATTTTTAGCTTCTCATGCTATTGTTAATGTGAAAAATATAAAACTAAATTACAGGTCCCCCTATTTTCATTATGGAACAATTTTATAGCTGTCAAAAAATTTGTGTTTCACACTTCCCACATACACAAGACTACGCTGGTACTAAAGTTTATAAGTTTTTCTTTGGCTTTTTCTTAGTAGCTGAAAGGTTGATATAGTAATGATTTTGTTACAAAGTTGTCAAAATAAATAGACTACACAAAGCAAAGACAAGGATACTTAAATTCCAGAAAAAGATGAAATTTAGGTTATAACCATGCATGGTAAATAGAGGAGCCATTGGTGGAATCACCATATTATGCCCAAACCTATTTCAAGTCAAGAGTTTCAACATTTTCACCCCATTTCCCCCCCAGAACTGCTGCAGAGGAGACAGTCTGACTCAAGAGGTTTCATGCATTTTTATTTTTTCTGCCGTCTCCTATAGATGTGCCCATAAGCAGAGAAATAATAATAAGACCCAAGGGCACAGAGAAGATGAAGAGGGAGAGTGGAAAACAGAGCAGTTACACCCTGGTTAAACCCTCAGTAAGACAAGCAGCCCATAAAGTAGTTTAGCAAAGATTACTTATGAAAACTTAGTAGAATATAACAGCATCTTTAAATGAATAAAATTCTCTAGGATGATGTAGAAAATATAATTTGATTCATAATTCTAGCAAAAAGCACATTTTCAGAGCATAAAAACAATTAGAAAGCTCCTAATAGTAATACTGAAACATCCTTGGTCCTTTTTAATCATGCTTGCATTTAACAATAGAATATTTAAAAATTTAATTACTGCAGCCTATCTTTACATCTAAGCAACATATATTAATTTCACCCATGAGAAAAAAATCATCATAAATTTCAAGGAAGATTCACGTTGAGGTTCAGATGTCATCACAAATGACCTTCCTCTTCTCCTTCTAAATATAAGCTGTGTTTGTTTCCCCAAAGAGCAAAGTAGCTTGGCCTGAGGGGTTCTCATTTGTCTAGTCAGATAATAATGCCTATAACTAACTTCTCTTTTTAAAATTACTATGCCTTTTCCCCATTTTGTGTAGTAGGCCAGGCCTTTTCAAGTTTTTTTTTCACAGAGGCAGGCAGAGTGGTTAGTAAGAAACTGTACATGCTTTGCCTTTGGTTCAAAGCCTAAGAACCAGCTTTGTCCCTAGGGTGGAATATAGAATTCTGTTGACAGCAGTGGGCATGTCCTTTGTTTCCTCTGTTCACTTAAAGTCTTTGCAAGGTTCTAAGTAAATGCTATTAACAAGCATTAATACAAAGCATGAGTATGGAATTTCAGGGAGAGTCAAACTAGCAGAATGAACAGCGAGAGGAATATGAGACAACCCAAGTAGCTGAAGTCAGACATCCTCAGCAAAATGAGGTTGCTGACGGCAGACAGGTCTTGAGGGTCTGAGTCTGACATAAAGGTTGTAAAAACATCAGGACCACCAACTACTACTTATGCATCAATACCATAGAAACTCCCACACGTGAGAGAGATGCTTGTGTATTAGAAACAAGTGGTGCACATATACCCATAGAACCAAATGTGACAACTGTAAGAATAGGCACCAAAACCCTCAAATGAATAAAAACAGTAACATGGGGAGGGGATTTGGAAAGGGGGCATCTTTAATGACTAAACCCAATGACAAACTATTCTCTGGTGGAAGTTGTGCCATATATGCCATTTGGGAGATGATTTCAAATGGCATTGCCAGGAATATTCTCTTCTGGGTGCCTTGGTTCTGTCAATTCTTCCATCTCAGAGTTTCTTAATCCTTGAAATTGGCATTGATCTTCTATATCCAGCTATCAGCTTTTATACATTTGCAATTTATTCTCTCAAAATAGAGACTAACATAAAGCAAGCAAAGTGGACGTGAGACAAACTTTCCTCCCAAAGTCAAACTGGTTGCTCAGTGACCTGCTCACAACTTTAGGGTAACTTATAGCTCTGCAGTCATTCGGCCCCTGAAGCTGTCCCTATGAAGCTGAATAACCTCTGTCTTAGCCTGCCAAAAGGTTTCTCAGCTCAGTGCTACCCTTGACTGGCACTCTGTCATTATGCTATATTTAGGCCATGAAAGTTGTAATTAGCTTTGTTCTGTTGCAAACAGATCCAGCCTCACATGCAGTATAAAAGGTAATAAAATAGGTGGGCAGATATAAAAACCTGAATAAGCACCTTATGCAGGAAAATTTCATGGTTTCCAAACTGATGAAAAAACCAAGAAAAGGGAATGTTCATGGCTTCAAAAGCAGTAGAGGCCAGCTAAGAAGCCACATCTAGGTACAGCCAGCTTGCCACACAATGTTTAGTCAACCCCCTATCTCTCCCCCATTCCCCCAGTCCTGTCCACTGACAAGACTGTTCTGTAACTTGGTGATATTTATTTGGTGGAAGCTGTTATGTTTTGTTTTGTTTTTTTAATATGGCATCTCATATCTCTTTAAGGGGACAGTTTTGTCTAAAAGTGGACTTTTAGAATTCCATTGTTCAGTATCCCTGCATTATCTGTTCTAGATCTTGTCTGGGATGTGAATGCCATCTGTTTTTATCACACATAGCCACATGTGTTTGCAGGAATGGATGCTACTTATGAAAAAAGAGCTGGCAGGAAGGTACCAAAACATTAGGTCCACAGTGCCAAACTCATCGTTATGAGTTGATGAATCCCCTTTCACTCTCCAACCTGGTTATAAGCTCCCTGAAGGTGAGATCTATTGTCTCTTTCACAGGCTTTAGTTAAACATGGGCTAGCTGTAGATTATTAACAAATGAGTCATCAAGGAGATGCACTTAGAAAAAATATACGCTTTTTCAAGACCCAGGTTAAACATTTTAAAAATAATCTTTATTAAGCTATTGACAAAGGTTTTCTGACATTATGCAGGACTTTGGGGAACTTTGTATATTTGTCAGTTTGTTCAATGAACACAAATTCAAATAAAAGAAATAGATGGATACATGTAAGGAAATATTTTCAAAGAAAGAACAAGTATGAATTTTGTGTATACAGAAGTATAAAAAGAGAGAGAGAAAAAAAGAAAGGAGATCCAGAGGAAAGAGATGCAAGTATATTGATGAGTTGGTATACAATACTTAACAGTGAACTTGAAGTCAGGAAACATTATGGTTACTGTGTCTTCAGGAATGAGCTATAGAGTAAATGTTATTTCTTGTATTTTGTGGTTATGTGAGAAGAAGTGGGTGGGGAAAGACTCCTCATCCATCTTAAAGGAGGGTCCTAAGAATAAAAAGAGTAAACGGTACCATGCAGACAAGAAGTGATCTAGATACCAGGTAGATAATAGACATTTTTTCTGTCCTCTTCTATTGGGTTTGTATGTAGTGAAATGAGCTAGATGCAAGGGAACATCTGAGAACAAAAGTTCAAACAATATCTTATATCTGTGTAGCTTTTGACAATTTACTAGCCTATTTTTGCATTAATGTTTATATTTAATCTGCCTAGCTCTTTGAAGTGGGAAGGGTCAAGTTTATTTTTCAGATGAGTGAACCAAGTCCAGGAAAAGTAAGAAAACTTGATTGACCAACTTCTCAGCCAGTTAAAAGCAGAGGCGAGATTCAAACCTAAACCTACCTCTCAGTTTAATGCTCATCTAAGTCCTCACTCCCTGTCCTATAAAGATCCTCAACAGCCTTGAAGGGAAACCAGATATCAAGGATGTTTGCAATTTCCCATAGGACTCAAAGAAAGTAGTTATAATCCCCAGCTAAAATTTCATCTTCACTTTTATAACTAGAGCATGCAAAATCCCAATGCTAGCAGTGCCAGCTTCGACTTCTGGAATCTTCTTCCGGAGGAAAAACCACCCGATTCTCCCCTTTTGGCCACTGATTAGAAAACATGGGATTCAGGGCTGACAAAGTAATTATAAAGTGAACTCAAGGACCTTGATAATTTAAGGATAAAATAAAGACATTTGAGGATGTCTACTAATTTCCATGATGACTGGTGAGTTTTGCCATTGTGTCTAAGGGAAGTTATCTAAAGTTCTAGTGCACATTTCTTCACATTAATTGAGTGGGTTCATATTGTTATATTAAATATACTTTTTATTTGGGAGGATGAGAGGCTTGGATTGTACTTTTCTTTATTGAACTTTGCATTTTTTTTGTCAGCTTAGATATTGAATATGGTTCACTTTGTAAGAAAAAGAGAAAGAAAAAGTAGGATATATGAAAGATTTAATTACATTTATTATATGGGGCTTAGTCTTGAATTTTAAATTCATAGATTTTTTAGATCAATATGTGCTGTTTAAAAAGGCAATGTAAAAACTTCTTCTATGCTGTAATATTATAACAAAATATTCAGTTATAAATGTTTATATTATTCATAACAAGTGGCATTTTTTTCATTCATAGAGAGCTTCATTTGTTTTCCCAAAGTTGACTTTTTCATATTCAGAACCAGGCATTTGAAGGATTTGACATTTTACAGTTGATGACAGAAAATGGAAAAAAGCACAAGCTTTTTTTCCTCCCCCCTTCTGCTTTCATAATTCTATCCTGGCTCAACATGACTTTTTTTTTTTTTTTCTCCCCTCAAAATTTCCAAAACTGTTTATACTGTGGTGATAAGACCAAAGTCAGTGAGTTTAAGACTGGAAAGAATTTTTTTTTAAGAAAATGTTGAAAATGTGATTGGGAGGAAAATAGGTAGAAGGAGAGTGAACACTTGTGATGCTATTTCTTTGACAAGGTGTCAGTTCAGCTCCCTCTGTATCATTCAAAATAATAGAAAATCAGTCAGGCCATACTTTTTCACTCAAACTCAGATTTCAATATTGTACACTTTTTCTTTAAAGAGGTGTGAAGTTTCTTTTTAAGAGGACTCTCTCTCTAAATATAATAGAAATTTCCATACATTTATATACAAATGTACATTATATAAAACACATGAAGAAAAATAAAGATTAAAAAAAAAACACCTGAAGAAAAGTAAAGATTAAAAAACAAAAAAACAAACAAAAACAAACACATGAACACTTTCAGCCAAAATCCAAAGAAAATCAGTTTTAAAAATGTGAGAGGTGTTTGGAAAGTCTCATTATCAGGCCTAAAACAACAAATGAGCTTTGAGATTAAATCTTGTAATCATTATGAACATTAGGTTACGTTTTTTCTTTTTGACACAAAATTCTCACAGGTGGTTCTAATTAGACATAAGTAGTGACAGTGGCCAGTTTGACTAAATCCAGATCCTAGCCAAGAGTAATGGAAAAAAGTCTCAGCTTGCCTGCTTAGAAAACGGAATCTATATTGAGACAGTTCAAGGAAATGACACCCAGGACAAAATGTAAAAACCGTGGCTTGAGTCCCTTTGTGTTTTCTTCCTTTAGGGAGCCAAACACCATGAAACACCTAATGCCATGTTTCTTGCTGCCCATATTAAATTCCAAGTTTCTTAAAGAAAGCTTGTGTTCCTCTAAGACAAACTCTGTCCACTTTGCCATCTTGTAGGAAAAATACAAGGTTGTATGTTATATATATTGTCAGTCATTTTTATCCTTTGGTCTGGCATGGCTGAATGGCTAGTTGATAATTCTGTCAAGTCATTTCCTAAATAATTTACTGTTTTCATTAAAACTCTCTATTACCTTTAGTTTAGTTGAGCCATACAGGAAAGGAAAAAAATCTTCTTGGACATAGTTTCCAAAAATCAGTAGGTTAGTAAAACTTGGATCATTCCCCTTACAAGTTTTGTGATAATAAAATTTCTCCCTAGTTGTTCGTGTTCCTTTCTTATTAGTTAACATTTGTGTTCTATGAAGCAAACACACTCATCCTTGGCTAAGAAATGTCTTGAAAAATTCATGCAGGTATCTAATGGTCATCCAGAGTAACTTTTTAATCTTCTTAAGCAGGACCATTGCACATAATTGTGCCACTGCAGTAGGACACTCAGTCAATGCGATGAGTGAGGTTTAAAATTCATGCCTTCTAACAAGGGGCTGTGTCTGCCTGAAAGAAGCTGCAGCATTTTCTAATTTGCAGAGACTGGGCTTCCTGCCTTCCACTCATAAGTCATTCTTGAAAATCCAACCAAAAGGTTTTTTTTTTTAAAAAAAGCAAAGGATTACTTATGTAATTATTTACTTATTTTTTTCCTACTCTAAATATCTTAGTATATTATTGTCAATCAATGAATCTGAATTCTCTTCATATTTTTCCCCCCAAATATGATAAGGCATGATATATCAGCCACCGACATCTCACTTTGTGATTTCTTAAGCGTGGCACATAAGCTTGCTGAAACATGGGTTTCCTTGGCTGATTCAATGTACATTGATAAGGTGGATTAAAAATTAGGGTGTGAAGGGACAGGAAGAAATACCCAGAGAAGCCCACATACACTATCCTCCACATGGTGGAAAATATGCTCTTGACTAAACAATTTTCAGAGCAGTTGGTGATGGTTCATTTCTTTCTGTATAGCTGCCCCTAAGATACAGAGTGAAATAACAATAGTGTAAGCAGATAGCCTTTAAAACTCTAGCTTTTGTGAGACATATCTTCACTTTGAACATTTTGATCATAATAATTATTATTATCCCTACTATTATTTTACCTCATACAAAACTGTGCTTGACTTCATAGTACTCACAATTCCTGGATGTTATCTTGGAGGAATGATTTTTTCCGAGTCAACAAGGTTAAAAGTGTGAAGGAAAGCAAAACAAAACAGTCAGCAGTTTATAAACAGAATGTGTTTGTGAATTTTACTTTTTAGCAGCTCAACTTGACCTCAACTGAATACGCCTTGAAGTTCTTTTCAGCTCTTGCTGTTTTTAGATGTAAAATATTTGTTCATATCAGTGCAAAAATAACTGCTTTTTATTGGTGGTTAGATTCCTAGTGAGGCTGATTTCCTACAGAGAAAGGCCTGGAATGTCAGTCCCACCCTTTTAACTAATAGTGACAAAACAGATATCTCTGTCCTATTGCTTTGGGGAATGCATTTGATCTTAGCAGGGGATCCACTGATAATGAGAGGAGTCCTGAAGAGAAATATCAGAATTAAAAGGTAGAACATGCTACCCATTTTGCTTATATCACCACTAGTCTAAGGAATCCCTAGGGGCCTGGAGTTGTAAAAGATTCAGCAGCTTATCTCCCGAAGCTTTTCCAATTCAGGGGAGATGACATATGCAGAAGAACTCATTGTCTTGGGATTTTATCAGGATTTAAAGAATATTTTTCCAAGTGAAGTTCAAGATTAGACACTTTTGGAAAGGAATCATTTTGAGCAAACTTGTTTCCTAACTCCTATCTACCTCATGAGACTGTGATGGGTCAACAATTCACGCAAGAAATTCCTGATCCGTATTCAACTTGCTTCCTCCCCTGTGTTTCACTCAAACCCGCCCTTAACAAGTCAGAGAAGGATTCAGGCAGCTGGTTTTGGAGTAAGAAATCCTGGACCAGCTAGAAGGGTGGGATAAGGAGGGTAGGAGGGAGGGAGATGCAAGAGGGAAGAGATATGGGGATATATGTATATGTATAACTGATTCACTTTGTTATAAAGCAGAAACTAATACACCATTGTAAAGCAATTATACTCCAATAAAAACATTAAAAAAAAAAAGAATCTTAGGGAACTTAATGTACTTGAACATATTTTTTTCTTTCTACTTCCTACCCCGTCTCTCTCTTTATCCTTTTCTCTGGTTGTCACTTTCTGTTTCTTATTTTATTTTATTAAAAAAACTTTTTTTTGTCTTTTTCTAGAGTGGCAGCGGCTAGAAAAATTCCTAGACTGTGTCGACATTTGTCTCCTTCGTCACACACAGAGAGCTTGGGGCAGGGCCCTGCTCTTCTCGTAGCCAGCAGGACACCTACTGATCTAACCAACAGGTCGAAGAAGAGAGACCATTGCTACTCAGATGCCCAACTTCCCCTAGCTACAATTGATATGCCTTCTTTTACTTGTGGAGTTACCTATTAAAGCTGTCACTTATTGATTTTAGAGTCATATATTGCAACTTTTAATCACATCAGTTCAGCTTTCTCTTCTTTAGTGCTGGAAACTGCCCATCAGGACCTCTATTTTCTTGTTGACATTCCTACTGTCTCAAGCAAGGAGGCAGGGAGGAGACTTCAAGCTGGAGCTATAATTCTAGAACTACTCCAGGTTTTACTTAAATAGTTGTACTGATTGGTTTCTTCATGAGTAAGTTAATCATGGATTTTCTCCCTCAATTTTGTCATGAGCTCACCTAAGAAAAGCTATAAACATCACCTTTTTCTTTTCTTCAAAACATAAAAAAGGACTATTCACAATAAATTAATATAGGTCGTGCAAAAGCACGGTTAACACGTCAGGATCCCCCAGCACAGCAATTAAGTCATCTTTCCTGTGGCTTGCTGAGAGATGACAAAGTGAAAAAACTTTAGGTGCAACTAACTTTGGACTCTTCATAAGTCTCACCTCTGCTCCTCACTTTTCCTGTCTGTAATCATGGCTGTGTGTAGAGATCATCTCAAAGTTCTTCCAGTTCTAATGTGATATGTAATTATAGATTTTAAGTGCGTGCATTTCATTTGAATTTCTCTCAAAAGATGAGATGATATGAATATTTCAACATAAAAAAATGTGTTGCGGCCCACAGTGGCAGCAAGCTTTTTAAACCACTGTGTAAATACTTCCGCTGGTAAGATGGTCCTAATAGTGAAGAATAAAATCCTTGGAATTGGAAGGGAGCAGCTTGGCAAGTCAGTGTTCTCTTGGTCCCAGAAGTACTGTTGGTTGAGAGGAGATGAGCTGATAGGCCTGGTGATGACAAATATCAACACACTTTGTAGATATAACTTCATAGATATAACTACTGAGGTTGTAGTATAAGGGCAACAGTGGAACGTATTTCTCAAATATCTTGTGATATTTGTATAGGGTGCTCACCCACTGTGAAGTGTGAGCATTCCACAGGGAAGAATTAGCTGATTAGTCAACTAACTTCCAGACTACATGCCTCATGCTGGGAGCCCAGCCCTGTCAGTGTAGGAAATGATTTGGGGTGTGATCAGTACAGTGTCCTAATTCCATAGTGAAAAATTCCCTGCTACCACATGGAGAGGCGAACACCAGGGCTTAGGAGAGTGGGGACAGGAGTGTCACCTGAGGATAAGTGGCTAGAAACACCAGGTACACACACGCTCCTGGTCGTCCTTTCTCTCCTAATGGTAAGCAAGTTTCATCCTTCTGTGTGGCCTCTGCCTCTAAACTGGCCACTGGGCCAAAGTCACAACCAAAATTTTAAACCTACTAGAGAAAAGGGCAAGAGGCAAGTGAGTCCATCTCTTTGTATTCTCTCTCTTTTCTATTTAGAAATACATTAAAAAGATAGCTCCTCTTAGCAGATAAGGAAAAAGTATATGAAACCTTAATATTTAAGAGCCCTGATGTCTGTCACCCCAATATGATATGAAGAGTTTGGTCTGATGTGAGGCCCTTACAGAATAAGAGACGTGAACTCAACCTGGTCTGGAAATGATGCAAAAATTCTATGCAAAGAGTAAATGAAATAAAGCAAAATGCAGAGGCATCTTTTCTAGTGAGCCTTTTTTTTTTGTGGTACACGGGCCTCTCACTGTTGTGGCCTCTCCCATTGCAGAGCACAGGCTCCAGATGTGCAGGCCCAGCAGCCATGGCTCACAGGCCTAGCCGCTCTGTGGCATGTGGGATCCTCCTGGACTGGGGCACGAACCCATGTCCCCTGCCTCGGCAGGCGGACTCTCAACCACTGTGCCACCAGGAAAACCCTTAGTGAACCATTTTTTTAATGCATAAATTCTCTGCATTGTGTACCAAAAAGCTAGTGACAAGACATCTTCATAAAAATAAAAGTTTGGAAAGCCATCTTTTTTTTCCACAAAATTTCCATCAGCTTTCTTCCCAGGGTTAAACTGCACCATACATGTTAAGTGAGTATGGAAGTCTATATATTTTTTCTGGACTGTTCTTTCCAATTAGGTGGATGTCTGGAGAGCTGCATGTGATCTTAATAATGCTCAGATTTTTACATAAGCCATTTTAATAGAGACAGACTCTTTGAAGGTAAGCAAGGGGGATAATAACTCTTGGCAGTATTGTTGTTCAGGAAATTTCAATTCTTTCATAGGAAACTGAAAATACATAGAGAGTTAAAATGATACAATACACAGATGAAAATCCCCATTTGGAAGTTGACTTTTCTCAAATAGTTTCTCTATGTTGACTGTTCTAACAATTGTCCCACTTAAGCTCTTCAGGCTATAGCGTAGAGCATTGTTTAAAAGACTGATAAATCAAGTGTTGAGATCATGCACTGTGTGTGATGAGTTCCCTTGTAGTATTCACAAGTATCCTGTTGAACGCTCACTCCTGGCCAAGTATTTCTCAAGTACCGTAGTCCTTCACTTCAATGTCGGGACCCCAGATTTACTTGCCATCTCAGCAGAGAACACCATCCACGGCGACAATGATAAATGATACAAAGACTGAGCAAGTGTGCTGTTTACAGCAAGACAAACTCCACACTGCTTGTCCTGAAATCCTGTGGGCTCAATGTTCAATGGAATAGTGCATTATTTGTGATTTCTCAAAATTTCAGAATATTTTAATTTCTTTCCTTTGTGTAATATCAGCAGTTGTTTGTATCCGATGAGAAGTATAAAACCCAGTAACTGCACTTGAAATAGAATCATGGGTCCTCAGCTTGGGTGGATTTTAAAGGTGATCAAGACCATGCTTTGTAAACATTAATATACCTAAAAAATTTCTGAGAATCATGTTTAGATACAGATACTTGTGCACTCAACGCCCAAATGTATTTCCATGATATGCACTATAATTAATCTGAAGAGACTAATTACATTTATTTTATAGAGTCATCATCTATGTTCTGGATTATCTCTTTTCTCTTGAATTAGTTGATCTGTTCAGTTCATGCCTCTCTGGGATATTGATTTCTTCAATGTATTATTCTGGCATATCAATTTACATTTTCAAATGATGGCTTGATTTATTGATATCAGTAATTGAAGTAGGTACACATGACACAAATGGGGAAAAATTGTACTCTGAGAGTAATTACAAGTGCTCTGGCTTTGAAAAGAGGGAGGTAAGATGGGAGGGAGGCAGGTAGGGATGTATGCACTCAGGTGGCTCTCCTTTGGGATGGAGGGAGAGCTTGACTTATTGATTGTCCAGAAAGAGCCCTCTTGTTCTTTGTAGTGATAGAAACTTGCCTGCCATACTGCTTCTCTCCCCTAATCCCCAGTACATCTCTGGGATTACTGTTGGGCAGATCCCCAACTTTATTCAGAAAGACTGTCTTTTGGCTTTTGTCTGAGGGCAAATATCTTAGTCATCAGCTACCTTAAGGATCAGACTGCCCTGGTGTTCACTAACATATTCCACTGACCCTTACCATGGCTGCTTCTGAAGCTTCAGTATCTGGTTAGTATGAAGTTCTGATGATAACTTTTATTATATTAAAAAAAAAAAAACAGTTCTGTCTAAGTCTGTGTTGTCCTGTGAGCTCTTCATCATTTGGGGCTTCACATCTGCTTTGTATCTTCTGAATATTTCTCATTCTTTGAGTTGGTTGGTGTAACCCTCTCAGTTTTCCACTGCTGCCTTAAATTTATTCTCTTCATTTTACTTTTCCTACGGAGTTTTGGGAGGGAGGAGAGAAATGCATATGTTCAATAACCTTCTTCAATATGAAACTGTCAACTGACGTAGTTACATGGTTGTCCCTTTACTCAAAATAATTTCTGACCCAACTAGGATTTCCTACTGTGGGCTGAAATTCAATGGCATTGCCAATTCTATAGTTTAAATCAAATGCTAGCCCCTTCTAACACAATTGTGCAGCAATAATAATCTACCAATTATTATATCTCACCTCAATTCCTAAGCTCTCAGGTCAGGTCGGGACTAATGTATCCAAGCCAAGCTACTTACACCTTCAAGTTACTCCATTTTCTTATGTTTTGTCAGGAGTGGAACTGGGGATGGGTGCTATAGGTTTAGAATTTACCCAGCAGTAGTCATCAAAATGTCTGATGTAGATAAGTCACATGTTAAGTAACTGTTGATATCATAAAGACTCTAATAAAATGATGAAATGGGAGAATTATAATGTTTTGACTTTGACAGTGATGTCACAAAAGTTTCACTCTGAATCCTCTTCAAGCATGCCTTTAGCTTTACAGTGTTTATTGGCTTTCTTCATTGAGCAGAATAAAATTATCTGATAATTATGTGCTAGAAAAGTCTCTCAGCTTTTGGAAGTTCCTCTTTTAAACTCAGGCAAAGAGGAGGAAGCAGAATATAGTAATAGAATTATGCTATGGAATACATTTAGTATTACATACATTTAGTAATAAAGGATGTTGTCATTCTATACTATATTATAATATGTAGTAATATATAAATAGTAAATATATAGTATAATATGGAATAATACAGTAGGACATAGTAGAAATATAATATAGAAATGTCAATTCATCATTAAACAATTTTGTTATTTTAGGGCTACTTATAACTGTAAAATATTTTTAATGTTTCTAAGCCTCAATCTGTAATATAAATGTTCTTCCTTATTCTGCATTATTAAATTGTGGAAAAGGAGCCTCATTACATGAGTATCTCTACACAGTAATTTCAGAACAACAGCTATAAATCTATAGTGCTACCAATTCTTCTCCTCTTTTCTATAACTTATAATATTTTAGCTTGAAACATGATAATAGGAAGTACCCCAAAACATGGGATGCACATGGTTAAATCCATTTCACAGAGCTGGTTGCTTGCCACTGACTGAGTTCTATGGAGTTTCTATTTTTCTGGCATGTGAATCATTCATTTTCTCTCCTTTGGTTGCACTTAGTTCTACACTGGGAACTTGTCCTTATGTTTCTTAGCACAATATTGACTTTTTAAAAAATAATTTCTTTGCAAGCGTTCTTTCAATGGAGCTTCCATTGTAACCCCGTGTTCCTTTTCCCAGCAATTCTCCATCCTTTTGTTTTTAGACCAAAGGAGTCATTCTTGGTGTATGATGAACTAGAGGTATGGAGGTTAGGCTATCATTAGCTTCATGCATGATACCATGAAATTTGTTATCATTCAGGAGACATGCTCTGCCCCTGGGCATTTATGAACCTGTGCCCTGCAATCATAGGCCATATAAAGTGGGTCTCACCAAGGAGTGTGCTGGCTAATCTCCCAAGAGTGAAAAGGAAGCTCAGATTAAAGGGAGGTGCAGTCAGTGGAGGCTGGAGAGTAGCTGAATGTTGACATTTGCAGCTGCGCCTCGCGACGCAGGAAGAAGAGTATAATTGTACTTTATTCCCTTCACCGCTGGTTGACTTGTAAATTGTTTAGATGGCCCTTAAATTGGTTTTG
This sequence comes from Mesoplodon mirus, assembly GCF_964341445.2. NCBI lineage: Eukaryota > Metazoa > Chordata > Mammalia > Artiodactyla > Ziphiidae > Mesoplodon > Mesoplodon mirus. Next base: position 72,499,330 of record NC_138991.1, read on the forward strand.
AGCTTCAAATGGGAACTGTGGCTTTCAGTGGAATTTAACCTGGGACTTTCCAAGATCTTGCAAATGATGACTCCCTCATAGGATGAGTTAGATAATTATCTAGCTTTATTTTAACCAACTACTTTAGGAGGAAAGAATAGATTTACAACATACATGGGAAGTGAGGTCTAAATGAGTTACATGGTCAAAACTACTCATAACTTTCCCACTTCTTACGTCAATAACAAAAATGGCTGCTCTAAAATCTGCCCTCTAATCTCTCTGTCACCAAAGGCAAGAGGTAGTCTGGGGTGACTCATAAAATAGTAACTATGTCCTCATTGATAAAGATAGGACTTCAGCCTCAAAAGTTCATCATGATCTCAATCACTGTCTTTATTCCAAGCATCTGAAAATTAGTAGAATGTGGGATATGACTAACTGTAAGGACTTCAGTCATCCAGGAAACTTGGAGAAGGTAAAAATAGCATCTATGTATCTAAATGGTGAGGAGGTAAAATCTGAAATATTTTCAACATAATATACAACATGGCCATGTAAGAACTAATCTCCTAAATAGTATTCTGCCTGAGAAGGTGTTGGTGTGTTTCCTGGATTACTTTTGTTGGATGTATGAGTATATTGGCAATGATTTATTAAATCTTTGGATATTTTAGATGCTTTTGGAGAGTTAAGTGGTAAAGGTTTCATCATGCTTTACTGGCAAGTAATTTGACATATTTTTAAAACTAAAAAGATGATATTTACTAGCCACAAAGCACGTGTCCTTCCAGCAAACTGATCAGTGGCAGAGAGGAATTGCTTGCGTCTTTCAGCAACTAAATTTCTTTTCTTTTTAAAAATGTATCTGTGTGGGAGTGTAACACAGTCTCAATTTGTAGGATGATTTTGCTAGGGTATGGTGTGTCCCTCAAATTTCTCACTTCTTTCAACACCAGCATGCTCCTTCTCAGGTCTTCCTTTATTTCCATATGCAATGAGACTAAGGTGATTTAACATCCAATTTAACTCCATATCAGACATTTGGAGTTTTTCAACCATTGACTCATTTAATAATAGGGATGGGAGAGATGGAGACAATGAGACACTCAGGTCCTAGACATGGATGATAGGTCCTTTATTGATTTCTTTGTGTAGGTTATTTTTGATGTTTTTGCTCTGTTGACAAAACAGAAATAAACAAAAGCAGTGAGTCATTCACCTCCTGGGCTGTCAGCTGCCACCCTGTCACCTTCCATATTATTCATACACATGGAGATGAGACGTGTCTCTTCAGCTCCCAGGTAGTTTTCCAAGGGGAGGTCCTCAGTTTAGTATCTTCTCAGGCAATCTTTGAAAGAAAAGAAAAAAGCAAATTGCAAGAGATATTCCACTTGGGGAATCTTGCCTCCATGTAAAAACAGTGTAAGTAAATCTTTTTCCCTTCTCCCACTCCAGCCTCAAAGTAAAAACTTTCTATATTAACATGAAAATGAATGTGTGTTTTCCTTTCCTTCCTGTTCTTAGGCAATTAGATAAAACTCCCTGAGGGCCTGCCAATCAACAGGACAGTCAGTTTGGAGGTGCTACTTGTACTGTGATAGTGGTATTTGCAAGTCTGGCTGGATCTGATTCAGAGACAGCTGGGCTGTGGGTGGTCAATCTTGCCTCCTTTTTGAAATCTTATCATTGTCGGCCTGGCTGAGATAAAGTTCATTCCTAACTTCTTGAAGTTGTGGATATAGACTCACAAGCGATTTTTTTTGTGGTAAAGATTTCTCTAGCCCTTCATTTGTACTGCCCACTCAAAATCCTGGTCCTACAACCCAGGTGGCGATATTAGTCTAGGAAAGAAAGAAATGACAAATAGTTCTTTAATTTTTTCACTTACATTAAAAATAAAAACAATAGCCATTTAAGGTTCAAGAGCTAAAGTCTGATGATATAGAAGGCTACACAAATTATTTCAAGGTTTCTGAGCCTTTATTAAGATTACCTGTGTAATTTTTCGTTTCATTCCTAAAATTACACAATGTTAAATGATGGATGTAAAATAGTTCTACAGCCATAGATTTATGTAACAGTTGTGTGTGAATGTGTGTGTGTATGCATATGTATGAATATCTCTATATATATAGATATATAGATATAGATTATGACTATGTATATTTTTTTAAAAAAATTCTGGGATATTATAATATTTTGAGTTAAAATCTTAAACTACAGGTTATTCATGGATGTGTTCTGTAAACTTCATTGAATATAAAGTGTTTGAGGTGATTTTAGAACTGGGTCCTTCAGTGGATAATAAAAGAATAAAAATAAAGCCATTGGGAACCATTTCTGAAGAATAGCCAATGTAAAGACCAGAAATTGGAGGACAGATCAGATTTGAAGCCATAAGACAATAATTCTCTGATTTTTTTGGAATAACAAACGATTAAAATTACCTGAGAGCTGGATGGTAAATGGAACACCATATCATATATTAGGGAACATTTTTATTTTTTGCTAGCATTTGTGAGGCAAATCTGACTTGCACAAAGTAAGTGAAATGGTTTAGGGATTAAATTGTTTGCCTCTAGGCAAACATACTTTACAACATTCCCTTGGAAATATGGTCAACTTCTTCCAAGTAAGAGATTCAATACCAGCCTTTCCTTACACTCACAATTGTACCACCCAAAATTCTCCTCAGAAGATATCCAGGATTTCATCCTTGACTCCAGATATCAATATTAGAACAAAACATATGGTATCCCTGCTTAAAAGACTGAAGCTAGCCCAAAAGTCCAAGTCTTTTGAGATAGGAAGTCAGAAGCAGAGTATGTGACCAACATACATTGCATTTTTTCTACACAGTTTCAACATAAGTCCTCATCCTACTTCTTTAGTTTCATTTTGATCCAAAAGAATTTAGAAATAACTGGGTATATATTTTATTTATATTAATAGAGATGTGTGAGTGAATAAATGAATAAAGCTGTTCTTGGAAGAACTATAATATGCCAGGCATTTTGTAAGCTCCTTTTCTAATATGAATGTTTTATTTATTCCTCACCATAATTGTCTACACTTTACAGATTAGGAAACTGGCCCTCAGAGTGGCTTGCCCAAGTTCATATAACCTAATTAATAGCAAAAATGGAATTCAAACCTAAGCATATTCAATCCTGCGTCTATTCATTTATACCTGACTTGTCAAAGATCTTAAGAGATCCAAAAGTTTTATGACAATTTTGTACTCTTTCCTTAATTTAAGCATCTGTATGTCTGCCAACCTCCTCAAGGAGTTATTGCCATTTGATTTCAAATGGAGAGAAGGAAGATGAGCTGAAAAATAAACTTTTAGAGAGATGTTCACCATCTTTTTGCATGTAGTAGAAAAATGCATTCATATTGTATATTTGTGGCTATTGTAGCTGCTGTAATATCAGCTAGAAAGACTGGACTTGACACTAAAGCAAGCCTTTCTTTTAAATCAAAAGCAGATTGGCTACAACTTTTTTACCCTACATGGCATATGTGAACATGATTTCACAAAAGTTACTGTAAGATGAGGAATTTAGGTATCTGACTGCTGACAGGTATTGAAGGAACAAGAATGTAAAATATGTTTGAAATATATGCTTTGGATAAGAAAAGTTTTTCAGATATATCAATACTTAAAAATTTGAAATGAGATAAATGAATGCATGTGCCATACAGCTGTCCAAAGTAAGTATAAAGCTAATTGAAAAATAAAACAGAACTAAATGTACAATACCTGTATTAAATGCATATTCTTCTAGAAACATCATTCCTAAAGTGATTTAGACCTGCCAGATTTTTTTAAATGCCGTACACATCACTCCATTAATGAAAAACATTTTATCTGTATCACAGGTGTCTGTCTACTAAGTGTTCTTTTGTGTTTGACAGGGAGTTTATTCAAATCCCTGCAACTGTCTTGCCTCCTGCTCTTCCTTCTGCTGCATCCGGGGAGGTTCTCTATTTTACTTCTGTTTATCTAGGCTTGTTTTTCTCTATGCTATCTTCCTTACCTTTCCCGTCTTTTATGGACCCTTAATTCTATTGCATGAAGAACCATAGACCCCTTTCAGTTGCTAACTTTTCACTAATTGTTAATACTGCCTTTCTCCTCAGATTGCAGCTTTCTTAAGTGCTGGAATTGTGTTATATACTTGTTCTCTATCTGCTACAGCTATCTCCAAGAGTCTGGAATGAGGGACTATCTTTGTACATTATTTACTAAGAATTAAGGCCAGTGGATATATGTTATAAATAGAAATAATTTGATTCAACATAAATTAAACTTTCTAATGAATAGAGCTCTCCATGAAAGGGAAAAACAAAACAAAACAAAACAAAAAAACAAAAAAAGTAAACGAACAAAAAAATACCTGTGTTGAGAAGCAGTGGGGGTGTTCAAGTAGAGACTGAATGATCACTTAGAACAGATTGAGGGAAATTGACCTGCACTTGGCAATCCATAAGGATTTCTGAGTTTGGGGCCTAGGCTTCAGTGGTGTTATTACCATGGATATCCCAAGGAAAGAAAAGAATACAGGAGGAAGAGTAAAATCAGTTCCATCTCACTTTTTGTGAAAGTGCAGCTTTTCCTCCCCCAGACAATCACCTTATGCAAGGTCATGGTCTCAACAGTGCCTTAGAAATTGCCTATTAGTTATGCATTGCAAAGAGTATTGGTGAATGGAGATGCTTTTATTTCACCCTTATTATTTTAGAGAGTGTAGGTTATTGCCCCAGATAGTGGAAACCAAATAAAACTTGCCACCAGATTCAAGCTCATTTTACTTCAATCTACTTCTTCCTCACTGAAAATATGATTCCTTGATATATCAAGGTTTTCTTTATGAAAATAATTATTATTTTTAGCATTTAGAAAAAGAGGGGATGTGTAGTAATCTTTTCCCAGCCAAGTAGGTTAGCTACTGTATTAGGCTTTTACTCTGCAAACTCCAGTTCCTTGTAAAATGCATCTAAGTAAAGTAAAAGGGTCTAAAAACCATGACTAGTGACTAACTCTAAATACTAGTATGTGTGTGTGTGTGTGTGTATGTATCTATTCATTCATTGATTCATTGATTCATTCATTTACTAAAACATTGGTTTGGTTGAGAAAAATCTTTATGGACTTGTTATTCATATATTTACCTGCCATTCTAGGGATGCCAAAATTTTGTTTCTGACTTATTGTCAATTCTTGATTGCCCTATAAGAGGATTTCAGGCTCTCAAAAATAGTGAAGTCTTCAGCTGTGTTCCTAGAAAATACATTTTCACTGGTCATATTGTAGGAAGAGAAGACTTTCTCTAAGCTAGAAGTTCTGATTTGTCATCAAAAAGATCCATGGATTATTCTTCCACTCTGAGAATGTTTCTATCCCTGTGACACCCTTCTCTCTGTCTTTTCAGGGTGAGTTAGTTCAGAAAGTTCTCCTTACTTAAATCTATCCATAATTGTCCAGAGTTACAGCAGTTTCAATAAATTATAGGTGTAAAAATAGTGTTTAAGTTGACTTTGGAAAAATACTTAAACTGGTATCATCAGTTCATGTCACATTGCATGAGAGGTTCACAAAGCCTCTTGGCTTGCAAAGACTTGGGTCATCACATGCATCCCAGGACAGGCAAGGTAGCGATAATGCTGATGATGCTGATGCAGAGCCTGGGGGTCAGGAGGCAAGTGCTATTTCAGTTGTCTGCCACATCTGCCCTTACTGTGGTTCCAAAGGGATCATTTCACCCTCCTGGCTATGATTTTCCTATCTGCAGCCTGGCAATATCAAAATACATTCCTTGGCACCCAGCTGTAATCTTGTCATACAGATTCTCCTCCTTGAGACGGTCCGGTTATAATTATTTAAACATGAAAAGGTAAGTCAGTCCAGATATAGACATTCAGGAGCTGTGACAAATATTTTAAGGATAATTTTATTGTTCCTTTGCAGTTTCATTATTTTTTAAAAAAATTGGAATAAAACTTCTACTTTTCTTGTGTGTGTGTGTGTATCCTTTTGGTTCCAAGTGTAATAAAACAATGCATTGAACCCTCAAAAAACAGTCCAAATGAAGCCATGAGTTATTAAAATGTGATCATATTTTCTCAAAGGTCAAAGTTGCCATTCTTATGCTACATTGTCACAGATCTTTGGGCAATTATTAGCTCCTCTTTATGAGCTACCAATAGGTCATGTTTATGAGGTGACATCAGTTATTTTCTTTTTGGATATTAGAGAAAATATCGTTGCTGACGGGAAATTTTATATACGTATTCTTGAGCTCTGATGTCTAATGCAGTAGTCATTAGGCATCTGTTGCTAGTGAACACTGGAAATGTGACCAGACCAACTGAGATGACTATACATTAAACTTCAAAGTTTTAGTATTAAAAAAAGGTAAAGTATGATATTAATAATTTTCATGTTGATCACATGTTGAAATAATAGTATTTTGGAAACATTGGGTTAAATATTATATTTTATTAAAATTAATTTCATTTAAACAAACTTTTGTTGATTACTGGAAAACGTAAATGTACCTACGTGGTTCACATTATTGTTTCTGCTAGACAGCACTGTTCTCGAGAGCTTGCCACATGACCAAGCAACAAATGAAGCATTTGGAAGCATCATCTGGTTCAAAAGGTGGCAGAGCACCTGCCCATCCACAAGCTCCATGGGGGTCAAGATGCCTCAGGGACCTGTGGACCCAGGCTCTGTATACGTTTCTTTCATGCTGGTGGTTCTCATGGCATGCCCGTCCTCTGTGCCCAATGCTGATCAGCTCTACACAAAAACCATTTTCTTATTTCCACAATTTATGGCCAGAGTGATCATCATTTTGGTTTTCTCCCTATTCAACAGAATGTCATTTAAAGGAATGTATTGGGAAGTGAAATTGTTTGTGTCTTGTGATGACTGCCAAGCTTTTATTTGAAAAATTTAAACAGACACATATATCATGGTCTTTTATTGTCCTAAAAGAAACATACCATTTTTATTTGAAATATATCATAGGATGTGAAATTCTGTTGAATTATAGACTGGTAAGCACTAAGAGGAAGACCCCATGAATGAATTGTGTTAGCTTTTCTTCTGTCAGTGGGTGGAATAGGCAGAATTCATTAGGTAGAAAGAAGCAAATAGTCCTTCTCAAAACAGAAACCTTTGAATGACCCTTCCCTTCATGTGTGACATCCTGCTTCTCAACAAAAAGTTACCCTTGTTACTAAAGTAAAGTCTATCCTGCAAGGATTGACTCATGTTTTCACTGCCATAGCTCCTGTATAAGCACCAGTTTTGCTTGTCTCGACCACTGTGACAACTTCGTCTCTTCACCATGTCCCCCTTTAATATACCCTGTCAGAGTAGCCTGAGTGATTTTTCACAATTCTACATCATATCATGCTATTGCCCAAGTTAAAACCCTCCAGCACTTCATCATGACATTAAAAAAAAAAGCCAAGCCATTCCATAGGCTCTTGGGGCTCTGCATGCTCTAGCCCTTGCTTGTCTCTGGTATCACTTCTCCTTCTTCACAAAGCAGGAGCCACACAAGCCCACTCCACATTCCCAGAAGAGACCAAGATCATTCCTGCCTTTCGGCCTTTACACTTGCTGTTTCCTCTCCTTACACTCTTACCCCCAGGTCTTCACATGGTTCACATCTTCTTGTCATTCAGTTTTTAGCTACAATGTCATCTCCCAAGGAAGGTCCTCCAGGAGCATCCATCTGTAATAATTGTCAAGTCAATTTCTGGCCATCACTATGTTCCTTATGTGATGTGATCTTGTTGACTTATTTATTATCTTGTTTACTGTCTATTTCCCACCATCTTTGAAAACGCTCCAGTCCACTTAAAGAAAAACCCCAGATATTTTAAAGAAAAACCCCAGGTATTTTATCTGTCTTGTTCTCTAGCATGTTATCAGCACATAGAACAGTTCCTGGATATACAATATACCCCCAGTGATTATATATGAAATGAAATGAAAGTATCAGTTGCAAAATTATATTGAGACAGCTTGACTTGCTTCCGTATCCACAAGTTTCTCTTAGTAGCTGGAAGATGTCCTGCTTCAGCGTATTTCATTTCATCACAAGCTGATGAGCTTTTTCTTAGAGGAGACCTCGTGCCTAAAAATTAAAATATGTAGAGATTTTGCTCAATGTCAAGTGTCCAACTTGAGAAACGGGTGATGCACTGGTCAGAGGAGGACAGAGACTTTGGCCTTCCCCCATCTTTCACCCTCCAGTTGACATACTCAGGATCTGTTTCTCTGCTGTGTCCCTGGCCTTGTCTGCCTGGGATTTACAATCCTTACAAATATGGATCAAGAACACTTAGAGTTATGCTCTAATATTTGACTTTTAATGAACACAAAATTGTAAATCTTCTGATTCTTGGCTTATCCCACAGACTTAACCAATAGCCCTGCCTCTGGTTGCCATTTAAATGGCAAATTGTCAAATACATCTTAAGCTCAGGACACCCAGGTGATTAAGCAATGAATTCAGCTTTATCTTCTCCTCTGCTCTGAACATGCATGGTTAGTAGTGAGTTCCGAGTCCTCTTCTTGCCCACACTCCCCAAGGGAAAAAAAAAATTGCAATTAAGAAGGCAGGTAAGTCTTCAATTACAGAAATGCCTCATTTGACATGAACACCTTGAATGAAGGTGTATATGTCAACTACTTTTATTAGTCTTCCCAACTGATAAAAAATGCATTCCAATCTTTTTAGGGATTTCTTCATTGTAACTTAAATTATTTCTTTAGTGAGATTTTTGTTTTGTTTTGTTTTAGAGCAGAGAATTCTGTACTTGGAGTAGCTGACCCATTTTTACATTCTGTGAGTTCAAATTTAGGGGTGCAACACCAGCATCAGTCTTTATGGGCACCTGGGGACAGAAAACAGGAAATAAAAAAGGTTGACAAAGTTGTACAAATCAACCAACTCTCTTTGTATAGTCCTATTTGAACTTAGTGATATATATATAAAATGTAGTACTTTAAGTCTAATTTTACTTTTGAACTGTTGTTTTACTATTTGTGTAATATGTTCTATTTCTGCAGAATCATTTTCTCCCCGAATTAGTAAACCTTCTTTTCAAACCTGCCAGTAATGCTTAGTGAATTCACAAAGCAGGCTTGATTTTATATAGAGAGTAGTTACTCATAAAATCTAAACATAAAGAAGTCTTGCAAATACAAATGAGGCCGGCATTTTTGAGATTACTGCAAAGATAGAAGGAGGAGAGGCACATCTTTTTATTCAGATTCCTAGATGGAGGCAGTGAATCAGATTTCTAAGAAGAGAAACAAGATTTTTAACTTCAGAATGTCGTCCAAACTTAGCAACATCATTCTTAAAATGGAGGGAATGTAAAAAAGTATCTTGTTTTAGGCAACCTGTTGATTAGGTATAAAGAAAACTTCTGGTTTATTTATAGACTTCTGGAACCATTCAGTACAGCTGAGGAATTCAGCTACCTCTCAATTAAAAAAAAAAAAAAACAAAGAAACAACAACATCCATAAAAATAAAGATTTGGCTGAAGGAAAAGAGATGTCCTCTCAAACATACCCATCTTCTAAATGTCTTCTAAGGTGTTTTGTTCTGTTTTTAATGTGCACTAACAGTGGATCTGGACTCCAGGCTGTGACAATTCACAGAACAAAAGCAGAATCAAAAACAAACCAACAAATAAGAAAAAAGAAATTGTGTATTTGTAATTATTTTGTATATCAGTATAACAACGGAGAATGAAGCATTCTCTCAAAGGTTATCTTTGGCTTCGATCTCAGCTTGCACTTCGGGAAAGTATGGTCTGCCTTCTGGTGAAGAACACTCCAGTGAAACCTCAGACTGAGATGAGGTAGATTTGCTCTTTCCCCACAAACACCCCAAAATGTGCATCTGAAAAAAAAATTGTGAGAGGGACTGAGTCCCAGAGATATTCCCCAGGAACTCTACCCAATCTGTGGCACAATACATGGTCTGATCCAGCTGGGCACCAGGCTGGCCTTGGCTGCCATCCCTCTGGCTGGACTCCGCCCCAAGGTAGGGCTCACCCTCACATGAAATTGCCAACCAGGGCCCACGTGGGTAGAGAACTAATTTAGCCTCCTGGACACTTGATGAATGAAGAATTTCCTCTTGGGACTAAATTATAGGGCTTGTTGGAGTTGCTCTTTCGTGATCTGTTATTTGGAGGTAATTTTCAAGAAGGGCTGGGACACGGGGCCATGAGCTAGAATAGGATTCACCAGGCACAGCTGCCACGTGCCGGCCAGCACATCCCATCATGCCCAGCCTCTCCTCCAGCCTCCGCGCCTCCACCCTTCCTTCCCCAGAGAGGAGGCGCAGCCAACAGAGCTGGACTTACATTAGATTTTTACTTCCTTCTTAATTAAACCAGAATGGTATCTGCCCACCTTTTTCGGCATCCGGGTTTCTAGAAATGTAACATCTTGTCCTAACACGCTTACAAACAGATGAGCAGGCTTTCCCCTCATCCCCCAATGTGGATGATTACAACCTTCTGTCAAATTCCACCTACCCTCCCTCCCCTGTTGGCTGGAAGATAAGCTTCTGATCTTCCCTTGGTTTTTTGAACTGCTGGAAGCTGTGTAAACACAAGCTGTAGGTTAGTCAGATTCTGTTTGACCCAGGGCCTGCTGAGTGCAAAGAGATTACATTTGAAAACTCCCTTGTCTAATTAAGCAATGGTAACTTATTACGGGGTGGTTGCTGATGAGGTCAAGTAGCAAGAGGTTTCAGGCCGACCTGCTGCAGCTGGTCATCTGCTGATAACTAAGGAGCAGCTAGTTTTTATTGGGCCAAATTCCCTACAGAGCTCTCATTTCATAAACCCTTGAATTTGGTTCTCTCTCTGAATTTTGCATGTGCATTTCAGCACTTTAGAGAGTTTGCAACAGCAAGAGTGACAAGGATTTCTTCTATAATAGCAACTCTTCTTTCCTTGGTCTTTGCACAGTGATGCCCCATCCAGTGGTTCACAAACTAGTGTGCTGTGCCTCTAGCTCCATTTGGACTACTGACTTCTGGCAAATCTAGAAAGCCAGATGAGGGCCACTTCGAATATTGACATTTGGATGGGGTGGGGTGGTGAGGGCAGGAGAGGAAGCCCCAAGAAATAGATCATAAGACCTGGACGAAACTGTGTAGAATGATCATGATCATTTATTGAGCACCCACTATGCAGCAGAACTGTTGCACGATCTTCTCATATGTGTCTCCAGACCTTACCATGACCCTCAGAATAGGTGTTATTATTCCTGTTTCACTGTGAAGATTCTTAAGGTAAAAAGAGGTCAGCAAGTTCCACAAAGGCATGCACTCACCAAGTGAAAGGTGTGGGATATGACCCCAGATAGCTTTATCTTTAAATGTGTCTCACACATTCCAGGGAACTGTGTAATTTTCCTTTGGAATTGGAAGTGTCTGTGGCCCCTGGATGAGGGGAAACATTTGATGAATGCAGATTCCCCTTGTGAGTAGGTGATAAAAGTGAAGATGAGAACTTTGGAACCACAAACCTTGGAAAAGTCATCAAAGAAACCCTCCTACTTGCTATCACGCCCTCAGCTAGGTTTATCCCCAAATCTCTTGTTGTGGGTATCTATTGTTTCTCCACCAATGTCTGTTTCCTGGAGAAACAGAAAAGCACATGCAGAATTCCTCTGGGGATACCCTCCCTCTGCCAAAATTTTGCATAAGTCTTCTGTTAGGGTCAGAGTCCTTCAGATGCCCTGGTTGTTGTGGTTACATTTGGACCAATCAGCACCAATGAAATAAAGTACATGATTTTATGGAAAGTAGAAAAGACACAGTTGTTCTTTCCCTCCATCCTCAAGTCAAGAAGGACAGGCTGGAGTTACTCCTGCCATCCTTCCACAAGATGTGGCCATCTGGATGTATCTGAGAGACAGAAAGTAACTGGGTCTCGGTGATATGGTTAGAATCCTGATCAAGCTGTCTGTGATCTCCCTCTGTGCTGCACTTTTAGGGATTTGAGAATGTTTCACATATTTGCCAACTAAAGAGTTTAAGAGGTTAAGTGTTAGTATCTTGCCAGATCCATGCATGCACCCATCTGGTTATGGGACAAGAGCATAATAATATCTCCCTGTCTCCAAAGCCACTCCTTTGCCATGGAATCACGCTGCTTCTGAGTTAGAAGGAGGATGTTGGAAATGAAAGGCCACACATTTTCGTCAATGTGGTTTTACTTTGTGAGCAAAGTCGGATGGAGTGTGATGATTCTAAAATCACATCTCTTGCAAAATCTTTCGGCCTGTCCCACAGTTCATTTTTCATCCTTCTCATAAGTTGACCATATCAAAAGTTGGTAAATATTTCTGTTAATTATCCTCCATAAAATAATGCAAAGTCTCTAATAAAAGAAACATTTTCTGATGCCTTACGACTTTAGTTTAGACAGTTCTGAACAATATTCCCATACGTTTCTCTGGCTACATTTTCAGCTAATTTTCTATCTTCAGCTCATATGTAAAACAATTTTCCCTTAAATATCCCTTAAAAACTGTAGCAAGCCCACAATTCTCATGAATTTATTGGGTGAGTGAAAAATCTGTTTTATTTATACAGGGTTTCAGAGTTTACAGAATACTTTTATGTAATTTATCTCATTTATTCCTCTTTTCAACCCTATAAGGTTGATATTATTATCCACATTTTAGAGATTAGCATTAGAAGGTTTAGGGATTAAGTGATTTGTCCAAATCTCCCCAACCCCTCCAATGGGGGGACTGTATTTTACACTCAAGTGTTCTGATCTAAGCTCAGACTTTTCATAGTTCCAAATAGTCTATTGGTACTTGGAAATCTTTGAATAGAGAGGAGGAGTTTGATATTAGAACGCCACCATGTTGCTTCTTTTCTCTAGGTTAAAGAAGAGAGCTGATTCTCTAAATAGCTGAGAATGGCTTATAATGTTTTCTGTTCATAGTTATCCCTTTTGGGAACCACAGGAATCTTGATTTTCCTGACCATTTGTCCTCCATCGGGCCCAAATGTTTAAAGGACATTATTTTTATATGCCAATGATTGTAGTATTTGCATGTGCAAATCAAGTAATTACTTAACTACCCAAATTGTGCATGCAACTAAGGTAATTATGAACTTAGAAAATTGCTATAAGAATCTGACCCTGGTAAAATTATGATAGCAGAAAATGAGTGTTGGAGTGGAAATTTCTTGCAAGGCTGATTTTGTTGTTGTCACTGCTGTTTAGTGGAAAAATAAACTGATTAAGTTACTTGCTTTGCCTCAGTTTCGACATCTGAAGAATGAAAATAATAATGTTTGCACTACCTACTTCCAAAGGGTAATTTCCTTGTGAAGGAAATTGGGACAAGGCATACAAAAGATTTGAAAGAAAAGGACAAAATTTTTAAAAAGGTAATATTATTTTTAAGTGGCCTCATTAAACCTCCACTTTGAAATCAGAAATTCATATTTTTATTTGAATCTTTGTTCATTTATCCAAATAGATGCCATGTTGTGATTAAATAAAATGTAAAAAAAATAAGCTCAAATTGTGAAAAAATAAAAATATTGTGTTCTATCTCTAGGGTGTATAACGATTTCTCATGTGGCTCTCCTAACAATTATATGTGGTACATGGAGAAGGAAAGATTAATCATGGTTACATATGGGGGAAACTGAAGCTCACTAAATTTAAAGTGAGAATCTAGCACCAGGGCTTCTGACTCCAATTAATTTCTGCCAGAGAGACCATATTGCCTTGACGCTGGTAGTTATAGCCATGAATAGGTCAAGCTGCTAAATGAATTTAGAAATGTATCTGCTTCCCAATAATTTTGTGAATGCAATCACTTGTAGTAGATTGACTTGTAGGTTACTACCGCATTATATGCAAGAAAAGGTCTTCCTAAGAAAGCTAATGATGTACTTAAGAAGGTGGAGGCTTTTAAAACTTACTTAAGAGAACAAATAAATCAGTAGGCTGTGACTATTCTTTATTTGTTGAAACAGATACAAAGGGATAGAGACTAGATCCAAGTCTGTGAACAGATAGCTTAGGTTCCTGGCCCAGTGAGAAGAAACTCACATAAGTTGCCTATAATTCACCTAACTTTTCCTCCCAAATGTTCATTACAGTGAGGTCATTACTATAATTGTTAGAGGATCATCTGATAAAAACATGCATACTTTGATACAGTTCTTCAAACAATGGTCACCATAGGTTGCCAAGTCTTTGAGCTACTGTCTAGGTTCTAAAGAGTGTAAAAGATGGATGAAGTTTGAAGTCTCCAGATCCCAATGATGTTTGAAGGTGATTCTGAGAGTTAGTGACAGGGATAGGGCATCAGTCATTGAGCCTGACTCCACATTCTGTTCTCTAACCTTCTCCCTCTGTCAGCATAGATATCTCTAGACAGAAAAGGACCAGATATGCCTTGGACAGTAAATGAGGGTATTTCAAAGAATAAGGGCCACCAAGTCACCTATCTATACCCAATGACTTGGCAGGAAATAGAATCATAATCTCCTTTTAGAGTGACAACATGTTTCAAATTGTGTTAAATTCTGGTAAAATGAACAGTCATCAGCATGATTCACATTTTTTCCAACTTTAGATGAGAACAGATACATTATCTATCATTATTCTACTCCACGTTTTACCTCATTTTTAAAAAATCAAACAAGTTTATATGCAGAGCTACCATTTCTCAAGCATTTACCAGGTGCCCATCCCCTTGCTAAGCATGATCTATGGCTTATCTAACTTAGTCTCCACTATAGTCCTGTGAGTTAGGCATTATTCTTTTCCTAAGTTCACAGATAAGGAAATGGAGGGTGAAAGAGCTTAAGTAACTTGCCTAAACTTACACTGATTGACTTATATTTATAAGTACTCTTTTGAGTACACCTCTGTACCCTGAAAACTCATCATTGATGACTCCAAGATGGACATGCCAATGACAAACATTCATATATTTAAACAGATTTCCATAAAAAAGAACAAAATAACGCCATTTGCAGCAACATGGATAGACATAGACATTATCATGCTAAGTGAAGTAAGTCAGACAGAGAAAGACAAATATCATATGATATCACTTATATGTGGAATCTAATTAAAAATGATACAAATGAACTTATTTACAAAACAGAAACAGACTCACAGATCTCAAAATCAAACTTATGGTTACCAAAGGGGAAACGTGGGGGGAAGTGATAAATTGAGAGACTGGGATTAACCTATGCACACTACTATATATAGAATAGATATACCTACTGTATAGCACAGGGAACTCTACTCAATGTTCTGTAATAACCTATATGGAAAAAGAATCTGAAAAAGAATGGGTATATATATGTGTGTGCATATACATATATATTTATCTATCTGATTCACTTTGCTGTACACCTGAAACTAACACAACATTGTAAGTCAACTATACTCCAATAAATTTTTTTTAAAAAGTTGAATATTTGCACACAAAAATACATAAACAGATTTACTTCCTTCTCTATATTTGTCCATTAGATGAAGACATGGATAGCATGTTGTGTCTCTTTGAAAAATCATATTTATGCCCTTAGTTTTTCCATAGAATAATGTAACATTGATAATCAATGATAATTACTAACATCTATGCAGCAGCCCCCGTGAGTTATCATTTTGAATAGTAAAAGAATGATTTAACAGTTGGTAAATTTTAACGTTTTAGGAAGTAACTTTTACTCTTCACTAAATAAGACTATATCAAGAGGTTGAATAAGCCTTCCAGGATGGAATAGAGAACTTGATATAGAAGATTCTCCTGAACACTCAGTGTTCCTGCCAATTAATTGTAAGCAGAGTAAGAACAATACATCTCTAGAATGAAATTTATCTTCATTGAAGGGACACCAAGTTCTATCTCTTCCTATTTAGAGATTAACACAGATTAGTGTAACAGACACAGGAATCTGTCAAGAGGTAGTTATGTGTTGGGGGCTGGAGATACTGGAATAGTCCATCAGGAGAGAGTAAACACAGAGGGCAGATGGAATTTGGGAGCTAGTGTTGAGAAAAGGCTCTCAGGAAAAGTTTTCTGGCTGGGGCCAGGTAAAGGAAATTCAACCTAGATCCGTATAGTAAATGCCTAATTTCTCTAATTTTGGTTTTTGCCATTTTATTTCTACATAACAACTTGTTGATGAATATTAAGAAGTAAATGTTCTTCACCCACCCACCTAAGATCAATGGTGAGGGGAAGGTCACTGTACTCCGGTGGCCTGTTGTGGTATCACAAGAGTCTTGACCAGCTCTAAAGTGGTACTGGAGTCCTGGCAAGCTCATGATTTATCACAGTTAATCATCCAGAGCAATGTTGTCCAATACAGGTGCCACTAGCCATATGGGGCTATTGAACTCTTGGAAGGTGGCTAGCATGAGTTGAAATGTTCTGTGGGTATAAAATATCAATACATTCTGGATTTCAAATACTTAATATAAAAAATAATGTATAATATCTCTTTAACAATTTTATATTGATTACATGATGGAATGATAGCACGTTGGATATATTGGTTTAAGTTAAATATAGCATCAAAGTTAATTTTATATGTTTCTTGTTACTTTTTTTAATGTGACCATGAGAACATTTAAAATTACATATTTGGCTCACATTATATTTCTGTTGAATAATGCTGATATAGAGCTTTTCTATTCTCATTGATATAGATCTTTTTCAAGATATTTACTTAGATGAGAGAATTTATATTTTACAGAAAATGCCCCCCGACCACCCCAAATAGCAGGGCAACATTTTGATCCAATGCTATTTCCCTTTTGCTCTTGCCCCACTGCTACCCAAATATTTATAAAACATTTTAAATACTATCTATGAAATACCAAGAAATTTCAGAAATCATGAAGAATATTTGAAAAAAAGTAGCGGAAGCAAAGCTTAGAATTTAGAAAATTGATGAGAGACAGAATTAGCAGACAACATTTTTTTTTTAAAATCCTTCTTCAGACACAACTTTGTATATTGTTCAAATCCAAATTTTATTTAGAAAATAACAGAACAAGGGATTTTCCTAGTGTTACTATCTCTTTAATGCTGTTCCTTTCAAAGTACATTTAACTTAAATGATTTTGATTAGAAGTTTAGTATTCAATAAAGATTTCTGTCAGGGGACACATGCTCTGGGCCTATGCATTCTCTTGTGTGTCATTCGCTCTGTTTCCTGAACCATTAAAAAGAGTGAATGGAATAAAACAATTTTTATATTTGTTTTTGATTTAGATTGTCTATGTTTCTACATGCACTATAAACCAAATTTACCAAAAAAAAGAAAAAATATATATATATAATAACTGGAATGGAATTTCCAGTCTTCTTGCTGTTATACTTCAAAAAACTTATCTCACTATTTTCCTTTTTCTTCTAAAAGTTGTGTTTGTTTAATTTTGATCTGTAACCAAGGAAAGGTTTCATAGTTTACAGATTACAATGTTTGAAAATAATTTTATTTCTGTACTTAGTATGGAGAGACTAATAAAATGTGTAACTAATTACAATTCTGTTAAGTAGGAAATTTTTTGTTATTTTTGTTACCAGTCTAAATCTGTCATATGAAAAAAGAGAACAAAATCAAACTTTTACAGCTTAAAATTGCTATGGAAATGTATAATGTATATTATATAACAATATATATAATAGAAAATAAGTCCAATGCTAGAACTGTACGTTAAGTGTACTTCACATCATTCATTATTAGTATTGTTAGTAATAATAATAATAATAATTTTATAAGATTATATTAATTAATGCCTTTCCATTGACCCAGTGTGAATGTTTCATACTTCATGATCTCATAGTCCTGTAATAACTATTGTATTAGAAATGACAGTAATTCGGCTCTATAAGGCCAATAGCTGTAATTTTGTTTCTTAAACTTGCCACTTTTTGTTTTTTGGGTTTTTTTTGTTTGTTTGTTTGGTCGGTTTTTTTTTTTCGGTTCACGGGCCTCTCACTGCTGTGGTCTCTCCCGTTGTGGAGCACAGGCTCCGGATGCACAGGCCCAGCGGCCATGGCCCATGGGCCCAGCCGCTCTGCGGCATGTGGGATCTTCCCGGACTGGGGCACGAACCGGTGTCCCCTGCATCAGCAGGCAGACTCTCAACCACTGTGCCACCAGGGAAGCCCAAACTTGCCACTTTTTAAATGTAGACATTAAACCTATGACTCAGATGTCTTTAATATCATGTTTTCGTCATTCCTTGTATATCATGTGTACAGAGAGAAAAAGTATATTAAGATAATAGTTCCCTGGTAAAATGGTGACCCTTTACATTCATAAATATACACCAAAGTATTCTTTGGACAAAGATTTGTGGATAGTGTGACACATTTTTGGTAGCTTACAATAGTAACAGTTTAATTAAAACAAAATTAAGGTGATGCTTCCAATGTTTCCAAAGGGTACTCTCTTCAAATATCTATAAATACCAGAAAGAGTATTGTTTACTGCCTTATTGATCCAATTGTCTGGTTCTAACTGGTTAAATGAATAAGAGGACTCATACTAGAGTAAATAGAGGCATTGGGGCTGAGGAGTTTGCTGCAAATTTCAGCCACATTTGAACTGTGACTGTTGCCAATAATTTCAACAACTGACTATGACATGCTTCATCCTGCTGCTAATCAAGGGTGCATGCACACCTTGCTCAGCCCAAGTGGCTACAATTAACCTCTGTACCAAAGCTCTGAGTTATCTGTACAACTAAGAGGCATGGACTAGTATGTCAGCCTGAATTGAAATAGTTGTGACAACTTATAGCCCTTTGGACAATGACCTGGTGATAAAAGCAGAATAAAGACTGGGGATGGGGCTTCCCTGATGGCGCAGTGGTTGAGAGTCCGCCTGCCGATGCAGGGGACGTGGGTTCGTGTCCCGGTCCGGGAGGATCCCACGTGCCGTGGAGCAGCTAGGCCCGTGAGCCATGGCTGCTGAGCCTGCGCGTCCAGAGCCTGTGCTCCGCAACGGGAGAGACCACAACAGTGAGAGGCCCGCGTACCGCAAAAAAAAAAAAAAAAAAAAAGACTGGGGATGCTAAAGTGAGTCTATGACTGGCCAAAGCAGGGAAAGTTTATCCAACAAACAGGAATGAGATTTTGTGGCATGAGTCATCAGAGTGTCAGAGAAAAAGTAAGAGAAAATGGTGAATTGGCTTGTAAATGGGTACAAGCACAGGGAAATAGTCCTTGAGAACACCGTCGCCCCAACCAAGGCAAAGGTGTGACTTAACAAAGGCTTAAGATTTCACAAGGGACAGAGACTGGTTCACATTTTTGACTTGTCAGTTCTGGATTGGGGGCTTGTAGAGTGATTTGGTGCTGGTCAGTTGTTGAACCCCAGATCTATTTGTGGTTTTCTGAGCTGTCTTGATACACGATGCCTATTAAGCTTAAGTTCAGATAGTTCAGTTGAGTCACAGACCACAAGGAGTTGTTAACCATATGGCTACTTTTCTGCTGATTCTCACTGGTTTTCTGGGAGGGGCTGCTCTGACTTCTTCTGGTGGCAGGATACTCACTGTTTTACAATCTTCCATACTTTTCAAGCACAGAGTAAATCACTGGCTTATAGGTGTGTGCTCAAAGCACAGAAAATACTTCCTTTATCACAGATGAAGTAAGAGCTTCTCCTGGGCTTGTTGAGGAATAGCCATGTGAAAATGTTAGTGATGGAAAGGAAAGTCACTTGAGGTAAAAGCAGTGAAGAGAGAAATGGAATGTGGTCATTGTTCTTTAAAAATATTATTCACATAATCACTGTTCCTGGAGCATGATATGGATGGCTGAGTCAATTGTTTCAGTTCTTACTTGGTTTTCGAATTCTCTGATTTAGTTGTCTATATAAAATAATGGGACAATAGCATTTCTGTGTTTTAGTTAGTATGGTGTGGAAATAGAGCACAGTCATCTTCATCCTGCATTACTAAAATAAAGCCATTTTCTCAACCACCTTATCAAACCCCAGGGAAATGCATCAGTACTTTTATGGGACATTGTTAAGTCTTTTTTTTTTTTTTTTTTTTTTGCGGTACGCGGGCCTCTCACTGCCGTGGCCTCTCCCGTTGCGGAGCACAGGCTCCGGACATTCAGGCTCAGCGGCCATGGCTCACGGACCCAGCCGCTCTGCGGCACGTGGGATCTTCCCAGACCAGGGCACGAACCCTTGACTTCTGCATCGGTAGGCGGACTCTCAACCACTGTGCCACCAGGGAAGCCCCATTGTTAAGTCTTTTATTGTGGGTCTTTACTCTTTGGTTTTTTTAACAATGCCTTGATCTATGCAAACATTCAGGTCGTGGTGATTGTGCTAATTAATGTCTTGCATAAAATAGTTCTCTTTACTGGACAGTGGAAACCATGTGTAAGGTTTAGTCTCTGCTCTTAAGGAATTTAACATTTACTGAGTGGAAATGTAACACAAGTCATAATACTGTACTTATTATCATTGTGGTGTGAAGAATAAAGGAGATGAGTCATAACTGAATAATTTTAGGTGGCACAATTAGAAAAGTCCTGGCAGAGAAGAAAAAGCAATTTTTGAACTGTGTCTTGATGTAGAAGTTGGACAGGTGGAGATGAGAGTGAAATTATCTCCTGGCAAAAGTGACCAGATGTGCAGTTTCGTAGGGATATGGAATTATATACTATGCCCTGAGAATAGTGAGCAGGGACACACAGCATAAGCAGAGTCAGTGGGGGGGGGAACCCTGGAAAGAGGAGAAAAGAAGACGAAAAGATAGGGTTTTAAATACCAAACTAAACATTCTGTTTTTTCTTGTTGTCATTATATTTTTTGTTTGCTTATTTATTTTTATCACAGGGATGCACAGATAAATGCAGAGAAGGAAAATGGATTGCTCTGATTTGGAGGTTAGGTGGATGCCACTATCAGCATTGTGAAGGATGAATTAGAGAGCAGTGGACCTGATTGGAAAGTGACCGCAATACCCTTGGGAAAAGATGGTATGAGCCTAGATTGTGGTGGGAGGTGGGGACTTTGGAAGGAGGAGGATTGATTTTATGAGGCATCCTGGAAGGAGAACAGACAGAAATTGATCATCATATGAATTCTCTTTGGAGAGAAGACAGAAGGGAGAGGAAGAAATCAAGGCAGAGTCACTGTTTCTTTCAGAGCTCCCTGAGAGGGACTGAAACACAACTTATCCCTGTGCCCATGGACATCCATTCTCTGATTGAAGCTTATGAATGAGAACAGTGGAGAAGGGCTCCTTAGAGAAAAGTTGGGGTCCTGTTTCCAATAGAATGGAGAACAGATTCTGGCTGAGGAAAATACTGAAATCTCATCTATAGATTGTAAAACCATTAACTAAAGTAGTGAATACAGAAGGAAGAAATGTTCAGGTGGGTGGATGAAGAAAGAGGGGTGAGGTAGTAAGAATGGTTGGTATCTACTGCTTGTCATAGCACAATAATTATTAATAATCGTCAACCATGATTAGGTGTACTACCCATTCAGAACCTGATTATTCCAAAAGCAGGAGATACATAGTTTTAACAATATACAGCATGCAAGATATTGTATTGTTTTGTATTTTTCCATAATAAGTGTTATTGTCCCAAAGATTTTGATATGCACAGGCCATGTATGTCTTTATTGATCAATCATAAATCAGACAATTATTTTCAGATGCATTGTAATAATACATTTAATATGTTTCATGAATGTATGCAAGGATGGGTTGATAATTAGAACACTTGTATCATTCCATCTTTATTAACATGACATTTTTGTTTCTGTTCAAATGTCTGAGGATTGTACCAGATGACAATTTTTCAATTTTTTTATTTCCTTGTCGTTTTTCTGAAAATTTCAGTTAAGTGCACCATATGGAAATAGACTACATACTGACACATTTCATGATCAAGACATTTTATAGAAACTCTCCATTACCTAGAATATGTGGGAGTATATATCCTAAATTAGTAACTACAGTATTTTAGCTAATGGATAATTTCTCCATGTAATATGCATGAGCATATACAAGGTCAATGTGAGTGCAGTATAGATATACTTTACACTAATAATGCTAAATATTTATTTTGAAAAGTAAGATATTTATTTTTTTAAACACCTTGCAATACAAATAACAATACTATATACATTATATATATATATATATATATATATATATATATATATATATATATATATATATATATTTTTTTTTTTTTTTTCTGTACGCGGGCCTCTCACTGTTGTGGCCTCTCCTGTTTTGGAGCACAGGCTCCGGACGCGCAGGCTCAGTGGCCTAGCCTGCTCTGGATGCTCAGGCTCAGTGGGCCTAGCCACTCCGTGGCATGTGAGATCTTCCCGGACCGGGGCACGAACCCGTGTCCCCTGCATCGGCAGGCAGACTCTCAACCGCTGTGCCACCAGGGAAGCCCTATAGATATATTTTGAAACACTTGTACCATAATTGAAAATGTAGAAGTTATAAGTCAGTGAGGATTTATTTGTGCTGATCCTGTGATATAACCTGACAAATGAAAAATTAATTTTATTTGTCAATTTCAATCAAGTTGTCAGCATTTGATTCTCAGTGTTACTTACTACACAGTGGTCTAGGCACAATTCTTACACCTTCACTATTTTCATATGTGTATATATACATATGAAAAGATATATACTCTTAGGATTCTGGATAAGAATTCTGGATAGGATTCTAGTCAGCATTCCTTGCAGGATTTTGTCAGGAATCAAAACTGGCCATACAGATGGAGAATTTGGTTAGAATTAGGGAGTATGTTCAGCAGAAAAAAAAAAGGAAAGAAAAAGATAAAGAAAGAAAGGATTTATTGATCCAATTATTTTAGTCAATTTAGTGGGAAGGTCAGGCCAACTGGTACTTGCTTCAGGTTGACAGAGTCAGACATCTATGTAGGGATTTGTAATGAGCCTGCAGGTTTTGATGAAATGTAGAGGTGGTTAAGAAAACTATAGCTTGTGGATTCTCAAGAGTTTTGGAATCTTATTCTGTTTCCAATGGAACTAGCTAAGCATGGCTTCAGTGACAGTATAAAGTAATAGAGAGGGAAAAATAATTTCTTCTCTATGGAAAAATAAAATCCCCTAAATAATGGTTGCTGGTTGTACAACCATTAAACTGATCAACTAATAAAGCAATTAGTTAATAGTCTCTTAAAAACTGATACTGAATTTTGATAACATATTTTAAAGAATAGTTTGATATGTATCAAAATTTAGAAGCTCCCTGGAAGAATTTATTGACACCTTAATTGGAAATTTTTTTTTGAAAATTTAAAGGATAATACATTTATATTTTAAAAATGTATTAATCAAATTAGCTGAGGTTTTTATAAAGAATAATGCTGATTAGGACACTTCAGAATGGAAACTTATGTTACCATTAAGTAGTACAATTTGGTAATGAGCTTTAAAAGTTTAAAGATTTTCTACTCTTATAAATTTGTCCCATTAAAATGGTACTTCAGGGGCTTCCCTGGTGGCGCAGTGGTTGAGAATGTGCCTGCTAATGCAGGGGACACGGGTTCGAGCTCTGGTCTGGGAGGATCCCACATGCCGCGGAGCAACTAGGCCCGTGAGCCACAACTACTGAGCCTGCGCGTCTGGAGCCTGTGCTTCGCAACAAGAGAGGCCGCGATAGTGAGAGGCCCGCGCACTGAGATGAAGAGTGGCCCCCGCTTACCACAACTAGAGAAAGCCCTCGCACAGAAACGAAGACCCAACACAGCAAAAATAAATAAATAAATTAATAAACTCCTACCCCCAACATCAAAAAAAAAAAAAAATATGGTACTTCAAGACTTAGGTACTTATAAAACTGAACCAAGATTAAACATCACAATAGGGGAATGTTTTGATAAATTATTTATAATCATTTGACAAAATAATAGGCAGCATTAAAAATCACATTCTGGAACATTATCAAAGCTAATTGAAAGTATGAAGTTTATGCTGAATTTTCTAAGTAAAAAAGAAAGTAACAAAACAGCATATTGAGTATAAGTGTATAGAATGAATATAGAGTGAACAGAAAAACACTGAAATACCGGGGCAAATGTGGCTATCTCTGGGTAATGGTAAAAAGAGGAATTTTTCCTTTCCTCTTTGTGCTTTACTGCAACTTCTAAATCTTGTAAAGTGTATGTTACTCTTATAATTAGAAAATGAATATTATAAAAATTTATTCTGCACCAGTCAATGTTTCCTGTTTACACTTCTGACCTCCAGCTGTTTACCTTTGGACTTAATTCACCCTTCCTTCAGTGTACCTTATTTACAGATTTTCTTCACAAAACACACCCACAGGAAAGAAAAAATATTGGCAATTTCGTAACATAATCTAATCATTTTCTACCCTGCCCATTCTTGTCTATTTTCAACATTCTGGAATTTCCTGCCAACTCCTGCCTCTCATTGGTCAAACACCGTGACCACATTTCATTCCAGGACCCAGATCCTCACAGATTTCTGGGGGCTCACAACCAAAAGTCCATTGAGACAAGAGGACTTTTTCCATAGGATTAAAAGGAGGAAAATCCCTCTGAATAAACACCTTGGAGTGTGTGGCTCACTCTCCCCTTTCCCCATCCCCCTTACAACTTACTAACATTCTAGATCTTCTGAGACTGTGAACAGTTTTCTAGTTTTCTAACCAGCTCCACCTGCTGGTGCTGACCTGTGTTTCTTTGTGATCTGTACCTTTGCCTCACATAATGTCGGAGTTTCCCTCAAAATATGACTTCCTTTTCATATTTTCTTATTTCTGCATCGCTTAGTTCCTGGCATGAGAAGAAAGGGGGTGAGATCTGTTTTAGAATATTTTCTTTTGGTCTTAAACAGTGTTTCATTTGCATCACATTTAATTTCTGTCAGGCAAATGGATGAACAATCCTAGAAAATATACCTCAGAAGAGTATGCTGAGGTTAGGGTTTGGAGTGATGAGCTGCCAATTCTCTTCCTCATAGGCCTCCCTAAGGATAAACTTAGCAGGACTTTACTGTTGGGAGCACAGAATATTTTATTTGGGAATTCAGCAGTGACTCAGATTTCGAATGTCTTGGATCTCTTCTGACACTTGACAAGCAGGTATGAGGCCCACACCTGCTTTAAAAATTGTAACTGGCAGTCAGAAGGTTATTTTTCAGAAGCTTCTTGTTCTGTCTCTCTTGAGGTCAGTTGAGGCCATATTTCTGGTAACTTCTCATCTAGGCATCTCCCAGGGTCTTTATAAGCCAACCACCCTCCAACCTCACCCCTGAAAATTCTAAATCAGTGTTAAAATACTCGCTGACAATTCCTTTGGGGAACAAGAAAAAAAAAGGCATAGTAAGTGAGTAACTTGAAGGAGCATTGATATTTGGCACCCTGGCTGTTGTTTCTCTTAGGAGCCCATTGATAATAATCACTCATTCATTTTAGCATCCTTTTGCCCCATGCACAGTAGAGCCTGTAATTGGCTTCGGGCTTGATACTGTTGGCTGGATCAGCTTGTGCCTGGTGAGATAGAGAGGGGCAGGTGCCAAGAAGCTGGGAGAGAGGCTGTGTTTCCCAGTGTTTACTCTTTGATCTTACTGTTCATGTTCTCAGCCCTTTACTTGAAGGGGAAAAAGTCTGTTGTAGTCAATCCAGAGCTTCCTTCCTGGTTATTTTCCCAGAGACTTGGCCACAAAAATTTACTCTGGACATATTTATTTGGCATCTTGTACATTTGTTCAGTGCCCTTTAGCAAAGACGTTTAGATGCATACACACACACCCGCACACCCTTCCCCCTCACACACACACAAGTTCAACTCTTGGTTCACTACAGATTTCAAGACCATAAATCATACTGAGTCATATCTACTAGCAATTCACTATGGGCTCTTTCTTCACAGTCGCTCTGCCTAGGATGTTATCCTAGATTTCTAATTAGAATCTCTACTATTATGAGTGCACAAAACATAGGAGAACCCAAAAAGAAGGCTGAAGATGTAACACTTGGTTACTGACATAATCTTTTGATCGCTTTTTGACTGTTTACTAGAATTTCAATTTTAAGCTGTAGCCCCTGGACATAATGGATTCTAAACATATTATCCACTGGAATACTTTATATCTGGGTAAACCTTATAACAATTCCTGAAAGACAGGGACTGTTTTTGCTCTGTTCTCCAAATTTTTGAAGTGGAGCTCATTTTTGCTCATGTGAAGGTAGTCAAGAGAGAAATACAAGCCCAAGTTATTTATGAATCCTTCCTAACATGTCTGCAGATTTCCCTCAATCTTCTCCTATTAGTAAAAGAAAGGAAGGGGCAGCTGCAGCTGGTGGACAAATTCATTCCAAATATCTTTCAGTGTTCACTAGGAATGATACCAACAAAGTTAACCAATTCCAGATATCTTCAGGCCTATGCAGGTTGTAAGTATAGGGATCCTAGGGTATTGGTTTACGTTATAGTTTGACATGACAAATCCCTGCAGGCTTCTTAATATCTTCACAACATTTTTTCTTTATTTTTCTAATCATTTTATACAATCAGTGCTCTTACCCTGTCCTTCTGGATTCAACTTTTTTTTTTTTTCACCACCACCTGGTTTTCTGCTGGAAACAAGCATTCCCTTTAACCTCTCTTACTTTCTAAATTCCATTGTGTTTGACTGTACTTTTCACTTTTAGTTTTATCTAAAGATGTGTTCACGTTCTGGGTTTCTCCAATGGAATTATTTTAAGGTTATCATCTTCAAAGTGGATGTAATTATAGATGTTATACATTAATAGGGTATATTCTGTACTCACTGTCACTTCCTCTCCCCCTTGGCAACCAAAAGTCTGCTCTCCATGTCTGAGTCTGTTTCTGTTTCATAGATAAGTTCATTTGTGTCATATTTTAGAGTCCACATATAAATGGTATCATATGATATTTGTCTTTCTTTTTATGACTTCATTCACTTAGTATGATAATCTCTAGGTCCATCCATGTTGTTGGAAATTGCTTTATTTCTTTTTTATGGCTGAGTAGTATTTCACTGTATATATGTACCACATCTTCTGTATACATTCATCTGTCGATGGGCATTTAGGTTGTTCGGTTGTTTCCATGTCTTTGCTATTGTGAATAATGCTGCTATGAACGTTGGGGTGCATGTATCTTTTTGGATTAGAGTTCTGTTAGGATATATGCCCAGGAGTGGGATTACTGGATCATATGACAACATATTGTTAGTTTCTTGAGGTATCACCATACTATTTTCCCTAGTGGCTGCAACAATTTACATTCCCACCAGTAGTGTAGGAGTGTTCCCTTTCTCCACACCCTCTCCAGCATTTTTTATTTGTAGACTTTTTAATGATGGCCATACTTACCTCTCTTTTTGATCTCAGGAGATATTTAGTGCCATTTAACGATGATGGCTTTATTTTATTAAAAAAAAATAAACACTCTCAAATGAGTAGCTGAGAGACTGTATAAAAGCTCAGGATTAAAAATCAGAAACATTAGTTTTATTTCCCGATTACCAGCTATGACATCTATACAGTGGTGTGCTGGCAAAAGCTCAACAAGCCTTTAGAGCAAAAATAGGCCCTGATTTATAGAGTTTGCCAATTTCCATGTAGTGTTTTCAAATCCACTGTGACTAATTTTAAGCTCCAGATGGGAAGTCATTGAGCTCAGGTTGAGAAGAGAGGTGCACGGTTATCTCTCTCCACCCTGTGAGAGCAGGTTTGATCTCTGACCCACAGGCCTCATGGGTGACAACTTCCCTGAGTCTTAGTTCTACTATGGAAAATAAACTACATTAGGACAGAATGCAGTAGTCTATGAGAAAACCATGAAATACAATAGCACCATTAAATATTTTTCCTGAAATAGTCCTTTAATGTAACTACCATATTTCAGGGATATATTGTATATATAAAATAAATATATTACTTTCTTCAAACTTTTGTGGTAAAATTTAATTTTTCATCTCAATGTTAAACTTTATTTTTTTTTAATATTCAGCTTATAGTGTTTTTTCCTGAAATCAACTATACCTAAAACATATAGGAGGCAGAATTTTGGTGATTATGAAACAAACTCCATTCCTGGAACAATTTTATACCACAACAGCACTTAGTTGTCGAACATTAGTTGCTTGATACTGCAACTGAGTTTGCAAACTTCTTACTAAACCAAAGAGAGGGAAGAAAGTATGAGAGTCAAAGTTAGGTCTGGTTTTTGCCCACTGATCTCAAAGATCTAGGAAAAGAGTAACATTTCTGAACTATACTACTGAGGTGATTTATTTAATTGAGTCAAAAAATGTTTGCCACAGTGTCTAATGAATATTGTTGAGTTTCACTTTACATGAGCTGTTAATTACTTTCAGAAGGAATGTGTTCTCTCTTTATTTTAACTTTCCCATGTTGAGTCATTTGCCCTTGTTCCTTCCTGTCCAGCAGTGTCAATGATATGAGTACTCTCTAGCTCTAGTACATCTTTCTCTGCAACTTAACTGCTTATCTGTTTCTTTCCTCCCATAGAAAATGCTGGGAGGATAAATAGGAGGGTGACGGGAGAGTGGGTTAAAATGGTCAACAATAAGTCAATCAAACAAGTACTTGCCCAACACCTCCTAAATAAGAGAGACTATGGTGTAAGCCCATAAAATCCTCAGGGGGCAAGAAAAAGAGGCAAAGCAATGAAATTTGGAAGAAGAATATTTAAGAAGAGGTCCACAGGTGCAAGATATAAGAAGAAACATTAAGAATAAAGGAAGGCATGACATATATATAAAATAGCTCCAAGGAAAATGCTTGTACATTTGTTCCAGATTGAGTAAAATGCATACAATATCCACAATACCCAAAAGTGGATATGGTGTACGTTTTTTATATTTCACAAGATACTATTTCATCTTGGAAAGCTAATGAGGAATCTCTCTGGTTTTCCTTATTCAGGTCTGGGAACTGACTATTCAATCAAATCTCCACTTAGCGAAATTCTGTGAAATAAATGTAAATGGCAGCAGACATATTTCCCCACCCTATTTCTCTCCCATTCTGACATGCTAAAAGATGACTTCATGGATACTTATTTGATGTTAGAGCTGAGGGATTTGAATTTTGAAAGTTTATATTTTTTCTTTTTACCAAAAATGAAAATTAGAGGAGGCAGATGACACAACAGTTAGGAATCAAGCATCTCAATGTAGGTAGACATCTTTTTACATTTCAGCAAATTACTCAGTCCTGCAAAGCCACAAATCATGTTGTGTCACTGTCAACTTTCTATGAGATCACTTGACCTCTTAAACTCCACAGGAAGACCTTTTTTATATTTACATAGTTTTCAAAATGCAGATTTTCTGTATCATGCTAAAAAAATTGTCTTCATTTTATACAAAGTGTCAGTTTTCATAAGTTGGGGAATTGATTAGTATCATAGTGTGTGGCTGGCAAACTTTGGGGGTATCTTGTTAGTTTCCGAAAGGTATTATGTTGCCTATATATTGATCTACCAATCATTTATCTCTAATAGATTCCATGTGATTCAAGCAACATCAAATCTAACTAATTAAATTCATTTATTATAATTTGCATATTGCTGATACTTCATAAAAATCTGAAAATAATTATAAGGGTAATTTTAATGTTTTTTTGTCTCTCTCACATGCTACAGAGGCTCTATTTCCCTGACCTTCTGATTCAAACTAACTCAAAGAAAAATATATTAAATGCCTAGTTTTGAAGATTTAGTCAATATCTTGAAAATCTTTATGGAAAGTGTCCATAGACAGTGTGACACTTGAGTTATAGAGATCTAGGTCCAAATAGTAATCTCAACACTTATCAAGTGTATAACTTGATAAAATTACCAAAACTTTCTGGGCTATAGTTAATGCATCAAAAAATATGGGTTATTTATATCTCTTGCAGGAGTATTCTGAGAATAAAGACGATCAATAAATATGAGTGATTGAGTGTCTTTCCCTTAATAGTTCCTATACTTTTCATACAGACATATATTCTTGACATTTCTTTCCTTTCCCATCAAGAAGGATGAACAGGAAAGGGGGTCTCCTGGAGTGGAGTTGATAAAAGGCCACATGAGTGTTAGTTCTGTCTTGAGGTTCTTACAACTGAGATTCTGAGACCTGGTAGAACAAAGCTCAAATAAACAGAGCTGCTTTGTGTCTCTTCTGTGGTGGTGGGGCTGTCTGTGTCAGCCTCCTTTTATAATGATTAGAGCACTTCAGGTACATGGCTAGTGTTTGGCTTTAAGATAATGGCAGAAAAACACAAGAGGACTCATGTATTGCATTACCATTTATAGACTGAAAGTTTCAAGCCCCTGGCAAATGACTCCAAGCACTTCCATCCCAAACGGAGGCAATGTAACAATAAGGAAGCATCCACAGAGAATGATCTTGTGGTTCTCATCTCATTACATTTCAGGTCCATATTCTATCTGTAGACAGAGAAGAAGTTGATGATTGCCAAATATGTATAGAGCTTAAGAATGTCCAAATCCACCAGTGACTCTTATGAGGACATGGAATGTCCATATGTTATGTGCTTGCTTTGTCAGTTATTGTAAGGCATTTTATTTTAATTTCTTTTTACATTTTAAAATTGAAGTACAGTTTAGGTAAATATTATGTAAGCTATAGGTGTACAGTATAGTGATTCACATTTTTTAAAGGTTATACTCCATTTATAGTTGTTATAAAATGCTATATACTTGTACAATATATCCTTGTAGCTTATTTTATACATAATAGTTTGTACCTCTTAATCACCTACCCCTATATTGCTCCTCCGTCTTCCCTCTCCCCACTAGTTTGTTCTCTGTATCTGTGAGTCTGTTTCTTTTTTGTTATATTCACTGGTTTGTTTTATTTTAAAGGTTTCACATATAAATTATATGATGCAGATTTTTCTTTCTCTATCTGACATTTCACTTAGCATAATGCCCTCCAAGTCCATCCATGTTGCTGCAAATGAAAAAATTTCATTCCTTTTATGGCTGAGTAGTATTCCATTGTGTGTATATGTATATACTTAGTTTGCTACCATATCTTGGCAATTGTAAATAATGCTGCTGTGAACATTGGGGTGCATGTATCTTTTCGAATTAGTGTTCTTGTTTTTTTTTCAGATATATACCCAACAGTGGAGTTGCTGGGTCATGTGGTAGTTCTATTTTTATATCCCTGCAATGTACATATCATTATACTTAACATGGACATTAAGGCTCATAAAGCTTGTGTAACTAGATTAACAGATTTCGACTGACAGATCTCAGAAGCTGGGATCCTTTTTGTTACACTTGGCTCTAGTAGTGCAACAGGTGAGTGCTGTAGGATCTTTACAATTAAATCAGTGTGTGCATGAACAGAACACAAATTACATTGAATCTTACCTGAGGTTGGGTTCTCTAGAAGCAGAGCAAGAGACGGGGATTAGGTACACATGATTTATGAGGGAGTGCTCTCAGGTGAATGATGTAAGGCGGTGAGGAAAGCTTAAGACAGGAAAAGGCATCAGACAAGAATGTGGGTCCATGTCCTCAGCCTGATCCCATGTGGAGCCCTGGAGCTTGAATGACACCACACAGATGATCTCAATTTGAGGCAAGGGGACCAGATTTTGTACCCCCTTAATCAGTTATTGACTGTGGTTTAGCGCAGGGATAGGGTCAGCAGCTGGCCTCCTGGTCAGGGTGGCTCTTTTTTTGGTCAAGGTGGCTCTTTATTGGTCAAGAACAATTCTGTGAAGAAGGAAGTAGCTGTGAGTAGGCAGCTAGGGCCTTGGGTGCACCGAGAGTGACCACTGTTCATCATATGTGTGGTACACCTGAACTAAATCAGGAAATTTGATGCTATTTAACACATTCTCTGCAACATAGAGCTATTAACCAAACTGTGGTTTCAAGTTGTCTCCAAGTCACGTATGTAAATCTTAAAATTTACCTAAAGGCCAAAATGCTAAAAAGCAGGATGGTGAGTGACCTTCCTGAACCTACTGTGGTTTGCTCCAGAGTGTAACTGGCTCAGATCTCACAGCAGGTGTAGTTCTGCCATTCCTTACATGTGGAACCATTAAAAAAAAATTCATTTGATGGCAAAACATGACCCGTAAAGATATAGGTCCATTTATTGTATTTCTTTAAATTCATGGGAATAGTCAAATGTTTTAATGAAGAATTATTAATGAGTTTGATTAGCATGTACTGCCCCAGGTCCTACTAACAGAGCTATATGATGTACACAAAGTGCAGTATTTGCCATTATAAGATCTGGAAAATTCTGGATTCCAAACCATACAGCCCTGAGGGTTTCAGAGAAATTATTGCAGCTCTGCCCCACTCTTACCCCACATGGGTGAGGCCCAGAAGCCCAGAAGCTTTGGTTATCTTGTCCAAGATCTCATAGCTAGCACAGGGGCCTCCATTCAAATTGCACTTATGTGAATACATGATGCTCTATCCTGCATCTTCCTATGTCAGGTTCCAGAGATGCTAAAACAAGGCCTGATTCAGAAGAATATGCCAGTTTTCTTTCCCTGAATACAAGCAGTAAAAATCACTGAACACTGAAGTTGGAGAGGACCTTTTAGAATCAATTAAGTGGTGTGACCAACTTAATATAGTAACTTGTTTTACAATAGACAATCATATTATCTGGTAGACGTCTTATATACATTCCAGCTCATTGTTTTGCAAGTGTTCTAACTCATAATCTAATTATGAATCATTTCATAATTCAGGGAACTCCGAAGTTTAGAAAGTCCTATATTGAATCAGAATCTATCTCCTTGTAAACTCCACCCATGGGCCCTAGTCCTGGTCCCCAGAAGATTATAGACCATAAGTGTTTCTCCTCTCAGAGTTTGCCCTGCAAAGATGTGAATAAATTGCAGATCCTGCCTCACTAGGATTTTTCTTTCATTAACTCACTGTCTCCATAACTTTTGCCATTCAAATCAATCTTTTTTGGAGATTCTTTTCATAAAGAGCCGCTCCTGGGCCTGAGTTTTTCAGGGACTTTAGCTTAAAGCGGGAAGAGGAAGAAGGAAGGAAGGGGATGGAAGGGCTGGAGAAAGGACACACGCTCAGAGCCTTGTTCCTACTGAGAACCAGCCTTTTCGCTGCTGCATACAATCCAAAGGCCAGTTCAGCCACAGCTTGGGTTGGTGAATGTTCAAGGTTTGGCCCAGCTGGTGTCATAGAAGTAGGAAAAATCCATCTAATGGTGGTTTCATGATTCCATGGAGTTCAAGCCGTTCACTGTGGAGCTGCTTGCTAGTAGTCTGAAAATCCTGGGGTCAGAATCCAGTCCCCCAACAAAAATTAAGTAAAACCTCAGTCCTTCATCAGGACATTTTTGCACAATATCTTCCTAGTAATTCCAGGTTGGACTTTCATCTTTTAAAGTGTGTGGAGACTTGTCTGGCACTTAGTAAGCACTATGTAAGTTTTCAATATATGTTTGTTGAATAAATAAATGACACTATATAAGTTGTCAACGTATATTTGTTAAATAAAGAAATGAATGAAAAATTGAATGGTTGGATAAATTGAATTTTTTCAGATATTAAGTGTATGCATTTGGAATATACTTGTCTCCTGTTTTTCAACAAATGTACATTTGTTCACCTCTCAACTTCCCATTACTTCTGACCTATAAAGTATACTATCTGTGGATTAGAGGCTCTAAAATAAAAACTGGGAATGTAAATTTTGTCTGAGATGTGGACTAATGCAAACAGCCTTTCTAATTTCTCAGAGGTCAGCCTTGTTTGGATATACTCAGAGTCATCGAAACCTATGCTGAAACAATTTAAGACAAAACAGTGAGTATCACTTAGCAGTGACATGATAATTCTGGAATTTGTAATCTAATAACCTCAATAACCATAAAAGTAAGACAGGGCTGTAAGAAATAAAATTCACAAACTTGATTCATTGTACCTATGAAAAAATAAATTCTCTAGACCAAATCTTGTTCACTAGAAATTTACCCAAATGCATATGGAAGATACAAACTCCCTTTTTCAGCTTTTCTTTGTTTTCTTTCCTTAAGATAATATTTTATCTTTAATGTGCTTTGAATCTTATCTTTGAGTTATTTAGAACAGTTTGCTAAGTTTCCAATTATGTATTTTTGTAAAATAGATTCTTAAGATTTTAAATATCTAGTTTTATGAGAATATTTCCAATAGGGAGAAAATGAACTTATTAATAAAGTAGGACACCAGCATATAAACAGAAAGACTTTATATAAAAGTGAAAACTGCTTTTGATTAATTCTAGTCTTTTAACATATTGGAATGCTTGTGTGAGGCTTCTAGCTCAAAAAAATATTTGCTTTATAACGTATCCTGATCATATCATACATTACTTTATTTTTAAAAATGTTCCTATCTCTTTATAATAAATACATGTGCAATATGATAACATATTAACATATTGTGTTAAATATTGCTGTTTGTGCGCCTAAAACCATTATCTTCCCATGACTTTCTCTACCCATGATTGAGACAGTGTGTTAGAAAAAACTGCAAGCTGGGAGCATGGAGAGAGAGGCTTTGTAACTCTAGATTGAATTTCAAATAACTCTGTTAATCAAGTATCTGTTACATATTTGGTGTAACATTTAGGAGAATAGTCACACTTTCTTGGACTTAACTGTGACCATGTCTTTTTTGATATAAAAATCTGAGCTTTTAGTGCTTAAGTGGCCTTAGCTTAGACTAGTATTTTCAGTTTATAGGCAGCAATTTATATATCATTTTCCTTCACTCTTTGAAATTCATGACAAAAATAATTGCAAACAACTTTATTTTTTTTGTAATAAAATAATAAGTGTTCATGTAGAAAAATTTAGAAATTCAAAAAAGGAAAAAATATCACTTTCACCAACAATTATACAACCCAGGTATAATACTATTAACATATGGATTCCCATTCTTTTATCATCTTTTAAAAATATGTCCAATCATTAAAAGATAAAAATGCAACTCCAAATGGATTAAAGACTTAACTGTAAGACCAGACACTTTAAAACTCTTAGAGGAAAACATAGGAAAAACACTCTTTGACATAAACCATAGCAAGATCTTTTCTGACCCATCTCCTAGAGTAATGGAAATAAAAACAAAAATCAAAAAATGGGACTTAATTAAACTTAAAAGCTTTAGCACAGCAAAGGAAACCATAAACAAGAAGAAAAGACAACCCTCAGAATGGGAGAAAATATTTGCAAACAAAGCAACTGGCAAAGGATTGATCTCCAAAATATACAAGCAACGCATGCAGCTCAATATCAAAAAAACAAACCACCCAATCCAAAAATGGGCAGAAGACCTAAATAAAAATTTCTCCAAAGAAGATATACAGATTGCCAGCAAACACATGAAAGGATGCTCAACATCACTAATTATTAGAGAAATGCAACTCAAAACTACAATGAGGTATCACCTCATGCCTGTCAAAATGACCATTATCAAAAAAATCTAGAAAGAATAAATGCTGGAAAGGGTGTGGTGAAAAGTGAACCCTCCTGCACTGTTGATGGGAATGTAAATTGATACAACCACTATGGAAAACAGTATGGAGGTTCCTTAAAAAACTAAAAACAGAACTACCATAGGACCCAGCAATCCCACTACTGGGCATATACCCTGAGAAAAACATAATTCAAGAAGAGACATGTACCACAATATTCATTGCAACACTATTTACTATAGCCAGGACATGAAACCAACCTAAATGTCCATCAACAGATGAATGGATAAAGAAGATGCAGCACATATATACAATGGAATATTACTCAGCCATTAAAAGAAACAAAATTGACTTATTTGTACTGAGGTGGATGGTCCTAAAGTCTGTCATACAGAGTGAAGTAAGTCAGAAAGAGAAAAACAAACACCATATGCTAATGCATATATATGGAATATAAAAGAAAAATAAAAAATTGTTCTGAAGAACCTAGGGGCAGGACAGGAATAAAGACATCAATGTAGAGAATGGACTTGAGGACATGCAGTGGTAGGGAGAAGCTGGGATGAAGTGAGAGTAACATCAACATATATATACTACCAAATGTAAAATAGACAGCTAGTGGGAAGCAGCAGCATAGCACAGAGAGATGGGTTTGGTGCTTTGCGATGACCTAGAGGGGTGGAATAGGGAGGATGGGAGGGAGGCTCAAGAGGGAGGGGATATGGGGACATGTGTATGCATATGGCTGATTCGCTTTGCCATGCGACAGAAACTAACACAGTATTGTGAATCAGTTATGCTCCAATAAAGATATATTTTAAAAAAATAAATAAAAAATTAAAATGCAAATTTATGTATTATATAAAGCTAAAACAATACAAAAGGTGATAAAATGAAATATTAAAATTTGCTTTCCCTCTTCTCTCATTTCACCTTCTTACTTCCTATTCTTAGTTTTCTCTGGTTTTGTCTTTCCAAATGTGAAATCATATACTTCCTGATTTGTCTTCTTTATACTATGTTTTAATTCTTTATTATAAAAGATGAGGAATTTGTTCACTTTTTATCACACCAACTTCCCCTTTTCTCTGCAGCTTTTGGTTTTTTTCATTCACATTTAGTTCTTCTAATGGGATTGAGGAATTAGATTAAATTCTCTAAGGCTTTGAATCTGAAATTGTTGAATTAATCTTATTTTAGGGTTTTATTTTTTAATTATTGAGAATGATGGTTTGAGTGTTCATGGAAGCTAGATTCTTATTTCTGCTAGTTGGCCCTAATTAATAGTGTTCATGGAAGCTAGATTCTTATTTCTGCTAGTTGGCCCTAATTAATTAATAGGGAATATTGGCAAATCACTTATATTCTCGAGTTCTTAGGTTGTTTACTTATGAAATGTTAGATGTGAATTAAAGGTCGCTTGTGGCTTTAAAATTTTACTATCTGTGGTTATTGGGAAGAGAACAGCTCTCTTTCAGCCCATTTAGTTGGAAGGCAATCAATTCAATCATGGAGACTGAAGGGTTAACTCTAACACCTAAGATTTCTAACTTATTTTCTCTTTTTACTTTGACTATAAAAGGATGTAGATAGATATATATTTATATAACCCAATGATTGATGAAGAGTTTATTGGAGGCACATACTCTTAGGAAGTATGTCATGAATAATGATATTTCCAGTGGTATGCTAGAGACAGCTTATACTGGCTTGTGGAAAACCAATTGTTTGAATCATTTTCCAAATCTACATTCAAGTGTCATCATGTTAGTAGGTTGAAATTGGCCTTAGGAATATTTACACCATGGAAATTAGTAAACAGTACAAATCTGTTTTTTTCTTTTTTTCCAGAAAACCAGTGCACAGAAAAGAATTAATATAACACACCTGTGACTACTATCCTTGGAAAGATATGCTTGCTAGGTTGGCCCTTGGCTAGTGTCTGGAAAGTTGGATTTGGGGAGAGTTCTTACCATTTCCTAACTAATAAGAGCCCTCTCTGTGCTTAAATGGTTTGTACAAATGATGTGGATTATGCAGAATGCCTGCCTTCCATCTGAGAATCTGGAATATTTGTATGAACTAGGCAAAGGGTCACCTACGTGACCAGTTTTCCAGAAAAACCTTGGGAACCGAGTCTCTAATAATCTTCACAGATAGACAATATTTCACACGTGTTGTCCAAATTCAATGTTGGAGGAATTAGGTGTGTCCTCTGTGACTCTACCTGAGAGAGGACTCTTGGAAACTGGCTTCTGGTTTCCTCTGGACTTTGCCCCATGTACCTTTTTCATTTGATGATTTTGCTCTGTATGCTTTTGCTGTAATAAATCATAGCTTGGAGTTTGACTATATGTTGAGTCCTGTGAGTCTTCCTAGCAAAGACTTGGGGGTGATATATTTTTTGAGAGGTAATCTTTTTTTTTTTTTTCTTTTTACTGTCAGAAACACTTTGTTAAATACTGGACTCATGTCCAATCCAAAACAGAGAATACTGTTGGTGCAATATTGGTGTGATATGTGGAGGTGAGCTTAAAGACCCTCAACACAGCCAGTTTATCTGCACACCATTGGTCATGTTAAGAAATTCTATTCAGCCATTAATGTGAAGTGTCACCATATGAAATGTCCTGGAAAGTGGCTCATAATATATTGTTAAGGAGAAATGCAGAATGGTATAATTATATTTGCAGCAAGCCATTAATATGGTTACTTTTGGATGATGATACTGGGTAGAGAGAATACAATATTTCTCCTTCATAAATTTGTATAACAATAAAAAATAAAATAAAATGGTGAGATTTATAAATGACATCTTATTTTCCAGTAATACTGAATAAAATACAGATTAGGCAAAATTATATTTATGAATAGCATTATCAATAGTGTACTTTTTTTAGAGTTCTATATCATGGGAAACTGCAAATTTGAGTCAGCCATAACAAAATTTGATACATTAAGGAAGCACTAGAGCTAATGATAATTGACTAATAACGTTGCTAATGGACATTCTGGATGTATGACCCGTGTTTAGTTCTGTAATTTGTCATGGTTTCCTGTTCCAAGTGTCAAGGGGATCTTCATGCCCTGCATTTAACTTTCATACCCAGGTAGTCAAATTTGTCTTCTCAAATGCTGTTCATCCAAATTTGTTAAGTCCACTGCATTTGGCTTCTGGTTGTTAAGCACTTTTTCTCTGGTAGAGATTTGTGAATAGAGATGGATAATCCCAAGTCAGGTCAGTAACAGGATGACAGGTATTTGAATAATTGATATGGGCATATTGAAATAAAAAAAGTAGAAATATGATACTTACAAAATTGAAGCTTTTATGTTAAACCTAATATCACTGTTGAATAACGACCTAGAGTTTTTCTAAATTTTCCTCAATTCACAAATAAATAATTCAAAAGGTATTATTTTCTCCATTTACCTCAAATTCCTATTGGTAAAATCGTCACCGCATTCTTCTTCTTGGCCCCCACCTGCAGCCACTCAAGGAGCTATTGCATTTTAAGTAAATATTAGGTCATTATAGTTGCATTCATGGATATTTGCACAGTAGACAGTTAAATCAGCTCCATTACTATGATCTATAAAACTGCATAATTACAGACCTTTCAAAGTACATCTTATTAACTTGGGGCATGACTACTTCAAAGCGGACATGCTGCAGATCAGTTGAGTCAATACTCATATGGTACTTTTCAGCTTTCAGTCTTGCAAGGAAATAAAAATATAGAGGCTCCCGGGTATGTGTTAAGAAAGCATTAGGCATGAACTAAAAATTTTACACAATTATCCAGGATTTTAAAATATCCAGATGTTGGTTGCTCTGATTTAGAACATTATATATAAACAAAATATCCAGTGATGTCATTTTTCATATCATATGTGAGTCAATTTATAAATATACTCTAGTTAGGCACAGGAGAAGCCAACTGATTTTTAAAATTTATTTTATTATAATAAAGATATGTATTTCCAGTGTATCCACATCTAGATCCACAATATCCAGACCTGATACTCAAGATGGTCCTAGTTTCTGGATCCTAGGTTTCTAGAAAACTGTATTCATTGGCAAAGACTTCCTTGGACTTTGTGGAATAAAAACAAAGGGATGTGAGTAAGGTTCGACTTTAGTGCAGACTTGAGTAAACCTTAAGAAACACCTTCACCCCTCATCAGGCTACACCTTTCTCATTTGCAAGTTCTTCCCATCCCCCAATTGTGACTGCTTAGGAAATGCCAGAGGTATACTGTTGGCTTTTCTTTCCTGTTTCCAGGTTGATCATCTTTCTTCAGACTGATACACATTTCCTTTAGCAGTCTCAGTTTGACAGCATTACCCTGTTTAGTTAAATATGCCTTTTCCCACAAGGGATAGACTAGGTTGGTCATCCTCCCCACTTAGCAATGCCACACAAAACTGTAAGACTAGACCAATCCAGATACTTGTTTTCTTTATGACCACAGTCAGGCAGCTGATTGTTTCTGGGAAACACACCACACATGTTCAAAATACAAAGACGTGGACACATGCAACTCTAAATGTATCCTATTAAAACCCATTTGAGCCCTCAGTTCTTATGTGATTCCATAGGCAGCTTTCTCTTCCATTTTCTGTGAGAGCCATTTCAAATTTCTTAAACACTTCTCCCCTCTGAACTTGATATTCAATGCTTCACAGATATTCTTACTTCTTACTTCAAAGATAAAACAAGTTCAATCACATAGGAACAACCTCTACTTCCAGCCACTTCCCTATCCACACTTACATCTATAACTGACTCCGTTGACTATTTATTCTCTGCCTTGTTTCCCTAGCTTTCTCTGTCTTCTGACTCCTGTCCGACAGTATTTCACCAATTTGCATCACTCCTAGATTAGTAATTAAAAAGGAAATAACAACCTACTTCATGTATCAATTACCCCACAATAATGGCTCCATTTCTCTCTTCACTCAAGCCAAGCTTCATTTTCCCTTTTTAAAAATTAAGGTGAAATTCACATAGCAGAGAATCAATTAGTTTAAAGTGATCAACTGAGTACTTATAATTTCATTAACAATGTTGGACAACCAACACCTTGACCTAGTTCTAAGCATTCTGGCTTCTAACCCTACAACTCCACTTAAATAGTTCTTTCCAAATTCTTCATGTATAACAATAGGCTGTTCATATCTCTTTAAGCATATATGATATAGAAAATTTCTTCTTTTTTTTCTGTTCAAGTACATTTGACTGGATTGAACAATTCTTTCATGAAAGCTTTTGTTCACTTGGGTTTTATTAATTAATTTTCTTATTCATTATACAAATGTTTATCGAAGATTTATTATTGACCCATGAATGTGCAAGGTGCTGAGGATACATTGGCATGTAGAAGTAGACCAAGAGAACTTTTATTCTACTGGTGGATGCTGCCATCATTCAGAAAATAACACCAAAAAATGTAAGACTGAAACTATGGCAAGCACTGCAAAAGTGAGATACATGGTGCAAATGGCAGAAAATAGTATTGGTGGCTAATATTCATGTAGTACTTAAAATGTACTAGACATTTTTCTAGACACTTT
Organism: Mesoplodon mirus; assembly: GCF_964341445.2. Taxonomy (NCBI): domain Eukaryota; kingdom Metazoa; phylum Chordata; class Mammalia; order Artiodactyla; family Ziphiidae; genus Mesoplodon; species Mesoplodon mirus. The sequence goes on from NC_138991.1 coordinate 72,540,479, forward strand.
ACATGTATTAACTCACTTAATATTCATAACAACCCATGATATAGATATTATTATTAGGCATACTTTCAGATGAGAAAGCTTAGACACAACGAGGTTACATACATAAGCAAAGTCACGTAGTTCCAAATACTGGTGCAGGAGTTTGAACCCAGGTAACTTGGTGTTACAAACTCTGAACATGAGCATATAAACTGAAGAGGTTAGCTGGAATGGAGGGAGGTTTTTAATCTTCCAGGAATGATAATTTTTGTCATGTAGAGCCACTTAGGCATGATGAAAAGATTGTTCTTCACCTTACAAGAAAAGGAGAAATTATTAAAGTACTTAAAATCAAGTATAATTTATAGGGTAATAGTGGGTGGATTACCATGAAGAAAATTTATTGAAAAGGGACTAGAATTGTTGAAAGAAGACCCAGTAAAAACCAGTGCATTTGGGGCTTCCCTGGTGGCACAGTGGTTGAGAGTCCGCCTGCCGATGCAGGGGACACAGGTTCATGCCCCAGTCTGGGAAGAACCCACATGTCATGGAGCGGCTAGGCCCATGAGCCATAGCCGCTGAGCCTGTGCGTCTGGAGCCTGTGCTCCGCAATGGGAGAGGCCACAACAGTGAGAGGCCCGCATATCAGAAAGAAACAAAACAAAACAAAACAGTGCAGTAGCCACAGAATGAGCAATACATTGAAAGAAAGATAATGGTTGAAGAGATGGAGAGAAACAGACATACTTCAGATTTATAGGCTCTAAAAAATCATCAGTACTTAGTGATAAATTGGGTGTATACAATTCATGAAAAAGTAATGTCAAGGATTACTTCTAAACACATGACTTGTATCACCGGTTGTAAGTTGAGATGGAGAACACAATAAAAACCAGGTTGGGAGATGGGAGTTTGGTTTTAGACACGATACACTTGACAGGCCTTTGGGACATCCAGGTACAGCCCAGAGGAGAGATCTGATAGATATAAAATCTATGATCATTTCTTATAGGCAGTTGAAATCACGTACTAGGATGTGATCATCTGAGAAGGAAAAGAAAAAACAGAAAGAGAAGACAAGAGGCTCTAAGGTTAAATCTCAAAGATCTCCAGCATTTAACCAGGATAAAGGAGGCTGATCAAGTGAAGGACAGAGGGAATGAGAAGCTAGAAAAGCAGGAGAAAAACTGGGTTCATGTTGTTCCACTAGAGCCCAGGAAAGAGAATGTTTCAAAAAGCAGAATGCTTCTAAGAATCAGTGGTCATTACTGTCTGATGCTTCTGAGAGGCCAGGAAAGATAAAGACTGAAAACTGTCCACTAGACATAAGGGTACCATGTTCACTGAAGGTTTTATTCAGATCTTTCATGAAATGTCCATGAAACAGAGGAGCAATGGTGAGGACTTCCTTTTGGTAGCACTTGCCACACTTATAACTTCAATTTGCTCCTGTGGTGTTTTTTTTTTTTTTTTTTTTTTTCTGTACACGGGCCTCTCACTGCTGTGGCCTCCCCCGTTGCGGAGCACAGGCTCCGGACACACAGGCTCCGCGGCCATGGCTCGCGGGCCCAGCCGCTCCGCGGCATGTGGGATCTTCCGGGATCGGGGCACGAACCCGTGTCCCCTGCATCGGCAGGCGGACTCTCAACCACTGCGCCACCAGGGAAGCCCGCTCCTGTGGTGTTTTGATTAGTGTCTTCCTCACTAAACTTTAAGTTCCAGTAGTACAGGGATTGTATTTGCTTTAGAAGCTTGTGTGTTCATTTGACACAAGTCAGAGCTTACCCTAGGGTCTGGGTCACTGTGGGAATAGTGTAAGTGTGTCTCAAGTAAATGAGTGACTTGGAAAGGAAAGATTAAACTGTGAAAATAGTAGCTCAAGATCCTATTCCATTTTGTTGTCTCTTTTATATTAGGCTGAAGCTCCTTTGATTACTACTAACAGTTACTAAAAGAACTTCATTCTTCCACATGATGGTACAGATCATTTCTATGTGGGGAATTTTGCCTTGATATTTAGGGAAAACTTACTAATTTCATTAGTGAACAAAATAATCTATTTTTTTATGTTACAATGTTCTTTTATACATGATATAGTCTTCCTAATTTTCAGAACTTCTTTTCTGAACATCAGTTCTCCCTGAATGTGACTGAACTTTGGTTTGACTCTCATGGACTTTCCAATATTATAATTTCCCAACAAAGTTGTAATCTAAACAGTTTTTTCAAAGAACTGAGTTTACAAGAATTCTATCAGGCCCATCATACCTATTGATTTTGACTCCCCCATTTATTTTCTGTTCTGCATTCTCATCATCAACCCCCACCAGATGCTAGAAAAAGGCAACCAAATGGCGGATTTTGAAAGATTTTTCATGGTGTATATTGTCATTTATATTCATTTATTTTTTGGCTTCTAATACCTAGATTTTCTCTTCTTTGCCTTGAGAGTATATTGGGAATAGTACATGGTGTAAGTTTTGTTATACTTGACTGGTAAAAAAAGAACAGTGTGCTCAGTGGTCTAACTCTGTAAATCATTCTCATTGTGCAAACTGTCAACATCTGAAAAAGAAGATAAATATCGCAAAAGAGAAGGTTCATTATGGATTGAGTAAAAGTTTAGAGAATCATGATTATAGGGCAAAAAAGTACCATAAGGAAAATTACATACTAAAACCCAGGTTCCCTAAACCTTGCACTATTGCTTTTTCCACAAAAAGCAGTGGCTTTGCATCTAGCTCTCAATGATGCACTTTGCTCTACACACAATTCATCCTTTACTCTGCTGATAACTTGAGCACTGTGCACTTTCAGAGTCTTACCCATTCATTTTCTGCCCATTGTGTTTATCCACTTTTGTGCCATCATAGTAGTCTCTCCTCCCTCTGCTATTTTTCTCATCACTCTAATATTAACATGAACATTAGGGAGGCTTGACTTCAGGTTTGTTCAGTGCTGGCACACTGGGAAAGTCTCCTTTACATGGCGAGCAGTTTGGATTTCTCCAAGACAGGATTTATTTTTAAAGCTCCACATTGCACATTGTTGGCTCTCCAATATCTTCTGGCAATAAGACGCCAACAAGACTGAACACATAAAAAAGACGAAAAACACCCAAACATTTTCTCTCCCCTTTTCCACATTCTCTCCAAGCCAAGTTTGGAATAGCTTAAGGGAAGGGTTTTTCTTTCCCTTTCTTCTTTGCCTAGAACTGGCCGCTATTAGGCACCTTTTTGGATTCAGATATCTTCCTGTTGGCCTCTCCTGAGGGGATCTACCATTGAATTCTAGCACATTTTACTTATCCAAGAAACCACTGCTTAAGGGGGAAACAGGCCTTTGGTTGAAGAACAACAGGCTCTACATTTTAAGGATTCTCTCTGTTGAGTGGAGCTAACCACCTTCCTTTGGATTTAAGGCTCTGCTGAGTTTTTAACCCATTCTGACAATTTCTAAGACCATAAAAAAACAATAAAAATGTCAACTGTCATTGTAACAGTTTGTCACTGTGTAAGGCGAATCACCGCTAGTGGAAGGCGAGTGTTTGGTCTTTGAAGATGGTTATGAGAAACAAGCCAAACATCTTGAGTCTTTCATTGAAGAGAACTGTTCTCCTGCAGTAAGAGTCTAAATATACAACTCTTAAGGGTTACTACCGAATCACTTGTTCTTTGTTTCCCCTTTTCTTTCATCATGGCAGACATCTGCAGTCAGAAGTACATGACCATTTGCAAAGTACATTTCCCTACCCCAACCAACCCAGGTTGTTATTACAAAGAAAGCCATGTTTTGTAAATACAATTTTCCCCAATGAAGAGTGCATAGCTCATTTCACTCCATGGTTTTACTCCAGTCTCAGAACACTTTGGGCTGAGGAATGAAAGTGTGTACCATACTGTTTACCCATTTACCTTCTTAGTAAAGTAAACTTCTTAGAAATAAAGTAAACTCTGTTTACTAGGAAAAATTAGCTAGTCAGGGACAAGTATCAAAGGTAGCAGTGTTTATGTAGAACTTAGTCGAGGCTTTCAATTAGAAGAGAATTGGCAGAGGCTAACAAATGAAATTTAGTTGGGATTCTACTACTGGGAGAACATCTTCTTTGTGTTTCCACCAGATTCTAGGCATCTAGAAATATATTAAGTCCTCCCAAATTTTTAAAAACATTAAAGACAAAAAAAAAACAACAACCAACAACCAACAAAACTGTATACCCACATAAACAAACACAGCAAAGAAATAGATGTATATTATTTGAGCACTACTGAACAATTCTATTAATAATGATGAAAAAATCCTACTCTGATTTACTTGAGGTTAGAATGTAGAGATGTTGGGGTCAATTTTAGTGAGCCCCTTTAGAGCCAGCCTGATGTAAGAAGATCATGAGCCAACATTCACAGGCTACACAAAAGAAGGATTTATTAGGCAGCCAGAAATCCAGACAGCTAGCAAGTTTGGCATTATTCTGCTCACCACAGTAGAAATTACCCCAGACTTCATTAATGCTTGCTTGGTTGCAAATGTCTCACTGCTGCTTATACAGTGCTCCTTGGGCAACGATCCTCATTTAGAAGAGCTGCTGGCAACACACATTTTTTTAAAAGAGTAAACTCCCAAGCACCAAATAGGCTCATCACCAAGTAATGATGATGGCAGCAAAAGCAAAACAAAGGGATTAGAATCATCTGATAGCCACTCTTTTTTTTGGCTAGCAGGGTTCTTTCCATAGTAATTTATAGATATGGTCTTCATGCATTTTCCATAAATCTATTTTAATTATTTTACCCCAGAAGGCACCAATTACATTTGTTCTGTCTTAAGTAGTACTTTCTAGCCTCTAATTTTTGCAGGATCGTATTTTCTTAACCAAGGATTACCAGAGTAATGGAGGTATGGAGGATACCAGCCTCATCTTCATGCCCTTGAAGACACTGGATACACTTCCAAGAGGTTAGCTCAAGTGCTAAGAATAATGATCCATATCTTTACCAGGATCAAGCTCAGTGTCTATTTCTTAATCTCCCATTTACTGCATAGCACCCATCTCTGCATTGGAAGCTTTACGTTGAGAAAACACAATTCAGGGTTCAGTCAATCAAGTGAATGAACGTCTCTTGTTTTTGCCTGTCAGAGAATCTTTTCCTTTTTTCCTTAGGGACAGCACCCTGGTTTTCCTTTGTGAGCATCAACCCTGCCCCAAACTTATTAGATGTGGTTTGGGTGGGGCTAACACACTAATTTCTGCATTCCCTTGACAAGGGATGGGGATAGGACCTATAGCAGACTGTGTTGGTGGTCTGCCCATATCCTTTCAGATTCCCTCTATATTTCTATGCCTATAATTTTGGTTTCTGACAGCCAGCAAAAGCATGATTAATGGAGGACTGCCTTGATGTTGATGAAATTTACTGTGCCTGCACACAAGGCAGGTGGGAAATATCTGGGGGGTAAAAGTCCCCCTGGGGTTAGCTTTTACCTAGTAACTAGTGTATGTGGGGGTATAAATACCCCAAATATACCTCAAATACCTCACTCCTTGACAGGGGTAATTCTCCCATATTTGTTTTGCCAGGAAATATTCCTGCAATATTAAGCTCCGCTCTCTCACTGGTATCTGACTTAACATCCCTGTATTGGCTGATTTCTTTGTCACCCACTTATGTTTCTTGCAACTTCCAATAAACTGTTCTCACCAAAATCCTTGGCTTAGGTCTATTTTTGGGGGAACCTGAGCTAAGACAAAACCAAGTCCTGGCACATCAGCACATTCCATTCCTTGGCTTCAGTGACTGATTATGGATGCAAACCTGACCCAAGCCAGATCAATGACAGACCCAGGCCTTTTCTGGAACCATTGAACTAGAGGTACTTTCTATTGAGATTCCTTAGTGTATGAAATGTAAGCTGGTTCTGTGCCTCATCTTTTCTACAACATGAGAGGGACGCTTTGGGGAACAAAGCCAGCACTCAAGAAAACAGTGCCAAAAAATGAAGAGGAAGATTTTCTTGATGGATTCAGCCATACCTGAAACTCTGATCTGCAACATGTCCCTTCAATTATATGAACCTATTTTCCCCTCTCACCAATTTGCAAGCCAGATTGAGTTAAGTTTCTGTTTCTTAAAACTGAAAGAGCTCTGATTAATTCAGGTATGAGATAGCGTATTCCATCTTCACTTGCTTTCAATGTAGTGCCAGCCAGCAAGGCGGGGTCAGGTACTATAGGCTCTGTATTTATGACATACGATATATGCGGGGGTCAGCCATTAGCACTAAGTGGAAAGCATAAGCTCTGGAATCTGAATACTGAAGAGCTTGCCTTTTCTCTGCTTTTACCACAAAAATTTGAGACAGTCCATACTCTAATTTTGGTTGGGATAAAGGAAAAAAATGTTTAAAATATTTCACTATCTCTCTTCTTACATGAGAATATTTGTAGGATATAGACAAATGGTCTTTGAGGACAAAGCATTATGTAGTGAAGAAATTTGTCCACATGACATAACTGATTGTCTTAAATTTTTCTGTGTATATTGCAGGGTGCATTTTTGTTTTAATTAAGCAATGGCAAAAATGGCTTTGTGACATTTTCCTTCCAGGATTGGGAACCTACACATATCAGCTTTGTGCATGAGAACCAGAAATTAAAACTGACCACAGCTAATGGGAACCTGATCAGGACCATTTTATAGTCTCTGCTGAGTGAATTGTAAAGAGAAAACAAGCTAAAGAAGGAAAAAACCCAATTCTGCCTTTCCAACAAGATTTAATAATGTATAACCCTCCAGAAAGTAACATATGATCAGAATTACAAATTCTGAGTTTGATGCTTTTCTAGCACTAAGGATTTGTTAAGTACCCGAAGGGATTTGTTGGTCCTTTATATTTTTAATTCAACTCCAATGTCTTCAATTAGAGCATGCTGTCAGAATAAATATATGGTCGAGGAGGATTCATGCTAAATTTTGAGGTGTACACACCCAACTGGATATTCTAAGGTAAGTGGTAACAGAGGGGATTCTTGTTGGTAAGGTGGCCTCTTATGATGAGTGTGAAAAATCTTGCTATCCTGTGTATATTCTGTGTATGAAGCAACATAAAAACAGAAGGGCATCCAAGAGATACTTGTCATGGTTATTAGCCCTTTTCAATGGTCCCAAGAGGCATTGTCTGCTTCCATTAATTGAGTCTCTTACTCTGGGTTCTACCTCTCTTTGGAGCTGAATTTTGTGACATATTATGAAATAGCTCTTCTTTGAAGGCATATGACAGCTCCCAGGTATTCCAAGGCTCTGAAGAGGGGCATAAAATATGCAGAAAGAGACCTTTTATTAACAACTGTAGTGGCTCAACAGAAAAATAAGGCTGAGATCCTTCTAGTTTGATATCTGGAGACTGCTCCTGGGGAATTTTTTTTTCAGAACTCACACAGTGGTCAGCTGCAGTTGTATGTCTTTATTTTGTAAAGTTTCTCTGTTTACTCAGTTGGCTCTCCTACACTGTTCTTCTCTCCATTTCATGTTGTGGGACCTATCCGGGGTTTCCCCCCTTTTCCTATGGCTATATCTTCCCAAAGATGCAGTCTTTTAAAAAATGCCGTAAAGCCATAGAAAGCAGCCTAGGACTTGGTTGTTCATAATTCAGTTGTAAATATGTTGAGTGGAGAGATGCTCTGTCAGTTATCCATTGATATGTGAAAAACCACCTCAAAACTTGATACATTAAAACAAGGATGTATTACTTATTAAGATTATGTGAGCTGTGGAGTAGTTCTTCTGATGGTTTCAGCTGGGCTCACTCCAGTGGCTGCATTTATCTGTGGATTGGCTGGAGTTAGAGTGTCTATAATAGTCTTATCCTTCTTAGTAATTAGGAAAATGCAAATAATAAATGCCAGCAAAACCTGCGGGAGCTATTTTCTTTGAGGTATTAACAAGTATGAGCCTGGAGAAGATGAGCCAGGCACACCTATCTCACTCTGATTTAGGGAAGACAGAATATTTAGGCTGAAGTAGCAGTTCAATAGCAAAATTATTGGAGGTATTGTAAGGTAGAGCCTCATCCTAAGTTTTCAGCAAAGGTGAATAAAATCATCTGGAATAAGGAGGCTTGTTTTCTTCTGAGGGGTCAGAAAGTGGAGTGTGTTGGTAAATGAAATGGGTAACAATTGGCTCTCTACAAATTATATCTTAGTATAGTAGAGCTGTTATTAAGAAAATGAAATGATATAATGAAACAATTGGCTTTAAAAAAATTGAAATCACTGGTTTTTAGCATGTGCCAACTTCCATTGTGTAAATATTCTGCCATGGCTAATATCAAGCATTTGTTCAATTTGGGAAAACATGCACACAGTGGACTCTTATGAGCCTGTACAAGCCTGCTTTAGCACACTAACCAGCAATAAAAAGAAAAAAAAATTAAGCATTACCAGGAAATGGAAAAGAGGTCTCTGGTTTCTAAACAACACTGGAGGAATGATATTCAAACATGTGGATGGGGGATGAGACAGAATCATTGGTGAAATCTTCTGCTAGCTACAAAGGAATACCTCCAAGCATTCTTGAAATGCATGCAGCCTCAAATGCACACACTCGGAAAAAAAGCACAATGCAGGAGTGAGAGAAAGTAAGATTGAAGTGCTCATTTTGGCCCCAAAGTCCTTATTAGATCATGAAGTGGACAAATCAGGTCCCGGGTTTGGTTGATAATCAGCACCTCTGGGAGATTTGAGGTGGGATATGGTGTAAGATGAGCACTTCATTGAAAGATGCCTAAGGAGGTTGATGGAATGGAAAAAGCCCAATGAAGAATTCAGGAATCTAGACATGGTTCTGGTTCTGTTGTTAGCCCAACTCTGTAAACTTGAACATTTGACTTTTATAAGTTCTAAGTTTTGAGTCACTTCTCTGCCCATCTTTGCTCTGTAAATATATCCCAAGGTAACAACAATAACTTCTATGGACAAAGATATAAAATAGTATGAAGATAACCATGGTAAGGCAATGATGGATTTTCCTATTTGTGGCATAGAATCCAGGACAACTAATCAGGGAAAAGCACAGTTGTACTGGATTGACCTAAAACAATAGGGAGAGAGAGTATACAGTTCTCAGAAACATCTTTGTCAGTGGTAGATACTGGTCCCAGGAGAGAACATGATGCCTTGGTTGCAAGTGTGGCATTACATGAGGTAAACTAGCATGGGATAGGAGGAGATGATGCCTTCAAACTGGTCCTGGGTCAGGAGGTGACAGTGTGGCTTGGCTCACAGTAAGAAAAAAACAGAGTGGCTCTGCCTCAGGGAAACAGCATAGAGGTGTTGACTGAAGTCCACCCCACCCCCACCCCAGCCTCCTACACTGGTGTTTCCTCACTTGTCCAGTGGAATTAGTGTTCATAAGGATCTGATGACAATTTATGCACAACGGAAAATTATTCTTACTGAGGTATTTCTCTTAAGCACAGATTACTTATACCCCTTCTCTGATGCCTCTCCCTAGAACAGCTCATTAAGCAACAAGTTTTGACTCAAGTTCTAGAACAGTATCCTAAGAATTTCCTCAAAATTAAGTCATTGACAAAGTCAAATATTGGCAATATCATATGGTTAGGCTGAAATTTATCAAACATCTATTCATCTCAGTAAGGTTCCTTAAAAATAGTCATAAATACCAAAATGGGTCTCTTTAGCACCTGTGTTCCACTTCCGGAATATGTTCCAAACTGGTCTTTGCAAACTGTAAATTACATTAAACTCTCTTCTTGATCTTCCTCTGGACCCATGACTTACCATCACGCCCTTCGTTAGCACTTTGGCTTTGCCACTTTTGTGGTGGCAAGAGCAGAAATGCTGCACTGACCTTGCACTTCTGCCTTCAGAGATTCAAATGGCTGCCCAGGGACATCAGCCAACTTCATTTATTCATGCAATGACTATATATGCTTCTATTCTCCAGCATATGCATTTATGGCCACCTTGTGGTTCTTGGGTGCCACTGAGTATTATGGCATTTTGGTTTCTTTCTTGACACATTGTTTAAAGAAACAGTAAGAAACAGTCGTATGCATATAAAGTCAGTTAACTCTGGAGAATGGTTACTCTCCTGAGCTTCTATGAGAACTGTGAGAATTTAAGACACTTCACAAGAGTGGGGATGCCTATTTATCTACCTATGGCCTCTGATAGAGGAGGGAGGTCTGTCTTGAGAGATTCCAATTTCAACTCTAGACTATTGGACTGCTCTGGAAAGGATATCATTGGGAAAGTGATTTTCAAAAAAAGTTTAGTCATCCCTTTGCCATGAACTGACCAGCATCAAAACCAAATGGTCTGTTTGGGTCAATCACCAGATGAGTATAGGGGACTGGTCATAACTAAGCTAGTTATGTTTTTAGTTCAAGGCCTTTCCTAAAGCAAAGAATTAACCCATACTTCTATGAGGAGTGATCCCTCCATCCTCAAGAAAGAAGTCCAGTCCAAACTTCATCCCTTCTCTTACTCTGAGGTATATTTTGACAACTCATGGTTTTGGTATTTAGGACCAGTTTCTCTATCTTGCTGATAATACTCTAACAAAACAGGTACATTTACAGCGACTAGAAAACCTATTTGTCTAACTATAACCTCATGTCCCCACAATTAGTGTCCACATGCCCGTGGCCCTGCCTTTGGGGGTCCAAGTAGAGTATCCTGCAGAGAGTGATGATGCTTAAGATACCTGGTTTGAGGTCCATGAACTGGAAGACTTTACTTTGAGTAGAAAATTGCTTTGGCCAACTATACCAAACTTTGATAATTGGCTGAGTAGGAAAGTATTTAACTCACCACTCAAGTAACCTGCATGTCTTTCAAGCCCATGGCCCACCATGAGACTTAAAAAGCAAACAGAAAAAAAATTGCATCTAAATTGCACTAAGTCTGTGTCTGTGATCTTATGTTGGGACTGGAATTCTTTAAAAGTACAAACTCTGTCTTAGAGTCAAGGGCCTAAGCTGCAGAAAATTCATCTACAAAGCTTGCAGTGTGACACTGTTCAGCAGATAGTTATCTCTTTCTTTTGAAACTTAAGCTCTGTAAGTATCCTGATTGCTGTAAAAGTCTGAGAAGGCGTCAGGTGTTCACAAGAAATGAATTTCCAGAACCTCAAAAGGTACATGAATAGAAAGTTAATTGTCAAGTTAAATTTATCTTTTCCTTGGTTTTGTAATTCTATTTTGCATGTGCATCATCCCCACACCACAGTATTCCAGTCCCCAGTGAATCACATCTTCTACCATCTTCAGGTTAGGAGATAATTATCTATTTCAAAGATACTCTGATTCAGTCTTACCTAAGCTCATGAACTGGGATGTCCCAACCCAGCTACATTGCAGAGGTTGGGTGATGTGTGAATAGAGACAGGATTGGGGGAAACCAGTACCATGGCCTTGCAGGTCTTGCTTCAATCAAGGACTCATAGCCTTGATATTTAAAAGTTAATAAGAGACCTTCTGGGTTTGGAACCAGAAAAGGCAGTGGGGTCAAACCCAGATGCTCACAGAATGAAAGCTAAGATTTAAATTTAAATGAGAGTGGGAAAAGTCAGTGGGGTTGGAGTTGAACCATTTAGCTTAGTCACAGAAAGCCGTGGAAGAGGCTAGGGATACTGAAAACTGGCCCTGGGTTCAGAGAAGGGGCACGGGGTCTTGCTGTACCCATTTAACAGGGTCTTTCCTCAAGCGAGGTGTGTGGGACCTGATTCGTGAAAAGAAGATGGTATCTAATAGATGAATTCTTCATTTTGAGTAAAAGCATGAGTTGCTCATGTGGCAAAAGAGGGTATTAAATAAGCAGCTCTGGACTCTACAGTGGCGAGTGGGAATGCCAAATTGGATGAAAACAGCCACCCCAATTATTTATTTATCTCTCCAGTCATTCTTAAATCTACATGAGTTTTGCAAGGTGTGAAAGACCGATTTTGGAGTATATATAAATAAGACATGCTAGTGATGAATGGTGCTCACCTTTATGTGACTCTTGTCAAATATAAACATTGATTTAAACCATCTTCCTGAGTTCTCCTTAGTTTAGTCTTGCTGCTTTCTGACTGAGTTTCATGGAACATTATACTTTTTTAGAGTATGAGGAGCTATTATAGAGAACAAGAGAGGTGCCAAATGCCCAAGCCACTGGGGTCCCAACTGTGTTTCCAAAACATTTACCCCTCTATCACCATCTTTATGTATAAGTGTTGCACTTTGGAGGAAAAATTCTGTTATTAAAAGTAACCAGTTAGAAGACCACTAGCTAAGTTATTACCACCTGAAAGACTTGCATGCTTGAATTTTCCAGGAAAGTATGACTATTACAATCTATCATCTCCTAAAAAACAAGAAAAAAGAGTCCTAGCCCCAATTAGTACCTTCAAAGAATGACTGTTGTCCTCAAGGAACGACGTCTTGTGGATTAAAGAAGACTTTATTTTTCACACCACATAGCTACAACTAAGACCCAGGTGGGTAAATTTGCCATAACTCTTACTTCGATAGAAGTAGTTTATTAGATGATGAGAGAGATTAGTGAAAGGGGTTAAGACAAGCTGTAAATAGGAGACTATATCATTGGAGACCAAGTCCTAGAAACCATTACTTTTCCCCATCGAACTTTCTCTGACACTGCACCTCTTAATACAATTAGCCATTTAGAGAGAAACACGACTTCTTTATGTTGTGGGATAAGCACAAGGTGCAAACAGTATGCTGTCTAGGTAAGAAATGACATGCTGTCTTTAGCTATATCATCTGGATGGATGCCACGGAATACCTGGACTCATCATACATTGATGCTCACTTTTAAAAAATTAAACGATTCAGACACCAAAGGGGTTGATGTTTAAAAGTGTGGGTTGCTCCAACCTGACCAATCTAAGGCCCTTTAGAAAATTACAGTAATCTTGCCCAGTGGGGGCTTTGAATTTCCACAAGACATGATCTGGGGGCTCAGATTATTATCTACATGTCAAGGTGTTTGAAGATCCTAACAAGAATCAGGTTATAGCAGAAATAATTTGTCCCTAAAACTTAGAATTTTAAATAATTGTATGCTATGTGCTCTAAATGTACTTACCTGCAGTTGTTTTTACTAAGATATTGTTCCAGTGGTTTCAGATGATGCTAACAAATAGGCTACTCTGTATTCCAAGCTGATGTTCACCACTCATCACACTGTATCATTGTTTCAAATTCAATGCATCAAAAAGATCGACTATGAACTCCTACTGTTTCTACCATCATTCATGGTTTTATTTTTGTTAGGTGGAGTGGGGTGGGGTGGAGGAATAATGTATAAATTAGATTTAGCAGACTTCTGGTTTCCACACTTCATGTAGGGTGATTTTAGTAAAATAATTAAAGGAAAACAAAACTTAAAAAACAAAAACAAACAAACAAACAAAAAACAACTTTTTTCTACCTTTTTCTACTCAAGCTGAATGTGAAGTGGTCTTATTCCCACCGACATCCAAAGTTATATTCACACCAATTTATCATTGTTTCTGATTCTGTCTGTTTATTTACTTATACTTTAGAACCAACTTTTCAAGCAAGGAAATCTTCTTGCATTTAAAATAACTTTATGTTGCCATATTTTCAATTGATTTGGTTAATTTCTAGCAACAGAATCATTCTGGGGTTTCAGGATTTAAAATTGTCTGACAGACTATGGCACCCAAATAGGTCAGACTATATCTCTCAAATATGAGATGCCTGGAGGGAGCCTCCATACCAACCCTAAGACAGGAACAAGGAATTATTAAACATAAGTAGCTGTAAATGGACTTACCTCTGACGATGCCCTTCAAATATGACAACCTTTTCTATTGTCCATTCTACAGAGAGATGTGCTCATTTGGCTGCGTTTACATTTCTTGTAAGGTAGGGATCCAGAGGGAGAATAAACTAGAACCAATTAAATGAATAGGACCAAATGCTTAGGGCATTGATTCCATTTAAAGTGTAATTCTGAGAAGAGAAGGCCAACGTGAAGAATGTTAGTAATGCCATTTTCAAGGCTCAGCAGCCTTTCAGTTAGCAGATCCTATGGCTTTTTTCCACTGGGAGAGGGTGAGGTGAGGTCCGGTTTGAAAAAATGTCCATAGCAGAGGGTGCAAAAGATTCAGTGGTCTCAGCCACACAACATAGACAAAACTCTCCTAGAAAAAGGAATCATGCTTGAACTTGGCAGTCTACACAGTCTCAGCAAGATTCAGATTTAGAAAGTCAGTGCAGATTTAACTGGCTAATACTGTTCCCATGGCTCCTCCAAGCTAAAATGGAGCAATGGATTCAAGATAGTAAAACCCTCCTTGAGACATATGTGTAATTTACAGGATGAATGAAGCCTGATTGTGACCTAGCATTGGAAAAGCAGGCATTTCACTATTTGTGCTAAACTCACTCTATCACCTTGGGTGGAACACTTCTATGCTTCTCTTTTTTTCTTTCTCTTCTAAGATAATTATGAAATTAAAATAAAATATATTCAAGTTGAATTCTTATATTCTTTCTTAACATGATAACTTTTTTTCAATTTTGGGGAAGATTTTAATTTTCCCTATGAGCATACAATTATTTACCAGAAATAAAGTACTTACCCTTAAAATTAATAAATACACTTGGCAAAACAAAGCAATGCCTCAATTCTACTCATGATATGTCAGAAGCTCCATCTTTTTTTTTTTTTTAAAGCAGAACACACAAGTGCAGAAGCTTAAATTATCTGCAAGTTCTCCACTCATTCTGCCAATAAATATCTCTGAGGATGTATTGTGTGCTAAGCATGTTGTAAGGGTGAAGGTATGAAGCAGACACACCATCATCTTTGCTTTTAAGAAGTTTGCTATTCTTGTGAAGGGAGCAGGCAAAGCCATTGTGAGTAAGTGTTATACCTCGAGCAGGAAGAAGGAAAATAATAAAGGCCTCAGGTAGAAGACTAAAGCTATCAAAGTCAGGTAACAAATGGTAAACAGGTAGCAGAAGGTAAATGAGGAAGACTGAGTAGAAATGATTGGGAACAAAAATAATAAAACAAATGGAGCAAAACACGAGGATAATTGAGTACATGGCATATTATAGGAAACTCAAGTCATCTTGTGCCTGGAGCAAAATATGCAGGTGGAGCACGAAATGAAACTGGTAGCATACGGCATGGGGGTCCTCTCCTTTATAAAACCCTGAATCCTGTGGAGAATTCTTGGCAAAGAATGTCACAGAGGAGGTGGGTAAAGAGTAATTGGCTTCTTTCACAATGAAACTATCAGCCAGGATTCCAAACCACATTTTCTGCCCATAAAATCCTTTTATAAAATTAATGTGTTTATTTTTAGAATTATCCATAAAAATCTAGTGGAGAAAGAAAACTAAAGTCAAATAAGGACACATACAGGTCTCTGAGACTATAAACCTCATGTTTTGGCCTAATTTCTTCATTAAAATCATACAAGAAATAATCATGGCCATGTTTATTTTATAAAACTCTGAGTATTATAATTCAGATGATAGCAAGTGATGTCCTTGAAGAAGAAAAGGAGAGGTTTTCATGTGACCCATTTTACAACCAGTTTACACATTGGAGAGTGAAGATGAGGGAAAGGCTTAGGTCAGATATTTCACTCCAAGGATCAAGATTGTGTCAGTGTCTTCAAAACTTTCATTCATGCCATTGCAGCTTCTCCACTTTGTGTAACCTGTACATTGTCACTCCTAAGAGCCTAGATTTAAATAAGGTCTGGTACATCTTAAGTAATTCTCTTTCCTCATATAATGTTTTTATCCTGTACTATCCACTTCATTTGACTTTGACTTCTAAATCTTCAGAAGTTTCAAGGAGACAAAAATGAGCATGAGCCAGGTAGAGTAGTGATCCATATTTTATCATTTGTGTAATTAGATACTTATATCACACCCTTGAACAGGGAATCATAAGATCATCCTCTTGTTCTTGTGTTATTCCTTATGATAATGCAGTGTTGTGGTTTTCTTTTCTCTAGCAGTTTTAGTCTAAAAAAGAGAATGCAGAGGAGGGACAGAGCTAGGATATGCAATTTGAAATCAGAAAGACATCATTTCAAATCTAATTCATCTATTGACTGATTGTAGGATACATGTAAGGTGAAGATTATAGTCTTTTTTATAGGGCTGTTCAATTACTTCTAAGTGTTATAAATTATACATGCATATATAGTCTGACATATAGCAGGGATCACTAAACAGCTACTCATTAAGCAATATTCAAGACTGCAACCTAGGAAAATAAAGTAAGAATATTATAAATAGCAAAGCTGAGACTAAGCTTTGCTTTCTCATGTACCTCTTCTGTACGGGAAAGTTCAGTCATATGGGTTAGAAATGAAATAAAGCAGTGATGCTGTTTGAGTACTGTTTAGGGGAGTGAGCTTTTTAGGTGCTGATTTAACCTCTGAAGATACAGCAAAAAACAAAACTTAGGACAAGCAATGAACTTGTGGACTGAGGAGCTTTTGAAGTGTATGCAATTGTTTGCCTCTATACTATTTGGCTATACTGTTTTTAATGATTAAGTCAACTTTTTATAATTGCTGTATTTCCTCTCGACCAGTTAGTGACCATTCCATCTTGCTGTCACAGTGATTCTTAATATCGTCATGTTGACTTGAGGTAGATATGCAATTAGGAATTATTTGGTTTTCAACAACATTGCTGTTATGCTGGACTAATCTCTCTGCAATTCACTTCAGTATGCAACTAAATACATATACATATGCAACTAAACCATATGCTTTTGAAACAAAGTCCCTAATATTAAACCATAAAACTCAATAGCTTTCATAAAATAACTTAATGTCAATTTATTCCTTCTGAGATGCTGGGTGCCCAATGAGTGGCTGAATGACTTATGAGATCATAAGCATTTGTGTAGAGGTTTTTGAGACATGCGCTTTGATTGCTTTGAGGATTTCTTTCCTTTAAGTTTATAATTTGCTCTAGGGAATTTGACTTCCCATTTCATATTAAGGTAGGGTTTACTACATACAGCTTTTAAAATTGCAAGGGGAACTATTATTACAAAATAGGACCTTCAATGTTACCTATAAACTAATCAAATTACCATTTGCCCAAGAGTGAGAGTGCCCATGAAATTGAGAGTCTATAACATTTTAGAAGGACCACTGAGTTCATGTATTGGAACTGCAGAGTTCTGCGGAAATCAGGTGTTCACATTAATAATTAAATATTTCTATGATCTATTATTGTTTAGACACGGATCCAATCCAGGGGATAAAGGGTAGCCCAGGTCAAGAAAAATGGAACTCTTCCATTCACTCCTCTCCATTATATCAGTATTTGCCCTCTTGTTGTTGTCATATTTTAGAGAATAGAGAAGTACCTACAAATGTCATTGTGGTACTTAATATCTGAGTTTTCATCTAGTACAAGATTTCTTAACACTGTTGATGGAATTGCATGGTTTAAAGTTTTTTGTGTAAATACTAATGGAGTTCATATATATACAACTACTAGCAGTGTAGCCAGACATCACTGGTCTGTGGTTCTTATAAACTCTAATCTCTCCCCACCAGGATGCTAATAAATCACTTTGCTGTTGTTGTTTTTTTGCTGATGATGGAAGGGGATTCTAAGGAAATATCTGGCTATGATCTAATTTCCTCTGTTTCCCACATCTAATGTTAATTATTTCCATGTCCATATATATAGTTTTATATATATATATATATATAACTATATATAGTTATATATGTATAATTTAATCAGAGAGCTTATATCTTGAACTCATCAATCTATTGGAACGTTGGGGTTACTTACCATTTGATGCCTTTTATGCTCTCACTATAATGAGAGGGATTTTATAAATACTTAGTCTTCACAGAGGACACTTTTAACATTAAATGTATAAATCAATGACTGTTTCAACATTTGTTAAGAAACAATTTTTTGAGAATGCATGAAACATTGGCAGAGGAAGACAGAATTCACTCACATGATGTTTTAGAGGATAATACATAAAACATAATAATACAAAAAAAACCCCCAAAAAACCAAAGTTGATCAATTGTCCTTGAGTCAAAATGTGGCCATTATACTTCTATGATACTTTTTTTTTATTGCCTTTATATGTTTACAAGTCTGTCTCCCTCACCACAGGGTATTCTATTGTGTTTCATTCACCTTGTATCTTTATCTCCTAGCACAGAGCCTGGATGGATAGGATGTGTTCAATAAATAAATGTGTGTCGACAAGAGGAGTCATTGGTCAATGGATTGAACGATCTGGGTTTCGAAAAAGCTGAGAAATTTGGTGTGACGAGGATGAGCTGAGAGAACATGCTAAGTGGAGCAGGTGTGAAGACATGAAGGTGAATATCTCAAGGGGATATTCAAATCACCATGTGAGATTGAGTTATAAGCACTCAATCCATTTTTAAGTGTTTACCATAGATTGATTCTAAAATATGGTCAAAGGATTCATTTTCTACCCTGAGGATAGAGGTTTTTCTCTATCAGTCTACCATCCCACTTATAATTAAGTCATTGAGTCTGTAGCCTATATTTATGATTACAATATATGATCAAGGATTCTAAACACCAGGAAAACTGTATTATAACACTGTCTAATTATCACGTTAAGAGAATGACAGCAGACAAATGTTTCATCTCTTACTAGAAAGAAGAAATCTGACAGAACCTGGGAGTTCACTTTGATGTAGGATTTGTAGATGAATGTATCAAAGATTGAACTATTTTCAAACAGAACAATCAATGCTGGTTTCATCCAGGCAGTCAGTTTTTGGCTCCATTGCCATCATTTTCTTTCAAGTGGCATAGCCTAGAGTTTGTTATTAGGACATATTTATTGCAGGAAGAGCAATGAAATTCAAGAAGGTGAAAGAAAAATCAGAAGACCTCAAAGCCAACAGCAGGTATTATAAGTTGATCTCTGAAATGTGTAAGGTGTTAACAGACCCAGCCCGTTAGTGTGAATAGCCTAAATAGACCAGTGGTTATTAAAGTGTTGTCCTTAGTCCAGTAGTATCAGAAGCACCTGGTAAACACAGATTATCTGGCTGTGCTCCACACCTACTGAATCAGAAACTCTAGGGATCGGGCTCAGCAATCTATGTTTTAACAGGCCCCCCTCTAGGTTGTTCTGTTCTCTGCTAGAGTTTGAGAACCACAGCCTAGAATAATGCACAAAATGGATCTTATGCATCCTTTTGACTTTTCACATCCTAGTGGCTCCAGCATATTTAAAAAAAAAATACTGAAAAAGAGTTGATTTACAATATCATGTAAGTTTTAGGAGTACAGCACAGTGATTCTTTTTCAGATTCTTTTCCCTTATATTATTTTCAGATTCTTTTTTAGATTATCTTCCCTTATAGGTTATTATATAATATTGAGCATAGTTCCTTGTGCTATACAGTAGGTCCTTTTAGTTATCTATTTTATACATAGTTATCTGTTTTATACATAGTATTGTGTATATGTTAATCTATCTGTTTTATACAGAATAGTGGGTATATGTTAATCCCAGCTTCCTAATTTATCCCTCTTCCCACCCTTTTTTCCACTTCAGTAACCATAAGTTTGTTTTCTGTGTCTGTGAGTTTCTTTCTGTTGTGGAAATAAGTTCATTTGTGTCTTTTTTTAAATTTTAGATTCCACATATAAGATATATCATATGATATTTGTCTTTCTCTGTCTGGCTTACTTCATTTGGTAAGATAATCTCTGGTCCATCCATGTTACTGCAAATGGTATTATTTCATTCTTTTTTATGGATGAGTAATATTACATCATATATATATATATATATATATATATATATATATATATATATATGCCGTATCTTCTTTATTCATTCCTCTGTTGATGGATATTTAGGTTGCTTCCATGTCCTGGCTATTGTAAATAAGGCTGATGAACATTGGTGTACATGTATCTTTTCAAATTATGATTTTCTCCAGATATATGCCCAGGAGTGGGATTGCAGGATCATATAGTAGCTCTATTTTTAAGGAACCTCCATACTGTTCTCCATAGTGGCTGCACCAATTTACATTTCCACCAGCAGTGTAGGAGGGTTCCCTTTGCTCCATACCCTCTCCAGCATTTATTATTTGCAGACTTTTGATAATGGCCTTTCTGACCTGTATGAGGTGATACCTCATTACAGTTTTGATTGGCATTTCTCTAATAATTAGCAATGTTGAGCATCTTTTCATGTGCCTTTTGGCCATCTGTATGTCTTTAGCTTATTTTTCATAGCTATGCCAGTCCATCTGTAAATTCACTTCTCTGAACAATTTGTCACTTAAATGTGTTCTGGACTATGTTGCTCTCTAATTGCCTCATATATGTTCATTATGCTCCCTAAAAGTCTGTAAATACAACCACAAGTTAGTGTATCTTATAGAACTATATCTTCCTGGCTGTAGTAACAGGGAAGGACAAGAAACTCTCAAACACTTGTTGGTTTATTGACAATGACAAGCAGTATCCATAATTGGCTCCATAAATTACTATAGAAGAAGATAATACTATACTGAACAACTTTCTTTTATTCTCTCTTTCATCAGTAGTGAAGAAGTAGCAAGCACCTCTTGCTACTTAAGTTTATAGTTAGGAAAATGAAAAAAAAAGTGGGCAGATGAACATCCTATTGAATTATTCTCTAGGAAGAGATCAGGTATAGTTCATCTATATAGGTACATTACATGGTACAGAGCCTAAAGTTAAAGGTGCCCCGTGTTCATGATTTAAGAATTTGAAGCTGATATAAAAAGCTAATATAACTCTAATGCTGTTACCAAGGAGTTTTGAATTCCAATCAATTTGTATAGTGGTTGTTAAAAGACTTTGGAGTCAGCACATTTGAATTCAAATCAAATGTTATTGTCTTAACTACAAGTTACTTATCCCCTTTGTAACTCAATTTCCTCATTAAAAAAAATTATTGGAGTATAGTTGCTTTACAATGTTGTGTTAGTTTCTGCTGTACAGCAAAGTGAATCAGCTATATGTATACATATATTCCCTCTTTTTTGGATTTCCTTCCCATTTAAGTCACTACAGAGCAATGAGTAGAGTTCCCTGTGCTATACAGTAGGTTCTCATTAGTTATCTTTTTTTTTTTTTTTTTTTTTTTTTTTTTTTGCGGTACGCGGACCTCTCACTGCTGTGGCCTCTCCCATTGTGGAGCACAGGCTCCAGATGCACAGGCTCAGCAGCCATGGCTCACGGGCCCAGCCTCTCTGTGGCATGTGGGATCCTCCCGGACTGGGACATGAACTCGTGTCCCCTGCATCGGCAGGTGGACTCTCAATCACTGTGCCATCAGGGAAGCCCATCAGTTATCTATTTTATGCATAGTAGTGTATATATGTCAATCTCAATCTCCCAATTCATCCCACCCCCCCTTTGACCCCCTTGGTGTCCATACATTTGTTCTCTATGTCTGTGTCTCTATTTATGCTTTGCAAATAGGTTCATCTGTATCATTTTTCTAGATTCCACATATATGTGTTAATATACGATATTTGTTTTTCTCTTTCTGACTTGTTTCACTCTGTATGACACTCTCTAGGTCCATCCACATCTCTACAAATGACTCAACTTCATTCCTTTTTATGGCTGAGTAGTAGTCCATTGTATATATGTACAACATCTTCTTTATCCATTCCTCTGTTGATGGACATTTAGGTTGCTTCCTTTTAAAAGTGCAATAGTAATACTTATCTCATATAGTAATTTCAAAACTTAAATAGGGAATCTAAAGCTTTTAGCATAGTGAGCATAGCAGACATCCAATCAATGAAATTTGTTATTATTAACTTCTCTGTCAAGGTTATCCATAGAAAAGAACACAATAGGATGTGTGTGTGTGTGTGTGTGTGTGTGTGTGTGTGTAAGAGAGAGACAGAGAGAGAGAGAGAGAGAGAAAGAGAGAGAGAGAGATTCAGTGGGAATATGTATTTTAAAGTTTGAAGGGCAGGCCAGCAGGCTAGAGACTCAGGGGTGTTAATGCTTCAACTTGAGTCTGCAATGCAGTCTGGAGGCTGAAACACTTCTTCCTCTGGAGTACATCAATCTTTTTCTCTTAAGGCCTTCAACTGATTGGATGAGCACCCCCCCCCCCATATCACAGAGGGAAATCTCCTTTACACAGAGTAATAAATTAAATTACTAATTTAAATATTAATCACATCTAAAAAATACCTTCAGAGCAACATCTAGACTGGAGTTTGAGCAAACATGTGGGCACATAGCCTAGCCAAGTTGACACATAAATTAATTATCATACTGCATGAATCACTTAAATTCCTGCCCCACTCTCTGCTGTTAGGTTATGCCAATAAGATTTCCATACCTGTGTGAACTGATAACAATTACCTCTTTTCTTTGTCATAAAGCATCAGAATGTAAGGTTTAGCTGATGATGGATGGGAAGAAAAAAAAGAAACAGGACTTAGAGTGTGGAAAGACATGCCAGAATGTGGTACACCTCTAGGTAGGTCTCAACTAAAGAAGGTTTCAGAGAATTAGGATCCTCCATCGCTTGCTCTCTGTGTCTCTGTGACTCTGGAAGCCACATGTTGAGATGATGATTCCAAAAATAGTGAAGTTCTCATACTTGGCATCAACAATGCATAATAGGATAGTGGGAGGTGGGATAATCTGCATTCTACTTCCTCCCTCCTTTCCTCTGGTGCCAGAAGTTTCCCCAGTAAGCAGCTGAGCTTCTGCTCCCACCTTCCAGTAACAAGTCAGTGTAAGTCAGCCCTCTGTTCTCCCTTCTCAGGTGTTAGCAAGGCCCAGCAAGGAAGTAAAAGTCCCTAGCAACCCCACCTAGGTCAACAGGGAAGTTTGAGTTGGTGTCAAACTTTTGCTAGCATGTTTCTGGCAGGGCCTGGTGGGAAGTAAAATCACCCAGCATGGAAACCCAACTTTCCTTTGGTCTAATCCTCTGGTTCTCACAGTGCCGCACCCAAACCTGGGGCATCCGCATCACTTGGAATTTTGTTAGAAACTCAAATCCTCAGGCTTCACTCCAGCTCACTCCATCCACCTGGTCCTCAGGCTACACCTCAGCAGATGGACTGTCTGCTAGAAAATAAGATTAAATAGGATCCAGAGTCTCACATAATAATACCTAAAATGTGCAGGATAAAATAGAAAATCACTCATAATACCAAGAGCCAGGAAAATCACAACTAGAATGTGATCAAACATTCAACAGAGATGACTCAGAGGCTGGAATTCTCTGCCAAGAATCTTAAAGCAGCCAATTACAGAAATGCTTCAACAAGTAATTACAAATTTTCTTGAAACAAATGAAAAATCAGAAAATTCAGCAAAGAATTAAACGTAATAAATAAGAACCAAATGCAGATTTTAGAACTGAAATATAATACAGTTGAAATTAAAAACTCACTGGATAAGGTCAGTCATAGAGTGAAGATGACAGAGGAGAGAATTAGTGAACTTGAGGACAGATCGGTAGAATTTACCCAAATTGAACAGCAGAAAGAAAATACTCTGGAAAAGGATAAACAGTTTCAGAGACTTGTGGGATAACAACAAAAGAGCTAGCATTCACATCATTAGAGTTGATGAAGGAAAGGAAAGAGGAGGATTGATAAGGGATTGGAAGTAACAGTGTCTGAAAATTTCCCAAATTTGGCAAAAGACATATAAACCCACAGCTTCAAAAGGCTGAGAGAATCCCAGGTAGGATAAATCCAAAGGAATTCATGCTAATACACATCATAATGAAAACTTCTGAAAACTAAAGAAATCTTGAAAGTAGCCAGAAAGTAACAACATATTATTAATAGAGAAACACCACCTCAACAACAGTTTTATTGTCATCTGATATCATGACGGCTAGAAGGCAGTGCTGAAAGGAAAGTCCTGTCAGCTATGCACTCTATATCCAATGAAAATATCCTTCAGGAATGAAGAGAAAATAAAGACATTCTCAGATGAAGGAAAGCTAAGAGAATTGCTTAGCTTTGCAAGAGAACTGCTTGCAAACCAACTCAAAGAATAGCTAAAGGAATTTTTCTAAACAGAAAGCAAATTTGGCAGAGACTGATTAGCTAATCTGCATATCTGTCTTGACTTCATCCTAAGCCTACAGCTAGAACACATTTCCAGCACCTCTTATTCATAACTGTGATTATGTAATTAAGTTCATGCTAGTGGAATATGATCTTTACTACTTTGAGAACTATCTTATAAAAATCTTCCATGTTTGCCTTTCTAATGTTCTTTCTTTTTCCATTAGCTTGTGTTGGAAGAACAGTATGGAAGGAGCTTGAATCCCGGAACTGCCACTTAGAGTAGAGCGATTTACCAATGAGGATGAACTATTTTGGAAGTAGAAATAAATTTCTACCATTGAGTATTAACCATTATACATTTTCCATTTATTATTGTTGTTAAAGCAGCTGGTATTATTTTGACTTATAGAGTAAAACAATCGATTAAGGGGTAGAGAGGACTAAATGGGGATACCTATACTATTTTATCCTCAATTATTTATACCTTCATCTTTTATAAATACAGATAATCTTTTTTATTTCTTTTTTTGGATTTTTAAAAAATTTATTGAAGTATAGTTGAATTACAATGTTGCGTTAGTTTCAGGTGTACAGCAAATTGATTCAGTTATATATGTACATGTATATAAACATACATTCTTTTTCAGATTATTTTCCTTTATAGGTTATTACAAGATATTGAATATAGTTCCCTGTGCTATACAGTAGGTCCTTTTTATTTATCTATTTTATATATAGTAGTGTGTATCTATTAATCCCAAACTCCTAGTTTATCCCTACTGCCTTTTCTCCTTTGGTAACCATAAATTTGTTTTCTATGTTTGGGGGTCTGTTTCTGTTTTGTAAATATGTTCATTTGTATCATTTTTTTAGATTCCACATATAAGTGATGTCATTTGGTATTTGTCATTCTCTGTCTGACTTACTTCACTTAGTATGATAATCCCTAGTTTCATTCAGGTTGCTGCAAATGAAGCACAGATAAAATCTTTAAAGAATCAAGGAAGCAGGTTTTTGTCTTATGTCTTAGGAGGAAAGATTAAAATAAAATTGTTATTCTTCTAAGATGCTACTGTGATTAAGTTCACTGAAAAAAAAAGAAGTTGTGTTCAGATTGAAAGGGCAAGTAATTTCACTTTCAGGGAAGTTAGACAGGAGCGTGGTGTCAGACTAAATGGACTGAGGACATTGAGTTTCTATAGCATGTGAACTAGCTTGACAGGAAGACAGAGGAGAAGCCTAACTGGTTTGCTTAGGTTGTACCCCTTGTTGGTCTTGCCTCCAGTAAAAGTGATGAGAAAGATTTTATAATGGGAAATAGAAAAAAAGTGTAGGTTGCAGAGATGGCAGGTGAATTGGAATGAGAATTAACAGAGGAGTGAAGGAGAAAGTTCATAAGTTTGTCAAAATGCATTATTTTAATAAATAAATGCTTCACAGTAAATAAAAATTGTGGCTGTGTGCTCTGATATAGACAGATTGATGGGAAAATCACAGAACTTTCAGATTCTAATGAAAAAACTCACTATTTTGACCTCTCTGATATTTTTGGAAGAGCTTTGAGGGTTTTTTTTTTTTTAATATACATCTTCCTGCAAGTGTATTTGTGTATGTGGTGCATGTTTATGTGCTTGAGAGAGAAGAGGAAGAAAAAAAGATGGAAAGAGAAAAAGAGAAAGATTATTAGGTTACCTTTCCCTTCTTCCATTCAAAGTAAAGCCCTAGGGATATGAAGACTGAAGGAGAAGAGAGGAACTATTTTCTGAGCAGTCCACAAAGGACTTTTAACCATCAAATGAAGTTAGCGATTCCTGTCCTCTCTGCAGTAAGCCAAGAGATCAATAGTAATGTTGGGAAATATTTTCTCTGACCTTGAATGCATTTGTTAAGCCATTGCCCGAGTTGAATTTCCTTGAGATGTTCGATGGAACGCTGCCAAAATGTGCCGGAAGGAGCAGCAAGGCTGTGCTTCTCTGTGGGACCTGTGCAATGAATCTGAGATGTTTCTGTGAGGTCTTGAGAACTATCGTATCAACAGGGGAAATCCACAGAGCTTCTGTGTTAAGACACTGTGTTCAATAGTTAAGCATTTCTTTCCAGCCCTACCATACTGCTTTCATTTAGGTGCCCCCACTCTTGCAGAGACATAGAGATGTGCGGACAATATGCAGATGCCACATCAAAGATGGTAGTGATCATGGCCAGGGGGTATTTCAGATTATGTGAATTAATAAAAGCTGCTTCTCAAAAACCAAGTTTTTTTTTTTTTTTTCTCCCCGTTGATGTACTGCCCTAGATTGAGAGTGGCAACATTTTGTTTCCTGTTGCTGAAAGTGTGGGATTCTTGTGGGGCAGGAAAAGTGGAAGTTTGGGTTGTGTTGTATGAAAGGAATTGCTGGGTGCCTTGATTTTTGACCAGCTCCACTCAAATTAAAGTCTTTGTTTCTGAGAAACCTGGTTATTCAGAAGCAATGCCTTGCTCTGGGGTTTGAAACATGTTCCATAATCATTTAATTTGTTCTAGGAACAAGAGCCTTGTTGGAAAAGTGTGGGTGGTCACTATGAATGGGGCACAGCGGTGGCCAAAAATATGGTAACAGAGGAAAACCTGGGGCTTCAGAACTCAATAATGGGATAAGATTTTTCCAAGGAGCAAATGGCACCTCTTTAGGCCAAATTAAAAACTAAACACAGATTCAATATCTTGATAATCTACCCACACATTTCAGGCTGTGGAAACAGGGTTTCACTGACACCCTTTCCTTTCCTGTTTCCTACATGGAGTTTGGTATTCTTCGGACCCTTAAAAAAAGATTTACTGATGTAGCAATTAATATTCAGCTATATCTTTATAAGACAGACAGTTTCTCCTGTCTACATTTTCTTTCTTACCCCTCTAATCCCCAGAGTATATAATCTCAGTTCTTTTTGCTATTACTCTTGCATTTTTTCCCTTTTAATGTATGTTCTCTAAACTCCCAATAATCAGGTTATTCATATTCATCCTATTCTCCAAATCCAAGGTCACAGAGTCTGCTGAGCTAGTGCAATGGATTCTCTTCTCACCTATAATCCTCTGTCCTGGGGCCAGCTCCCATCATTGTCAGTGCACCCTCTCTAACCTGTGAATCTTCCCATATCTCTCCCCTTCTCACAATCTTTCAGTGGGCTTACTTGTCTTCAGTTGCAAATCTAGCTCCTTTGAAGGTGAAGGAGGCTTTTGCATAATCAGGCTACCACCAAATTTAAGCCCTGCCATTCCCCTTATTGCACAAAACACAACACTAAGCTTTGTGAAATACTTCAAATAAGCCTCCCTTTCTTTAGCCTTTTGCCCTTAATAATGTTGCCCCCCCCTTGCCTTGTACACACACTAAACTTCACACTGGTGCCCCTGCCACCAGTTTCCTATAAAACTATCCTTTCTTCAAATTTGTCTTAAAGGCTTCATCTTAAAGATAAAGTTTCATCTTAAATGTCTCATGAATAAAGGAAGACTTTTTTGATGCTACACAGTCTGTCTCATATATTCCTATAGAATAGTGCTCAGTTTATAACTCCCTTGTAGCAATTATTATGCTGCATTTTAATGATATGTAGGTATATATGTACCTCTCCAGACTTCATGAAGTTGTGTTAATCTTTCCAATTTTTAGCATCTTAATTTTTTATGGGCTTTCATCTTTGCTTACCAATTGTTATCATCATTTAATGGCTTTTGTAATTTCACCTTACATTTTTTTAAACATCTTTATTGGACTATAATTGCTTTACAATGGTGTGTTAGTTTCTGCTTTATAACAAAGTGAATCAGTTATACATATACATATGTCCCCATATTTCTTCCCTCTTGCATCTCCCTCCCTCCCATCCTCCATATCCCACTCCTCTAGGTGGTCACAAAGCACTGAGCTGATCTCCCTGTGCTATGCGGCTGATTCCCACTAGCTATCTATTATATGTTTGGTACTGTATATATGTCCATGCCACTCTCTCAGTTTGTCACAACTTACCCTTCTCCATCCCCGTATTCTCAAGTCCATTCTCTAGTAGATCTGAGTCTTTATTCCTTTCTTGCCCCTAGGTTCTTCATGATCATTTCTTTTCTTTTCTTTTTTTTTTTTTAGATTCCATATATATGTGTTAGCATATGATATTTGTTTTTCTCTTTCTGAATTACTTCACTCTGTATGACAGACTGTAGGTCCATCCACCTCACTACAAATAAATCAATTTCATTTCTTTTTATGGCTGAGTAATATTCCATTGTATATATGTGCCACATCTTCTTTATCCATTCACCTGTTGATGGACACTTAGGTGGCTTCCATGTCCTGGCTATTGTAAATGGAGCTGCAATGAATATTTTGGTACATGACTCTTTTTGAATTATGGTTTTCTCAGGGTATATGCCCAGTAGTGGTATTGCTGGGTCGTATGGTAGTTCTATTTTTAGTTTTTTAAGGAACCTCCATACTGTTCTCCATAGTGGCTGTATCAATTTACATTCTGACCACCAGTGCAAGAGGGTTCCCTTTTCTCCACACCCTCTCCAGCATTTATTGTTTGCAGATTTTTTGATGATGGCCATACTGACCAGTGTGAGATGATATCTCATTGTAGTTTTGATTTGCATTTCTCTAATGATTAATGATGTTGAGCATTCTTTCATGTGTTTGTTGACAATCTGTATATCTTCTTTGGAGAAATATCTATCTAGGTCTTCTGCTCATTTTTTGGATTAGATTGATTGTTTTTTTTGATATTGAGTTGCTTGTAAATTTTGGAGATTAATCCTTTGTCAGTTGCTTCATTTGCAAATACTTTCTCCTATTCTGAGGGTTGTCTTTTGGTCTTGTTTATAGTTTCCTTTGCTGTGCAAAAGCTTTGAAGTTTTATTAGGTCCCATTTGTTTATTTCTGTTTTCAGTTCCATTTCTCTAGGAGGTGGATCAAAAAGGATCTTGCTGTGATTTATGTCATAAAGTGTTCTGCCTATGTTTTCCTCTAAGAGTTTGATAGTGTCTGGCCTTACATTTAGGTCTTTAATCCATTTTGAGTTTATTTTTGTGTATGGTGTTAGGGAGGGTTCTAATTTCATTCTTTTACATGTAGCTGCCCAGTTTTCCCAGCACCACTTATTGAAAAGGCTGTCTTTTCTCCACTGTATATTCTTGCCTCCTTTATCAAAGATAAGGTGACCATATGTGCGTGGGTTTATCTCTGGGCTTTCTATCCTGTTCCATTGATCTATATTCCTGTTTTTGTGCCAGGACCATACTGTCTTGATGACTGTAGCTTTGTAGTATAGTCTGAAGTCAGGGAGCCTGATTCCTCCAGCTCCATTTTTCTTTCTCAAGATTGCTTTGGCTACTCAGGATCTTTTGTGTTTACAAACAGATTGTGAAATTTTTTGTTCTAGTTCTGTGAAACATGCCAGGGGTAGTTTGATAAGGATTGCATTGAATCTGTAGATTGCTTTGGGTAGTAAAGTCATTTTCACAATGTTGATTCTTCCAGTCCAAGAACATGGTATATCTCTCCATCTATTTATATTGTCTTTAATTTCTTTCATCAGTGTCTTATAATTTTCTGCATAGAGGTCTTTTGTCTCCTTAGGTAGGTTTATTCTTACATATTTTATTCTTTTTGTTGCAATGGTAAATGGGAGTGTTTTCATAATTTAACTTTCAGATTTTTCATCATTAGTGTGTAGCAATGCAAGAGATTTCTGTGCCTTAATTTTATATCCTGCTACTTTACCAAATTCATTGATTAGCTCTAATAGTTTTCTGGTGGCATCTTAGGATTCTCTATGTATAGTATCATGTCATCTGCAAACTGTGACAGTTTTACTTCTTCTTTTCCCATTTGGATTCCTTTTATTTCTTTTTCTTCTCTGATTGCTGTGGCTAAAACTTCCAAAACTATATTGAATAATAGTTCACCATACATATTTAAACATTTCTCTTATGAAATTCTTTCATGGGGACTCATGGACATTGATTCTGCATGTAGTTTATAATTGTATTTTTATTTTTAGTTCATTTTCAGCAAGGACTAATATGCAGTCTGTTTGGAAGATATGACTTTTCAGGGAGGATTAGCATTTTCTTTCACCAGGTACCCTAGGTATCACTGTCATGGAAATATCTTTATGCTCATTTCTTGGCTTGAAGTAAATAAATCAGCTCATGTTTGGATAAGTATTATTAGATAAGTATTTTTAGGTCAATTTTGTATCTTCAGTGTGAGTTAATTCCAACTCCAAATCCCTCTAGCAAAATTGAAGTTAACAATTCTCAGGGGAGATTTTTTTTTCACCCAGATCATAGGCCAAAAGCGTAACAGTTATGTATTTATCTTTCCTGCTATTTAATGGGTTTTCTTCAATTCATTCTTTCACTAATCTCTGAAGTATATAATCTCAGTTACCTTGCTGGTACTGAAGCCAAGCAGGACACTGTGTGGCTCCTGGGCATGGAAGCCTTTCTGTGTCCCCTGTTTCTTGTTTGTAAGGAATAAGCTTCAGCCTCCATGACCTTCTCTGAGTTCCAAAGGGCAGGTTCAAACAGTTGCTAATCAAGGAAGGGAGGGGATACAGAGACAAAGGAGGAGCAGCCAAGAAACAATAGTTCAGCCTTGGGACAGGATCCTGGTTCCACCTCAAGTGATACATATAACAATATCTTGAGCTCTTCTACAGAACTAAAACCCCCAACAAATGGAACATGATAACTACTTGATGAAGCACTCTTCAGAGAAGATCGAGACCACCTGAGGCCAGATTAAAGGCATGCCGGCCCTGAACACACCCTGATCCTTATCAACAATCCCACCCTTGAATCTTTGCTGTAAAACTCCTCACCAATTCCTCCCAGGTTGGGACACACAGTTTTTGAAAGGCACGAACCTGCTGTGTCCCACTTTGCCTGACAAAGCAATAAAGTTATTCTTTTCTACTTTACCCAAAACTCTGTCTCCAAGATTTGATTTTGCACCAGTGCACAAAGGTCAAGTTTTGGGCAGCAATACCCTCAGACTCTTGCATTTTTGCCCCTTTACTGTGTGTATTCTCTAAGACCCTAATAACTAGGTCATACAACTCTCTGCAGTGGGTCCATGTATTGAAAGTGCTTTTTAAAAAAGTCAAACAAGAATCCTATATCCAGCAAAACTGTCCCTTAAAAGGGAGGAATAAATTAAGACATTTCAAGGTTTACCAATGCTTCTCCCAGGTCAAATCTACTATTAACTCCCTTTCGAGAATTTTTCATTTTAGTTGTATTTTTTGACTCCCAAATCTCCACTTGGTTCTTTTTAAATAACATTCTATTTCTTTATTGTTATTCTCTATTTGATATGACGTTGTCATTGTACCTTCTTTTACTTCTATAATGATGGATTCCTTTGAACATATTTATAATGACTACCTTGAAATCTTCATCTGTTAAATCTGACATCTGTTTACTCTCACAGGTAATTTCAGTTGCCTGCTTTTTGGGGTGTATGGGTAATACTTTCCTATTTCTTTGCATGTCTCATAATTTTTTGTGGAAAACTGGAAATGTTAGGTCATATATTGTTTCAACTCTGGGTTAGATTATTTTAGTAAAGTATATTATCCTCTCCCCCTACCCACACAGTGTAAAGCATCTAACACAGCTCTTCAGGGGGTGCCGTTTCTAGTAGGGGGTGCACTTTCTAGTAAGCCCAAGATCACCCTGCAATGACATGACTTTGGTCTGGCTCTTTGTTTCTTTCCCTGACCACACCCAGCTGTCAAGATTCAATAACTTCCTACTGATTGCTCTCTTGTTTTCAATTATGCCCTGGGGGTCTACATTGCTATAGGAACTTCTCCAATCAAAAAAAAATTTTTTCAAAGGACTGTTACCAAGGTTAGTATTTGAGACTTGCTCTTATTCCAGGAGGGCTCCTTCCAGCTGTCTCTTTCCCCAGTTCTCTTTGGCAAACTAGCCGGCATACAGTTTAGCCTATATCTCCAATGCATCTACCAAGCTCCTCCCAACTGCATAACTTCCACTGTATTTGAAAGCTTCTTTAGGCTAGAACTCCACACTCTGTTGCAGTTGAAGTCAGTTCCATTGGGAAGAAATTCTGAGCAATCAAGGTAGAACATTTACAATATGCCAAGACCTATAGAATGTAGGTACTATTTTCTGTTATGATTTTTTTAATGCAAACCTACTATGTTCTATGGTAAAAATTTCCTCTTTTGTGTTTATTTTAGTTCTTTAAACATATGTTTTGATAAAGGTTTTCAAGTCTCAGGCACTGTTCAATGTGCTTGAAAAATATTAGCTTGCTTAACCTTCATGCAGCCTGTAAGGTATATATAATGAGGAGTGGAACTGAAGTTGAATACAGGAATTCTGATTTCAAAGGTCCAGCTTTTAATCACTACACTATAAACATATATATATGGTGATGCAAACTGTATGGCGATAGGGTGATGCAAAAGTGATGATAGCTTTTAGAGTCATCTCTGTAAAATGTCATGAGTCAGACACTTACAGGTTCAGCCAGTACTTACCAACTTGAGCTTCCCTGGTCTCATCTGTGAAATAGCAAGAATAATCACCTAATCATGTTGTAGAGTGGATTAAATGAGATCATGCATATGAAGTGCCTGATAGGATACCTGGCTTAATATTATCAGTTATCTTACTCTACCTTTAAGAGAGTATTTTGCTATTAATTTTTATTTATTCTTTATAAACATCACTGTAATTTATCATTTTCTATTTGCCACAACTTAAGACAGACAATCCCTGATAAAAGAATCAGAAGCTAAAGAAAAGATATCTCCTTAAAATGTCAAAATCACTGCACATCAGGGTCTAATTTTGTTGATAACACATCAGTGAAGAAACAAGGAATAAGGTCTATAGAACAGTGGCATAATACTCAAATATTGCAAAGGAAAAGGGAAATTTCTGGTATTGATAGATAAGGTCTGGAATGAAAGACCTCTGCCCCCTGGATTTTTCTCTTTCACAGGTTCTCTGTTCTTCTAGATGTTGATTCCATTATCCTGTTACTTCCTAGTGACCTGTTGCCTCATCTCTAAAGCACCTGGGGATCTAGTTTGGGTTTTCTAGACCTTAAGAGTGGGCTGTGGACCAGCAGCTTCAGCATCACTTGAGAACTTGTTTGAAACACAAGCATGCTAAGGCAGAAATGCCAGTGGGTAGAGCTGGGTGATCTTTTTTAACAAATCCTTCAGGTGATTATGATGTTATCTACAGTCTGAGTATCACTGTTTTATATAATTGTAAATGCTGCCACTGGGAAGAGCTCTTCATATATGGGCTTTTGCCCAGGAAACCCTGTGTGGGGACACATTTGTATCAAGTGCCCACTTCTGGTCACAGGAGTTGCCTAGTGCTGCACTGGTGAACAGTAAGCTGATTCATCATTGCCAAACAATTCAGAAGATTTTTTCTTCCAGCTCAAATGATAGCACATATTATCACTGAACATTTAGGAGGTGACCACCGTCCTCCACTCTGTAGATTTCCAGACACATTAGCTTTCTTTGGATTCCTTAAAGTAGCCTTGTTTGCTACTGCCCTTGGCCTTTGCCCAGCTTGTTTTCTGTGCCTGAAATTCTTTTTCTCCCTTTCTTTACCAGTTAATACTAACTTTCCCTTCTAATCTCAACTTAAATTTCAGTTCCTTGAGTGTGGCATTTTCTGAGTCCATGATTGAAGTTAAGTCCTTCCTCCTTCCTTCCCTCCTTTCCTTCTTTCTTTCTTTCTGTTTTTTATTGCTCATAGAACAATTTCAGTTTGCAATCATCGTACTTTCATTTATGGGGTATTTGGATTCATATCTGTGTTCCTTAGGAGACTGCAATCTCCAATAGGACTAAAAGTGAACCTGTTTTTGTTCACAAATGCATCCACAGTTGGGACACTCAACAAATATACACAGATAAATAAATGACAGATGAAGTTCCATTTTATCATTATTTTGTGTTATTTAGTAGTTAATTTATGTCCATGAAGAAATACCATTTAGTTTCTGATTATGTAATTTGACAAAATTTTATTGAATACTTGTTATGTGTCAGACATTCTTTCAGTGCTGGAGACAGAGCAGTGAGATAAACAGACAAAATATCAGCTCTCATGGAGCTTATATTCTAATTTCTGTCAAAGACCCATAAGTAAAGCTATGAAGCTAGGTTGTTGAAAATTCCACTTCTAACTTCTATAACAGAATTTTTAAAATCTGAATTACAATTAAATTAAGTTGAAGAAAATATATTTAGTATAATTAAAGAGAATATATGTGACTATATAAATTGAAGTAATTCTTAAATTTGAAATGCCTTGTTACAAAAATTATTCTGAAACAAAAAAAGGGAATTGGTCTCCAGCATACCTTTCCAAAATGTAAAAAACAAGTCCTCAAATAATAACAATAGCCACAGTGGAAAATGTATATTTATATTTCAACAATAAAACTTTAATTGAAAATACAATAATTTCTGTTTCTTGGTAATGAAATGCTAATGGTAGACAGACTTTTAGGAGAGTAGTTTAAAATGAATGGAGCAAGTTTTTGATTTGGTTGGGGAAGTTTATTTTTAAAGGGAATTAACTGCACTTTAGGAGGTAAGAGGGGAGAAGAGACAGGAGAGGAAAACTGCTGATCTTGCTGGCAAATGTACATGTACATAATCTACACAATCAAATATATTACCTTCAATTAATAGAGCAGAATAATTAATGTCTGTATAAACTGGCTACCCTGGCATTCGTTGTTTCAGCCCTACTTCAGATGTTCAAGTATTGGCCTCCATGACCAGAAGCAGAGGTAAAGAAGAAACTGCCTGGAGAGACATTAGGCCCATTGTTTTCTAGAGTTGTAACTTGTTAAAGTGCCTGGTAACTCTCTTATGACTGTGTTTGGTCAACCCTGATTATTTCTACAACTATGTAGCAGCTGCCCACAGTTCCTAGCAAGAGGCAGAAACAGAAATGCAGCTGAGCCCCCTTCATTAGTTGGATCTTCTTGCACCTAATTTGCATTTCTTCCCTCCTCTTTTCCTCTGTTTGGAAATAATCTTACCAACCAAAAGGAATTCTCCAAATCAAGGAGTGACTCCTCCTTCTGAAAATTAAAGATTTAAAGATAATTTAATCTTTCTTAATTGAGGAGCATTTTTAGCTTTTTAAACTGATCACATTGGAGAGCTGGAACTGTTGGTTTGTCAGTCATTGTTAACTAAGTCAGATACACTAAAGTAATGAAAACATAGGAGAAAAGAGAGAAAGGAAGGAAGGAAGGAGGGAGGGAAGGAGGGAGGGAGGGAAAGAAAGTGGGAAGGAGGGAGAGTGGTGGAAATGAAGAAGAAAGAAATGAGAGAGAGAGAGAGAGAAAGGGGTAACCCACTAACCACACCCTTGTATCAGTCTAAGTTCTTTAGGGAAGATCTGTAAGCTTTAATATGATTCCTCTTCTTACTGGAACTCCCTTTTTTTTTTTTTATTACAAATAAAAACATGGTATGTCTCTGGAGTCTTAACTGCATCAAAGACTTGCTCCCATTAATTTTAAATTACTCTCCTAAAAGCCTGTCTACAGTTAGCAGTTTATGAAAAAGATGCCCTGTTTTGCTGTCCCCTGGGTTCTCAAAGCAGAAGAACCTCGTAATTGATATTCCTGCATTTTTTACATCAAATAATAGTGAGCAGAACAATGCCCTTTAACTTGTAAAATAGTCACATCTTTGGAGATTCTTGAGGCATATAGGACTGAAGAAATGCCTCTGGCTCACACTCTGGAGTTCTGGATTTAGAACCGAACTAGAAATTAAGGGATTGAATTTACCCCTGAAGTCAGTGAAGTCCTGACTTTTGATTGGTTTCTATGGCAGTCAGAGAGACAGTGAAATATTCTTGGACATAAACTAGCATTTTTAGGGTATTTTAAAAATTCAATGTTGTAACGCAGGATTTGTTAGACTTGCATATTTGAAGGAGGTGAATAAAATTAAGTATATGCTGAATTTATTAAACAGATACATTTGTTTCATATTTTTATGTTCTTCCTGTACAAAATGTCCATATCTGTTTATATCACTATTTAATGATTCTTTACATCAAGAAATTTTACCTATATCTTAATTTTATTCTCCCTTCAATATGTGTTGTAGATCAAAGAAGTAGACCAACCTAAGAATAGCCCATCATATGGCTGAAGGCCAGTATTAAGTAACCCATTAACCCTCTCTTCTTAAGAAGAATCATTCAATAGTTTTTAACCATGAGGCTTTTGCACATACAAATAAATTCAGGGGAATGATAATAAAAATCACCAGACTTGTGGTATTCTATCAAAATGATTATTTGGAAAAATAAATCAATTTATTCCTTAGAAGGCAACTAATTAAACTGCATTTTGGTCTAATTTTTATTTAGTAAATTAATACTGTTTTTAAAAAGCCTTTAATTAG
Organism: Mesoplodon mirus; assembly: GCF_964341445.2. Classification (NCBI taxonomy): domain Eukaryota; kingdom Metazoa; phylum Chordata; class Mammalia; order Artiodactyla; family Ziphiidae; genus Mesoplodon; species Mesoplodon mirus. The sequence continues at coordinate 72,577,054 of NC_138991.1, forward strand.
TTGCCTAGCAAGTTGAAGATTAAATTGTTTTAATATTTTTACATCTGTAATTTTAAAATGTATTACCTCTATTGCTTCATTCATTGGCAAAATACAAAATTAAATGAAGTGATGCCATGTATTAGGAAATTATATCTCCTAAAGTCTCCTCCAAGGTGATACTTTGCAAAATTCTGGGAATAAGAAGTCTAAAAGAATAATATATTTCTCAGTGTATTGTTATCGATAACCAAGAACTCAATGATAAGCAAAATTTGTTTCATGTTATGAGAGCAGCTTGTCCATGCCAAACTCAGAATAACTACTTAATATCTTTAAACAAGTGTTGTAAAAAAAAATTATAGTCAACACAGGGTTGTATGTGGCTCCCTTGCCAACAACTGCCAAGAGAATAGTTATCCAAATAACTGAATTAGCCACACAATTTTTCACTGATGGGGTCCCCTCCTTGATATTCAAATATTTATGGCTCCTTCTAACATAAAGTGACACAAAATATTTTTAGTCTTCTTTATGTCAAATCTGAAAATAAATCTCTCCTGATATTATCTAACCCTGGTGATAGGTTATAATGTTACCCAGGAGGCCACCCTCTAAGTATTGGGTTAGCTAAAAAGTTGGTTCAGGTTTCTCCGCAACTTCTTATGGAAAACACAAACAAACTTTTTAGCCAACCTAGTATTTGGAAAGAAAACATAGTCTTTTGAAACTGACAAATATCTTGGAGGTCATTTTATTCAAATGCCTCATTTTAAAGACAATAAAACTGAGGGCCAAAGAGGTTGGTGACTTTCCCAAGGACACTGAATTTAATCATAAATAGATCAAGAATAGTGCCCAGCTAAGGTTGGAAACTGAGAGTCAGCCACTAAGTAGCAGAAAGAAGCTTAGGTAGTAGAAAGAACCACTGGGATTCAGAGGAAATCTGATGCCAGGAACAGCAAGGGGCCAAGAAGCAAAACAGTGAATTGGTTTAAAGAATATTGCCAGCAAGGTCCCATGAATTTGCCTGTTAGCATTGTGCAGCAATTTGGTTCATTTTGAAGGTCTGTGTGTTAGTCCCATGGGAATGATTCTACTGACTCTAAACAGGCCATGGAAGAGCCAAGAGAAATGTCAGATCTCCTAATGTGGGTTTAAATGTGATCCTTATTTTTTTCCCAGCCAGCTATTGATATCTTCCATCCCATGCAAAGATTTTTGCTGTCTTCCACCCTAATTCACTTACACAAAGCTATGGAGATGATTGATTAGGAAAAATAGAACTTAGGCACAACTCAATTCAATGGAAAATCCCAGTGAAGGTGGGTGTGTATATCTAACAGAGGAGGTTTAGCATACTGCTTATAAGCATAGGATCTTGGGACAAACTATCAGGGTCCAGATCCCAGCTCTGTCCCTAGCAGTTTGACTTTGGTGAAATTGTTTTTCCTTGCTTTGGTTCTTTAAATTCATCTATTAAATGGAAGTAAGAAATAATAGGGCTGTGATGAGTACTAAATGAGATAACACATATAAAACAAATAGTGTCAGACACAAAGTAAGTGGGACTGTGATACCTAAGGGATTCCAATGGAATCTGTCTCACCATACATTCAGAAAGCACAAAGTTTTTTTTTAAAAAGGCAACTCTGTATTTTCATACAGAAAATTTGTCTATCCATTTGGCATTATACACAATTTAAAAAGATTTCACAAAATTTGAAGAGACAGGTTATCTGCTATAGATAACTTGTAAAAGAGGATTTGAGGAAAAGTGAATTTTGCTTTATAATGAAAATCATATGAATTCAAATATAAATTTTTAGGTTTGCATTGTTAAAATAATGCAATGAGTCATCTTGGGTTCAAACATGAAAGAATTTAGTTTTATAATCCTAAAATTTCTATGGAACCAAAAATAACCCCAAATAGCCAAATTAATCTTGAGAAAGAAGAAGCAGGAGATATCATACTTCCTGATTCCAAACTATACTGCAAAGCTATAGTAATCAAAACTGTATGGTACTGGCACCAAAACAAACACATAAATCAATGGGACAGAATAGAGAGCTCAGAAATAAACCCATGCATATATGGTCAATTAATTTATTTACAGAGGAGCCAAGAATATACAGTGGGGAAAAGACAGTCTCTTCAATAAATGGTGTTAGGAAAACTGGACAGCTATGTGCCAAAAAATGAAATGGACCACTTTCTTACAGCACATACCAAAATGAAGTCAAAATTGATTAAATGCTTAAATGTAAGACCTAAAACCATAAAACTCCTAGAAGAAAACATAGGTAGTATGCTCTCTGATATTGTCTTAACTATATATATATATATATATATATATATATATATATATATATATATATATATATATATATATATATATATATATATATATTTATCTTTCTCCTCAGGCAAGGGAAACAAAAGCAAAAATAAAAAAATGAGACTACATCAAACTAAAAAGATTTTTCACAGTGAAATAAACTATCATCAAATGAAAAGGCAACCTACTGAATGAGAGAAGATATTTGCAAATGATATATTTGATAAGGTGTCAATATCCAAAACATAAAGAACTCACACAACACAATTTCAAAAAGAAAACAGTCCAATTAAAAAATGGACAGAGGATCTGAATAGACATTTTTCCAAGGAAGGCATACAGATGGCCAACAGACATATGAAAAGATGCTCAAGATCACTAATCATCAGGGAACTGCAAATCAAGACTGCAATGAGATATCACTTCACACTTATCAGAATGGTTATTATCAAAAAGATAAGAATCAACAAGTGTTGGTGAGGATGTGGAGAAAATGGAACCCTCATGTACTGTTAGTGGGAATGTAAGTTGGTGCAGCCACTGTAGAAAACAGCATGGAGGTTCTTCAAAATTTAAAAATAGAACTACTATACAATCCAGTAATTCCACTTCTGGGTAGTTATCTGAAGAAAATGAAAACACCAATTTGAAAAGATATATGCAAACCTATGTTCCTTGCATCATTATTTACAATAGCCAAGGTATGGAAGCAACCAAAGTCTTCATTGATAGATGAATGGATAAAGAAGATGTGAGATATATGCAATGGAACATTACTCAGCCAAAAAAAGAATGAAACCTTATCATTTACAAAACATGGATGGACTTGGAGGGTATTATGGTAAATGGAATAAATCAGACAGGGTATGATTATATACTGTATACTTATTTATATGTGGAATATAAAAACCAAACAAAGAATCAAAGTAAAACAGAAACAGACTCATATATTCATAGATACAAAGACCAAACTGATGGTTACCAGAGGAGAAAAGGGTGGGGGGTTGGGTGAAATAGGTGAAGGGGATCAAGAGGTACAAATTTCTAGTTATAAAATAAATGTCATGGACATATAATGTACAGCATGGGAAATATAGTCAATAATTCAATAATTTTGTATGTTAATTGATGGTTACTAGACTTATCATAGTGATAAATTCATAATGTATATTAATTTTGAATCACTATCTTGTACATCTGAAACTAATATAATATTGTATGTCAACTGCACTACAATCAAAAAATTGAAAAATATATATATTTTAAAAAACACAGGCTGCTCTCTAGGGACTGCTGAGGGGGAAAAAAGCCAGCCTCAAAAAGTTTATATACTGTCTGATTCCATTTATATAACATTCTTGAAATAACAAAATTATAGAGATGAAGAACAGATTAGTGGTTGCCAGAGCTTAGGAAGGGAGGTGACTGTAGGTATAAAATAGTAGCATGAGAGATCTTCGTGGTGATGGAACAGTTCCGTATCTTGATTGTGATGGTGATTACACAAATCTACACATGATATAATTGGATGGAACTAAACACATACACACACACACACACACACACACAAATGAATGCATTAAAACTGGTGAAATCTGAAAGGGCAAAAAAGACGGCAAAAAAAACCCTTGAGAATAAGGAAATAAGAAAATTAGTATCTACTGTACACTAATTATGTGCTAGTCACTATTTTAAGCGCTTTAAAATCAGACCCAATAAACAACTTGAGTACATTTTACAAACATAATTGTGAGTGAATAAAATCAAATCTCAGGATACTATATGCAATACTATTCCAATTAAAGTTAAAATAGGCAAAATTAATATTTTAGTGTTATATACCAAACTGATTTAAAATATTTTTTTAAAAATTTATGAATGTGATTATCATAAAAAGCAGAATAGTAGTTACTTAAGTGAGAAGAGGATGAGCCTGTGTAACGGAGAAAGAATAAACGGGGAGCATGGGTTCAGAAGTGCCCCAAGGGTTGGATGTGTACTTGTGCACTGTGTTTATTCATTTTCATAGTGTAATATTACATTTCAGAAAAAAACAACAAAGACTTAAAAGGCAAACATATGCAAAATTGCCATAATTTCTAGAGACTATACTGCTTTGCTAAAAATGCTAATAATTGTGGTAAATGAGACCTGATTCAACCTGCATATCAAATATCCATCTCAGCAACAAATGCCTGATTCCACGGGTAATATGTAGACAGGAAATATACAGCAAATTGTTGCTTAGCAGATATATCTCACAAGTTTAATGAAGATGGCAATGTTTCAATACCAAAGGAGGAATGAAACTTGTCAGAACCATGATGTCTATGAAGAGGAATGATACATGAAGCATTTCATCATCCTCATAATGTCTTACTAAAATAATTCTCTGCCTTTTAAATTGAGCAATTGACTTGGAAGAATGCTTCAGCTTGTGGCTTTGTAGTAATAGAAGCCAAGGGAGTAATGGGACAAAATATACTTAATGATGAGTCAAAAGTGAAATTGGTTTGGCAAATTTATCTCATCTCAGTGGCCAATAATTAACTTACAGTGAAAACTGAAACCAACTACACTAACATGTAACTGAAGCTCAGTTTTTCAAGGCACCAACTAACTATAAATTTCATGAACTATTGATTTCTATGTAGGATCGAAGGTACTCATTAGCTCTCATTGAGTGATATATTGCATTCATCAGCTCCCAAAATTCCCAATAATTGTTAATGATGTTGCTAGCTTGGTGCCAAGTTGTATTTTCCACAGATGGCTGTGACATTATCTCTATTCACATATGTTTTCTAAGATTTTACTATTGCCCCATCATGAAGTATGATCTGATTCTCTCCATATGAAACTAAGTAGGAATATTATTTATTTGTAATCAATAAAATGTGGTAAGCATGATGCTATATGATTCTTGGGCCTGAGTCATAAAAGACGATGCCACTTCTGTCTTACTTGCTGGAATACACATTCTTTAGCCCTTCAGAGGCCTTATAAAACATTGACTGCTCTGAGCCTACCCTGTTGTGAGGAAGCCAAAACTATCCATCATATAAAGAGCACATGGTGAGGGCATTAATCTACAGGAAGAAAAAAAGATGCCCAGGCAAATGCCAGCTGATTGCTGCTCCAGCCCTCACCCTTGCCAACTTTCTATGTCATTTCTACAGTTATCATCTAACTGCAATCACAATTCAAAGTCAAAATTCTTTCCAAATTTCTTACCCACAAAATTCATGAGATAATATAATATTTGTTGTTGTCTTAAGTCACTAATATTTAGGTTGATTTGTCACCTGGTGATAATTGACCAACTGCTTTATTCTCTTGAACTTCAAGGCTCTTTGTTCTCATTGAAAAATTAAATACAATACTCAGGAAACTTCATACAAATATTCTCGTGATATTTGCAATTGATTAGCTCAAGATATTTGACCAACCCTTGGAAAAGTTCAATATCATGTGTTTGATTTCTGAGGTGGCCACTTAGGATCATTTTGATAAACCCATTAATGCAGACTTTGGGTCAACAATATATAATCTGAGGTGGCATCAGCAAAAATAGCAGAGTAAGTTCCTCTGAAAAATCCTCTCCTCTATAAAAGCTATGAGAACATTGGCAAACATTGTCAGAATTAAATATTTCAAACTGTGGAGATAAACCAAAGACTTGTGGTAATTCCTAGAATATATATTCAAGAAAAAATGGCTGAATCTTGGTAGAGATTTATTTATTTATTTGTTTGTTTGTTTGTTTATTTATTTATTTATTTTTGGCTGTGTTGGGTCTTTGCTTCTGTGCGAGGGCTTTCTTCAGTTGTGGCAAGCGGGGGCCACTCTTCATCGCGGTGCGCGGGCCTTTCACTATCGCGGCCTCTCTTGTCACGGAGCACAGGCTCCAGATGCACAGGCTCAGTACTTGTGGCTCACGGGCCCAGTTGCTCCGTGGCATGTGGGATCTTTCCAGACCAGGGCTCAAACCCGTGTCCCCTACATTAGCAGGAAAATTCTCAACCACTGCGCCACCAGGGAAGCCCCATATGGTATTTTAAATTGCCTTATTCCCACTCCCCGCTCCAGAGTGGACTTAAAAACAAATAGCCTGTAATTATTATGAAAACTAGCATCCTGACACCCACTGGTGGTAGCAAAATGGATTTGGAGTTCCTTCAAAATCCCATTCCTAGAGAAATATCATTATTTGACCTGCTTAGTGGGTAACTAGGCTGACACTTCTTGAAAGTCTTTCTTGATTTGGCATGAGTGGAAGTTTGTCTAATATAAACCACCTTTTCCCTAGGAGTATTTGTTGAAACAGAACCAATTGTATAACATCCCAGTTATCTGTGGCGGTAGATAGTGTTTGGTAGAAACAATAGGCAAAACAAAAAGCTTAAAAGAAAAAATGGGGGGAATGGGACGTCCATAAAGAATTTTAAAAAGAAATGTTTCTGAGAATCTCAGGCATATGTGCACATGTCCAGGACTGTGAGCACTCTCAGGCAAGACTTGCGAAGCTATAAACTCTGACTAACATTGAGGTTCTGTGTAAGCAGGAAGTGAAGGCTAAGGCAGAGTTGCAAAATGCCTGACTGTTGAAGATTTACTCCAACACACACACAAAATCCTTCAGCAAAGACAGGAAGATTTAAGTTTCTCTGTCCAATCATTAGATGACCATTAAGATTACTGAGCAGAGACATCAGTGGACACACACAACAAAACATATATACTAGAAGAGGTATAAAGTTTTATTCTGATAAATTCTATAGATATCTAAGATTCATTTCTAAGTATATAATTTTTCTTTTTCTTTTCTTTTTCCTCACGTAAATTGTATTTTGGGGGGGTTAATATTTTGCTAGCTCTTTTGGTTGTTTTTTATATTATCAAAAAGAGCTATACATTCATCTCTATTAATTATTCTAACCACTTTAATGCTTCTTATTTCTATAAGTTTTTTATTCATTCTGCCTTGTTTCCTAGCCATATAATCCTATAATCTGAGAATAATGTAAGTTTTAGTTCTCCTCTCTTAAATGTATACCTCCTTTTATATCTTGTATTCATTTATTGCTAGTTTGGCAAAAGAATACTAAGTAACCATAATGATGATGGAATTCTTGTCTTGTGATCTGTGGGGATACTTCTACTATCATCATTTTGCAAGGTGTTGACTTTGAATATATGCATGTTAAGGAATGGTCCTCTATTTTATTTTATTATTTGATTCTATTTTATGAACCAGATATGGATGTAAAACTTTGTCAGTTACCTTTTTGGCATAAATAGAATGACAATATGCTTTTATATATTAATTTAAATTAATAGATTTTTCTAACTTTGAATCATCTACACCTTCTATTTTATATTGCATTATTTGTTGTCAAAGAATATGGACTATTGTAAATCTACTTTAAAAATATATTGGAACTTTGTGGCCTAATACATGGTAAATAAACTCTTATCACTAATGCATTTATCACTAATATCTCTTTAGTTCCCTTTAAAGAGAATGTGTACACTATATTTTTAAGGTACAAAATTTGACCTATATGTAATGAATAAACCTTAGCTATTATTCAGTTTTTATCTATTATTCTTTATTCCTATACTTATTTTCCCATGAGCTTACAGCATTAAGTTCAAGTCTTTTTTTTTTAATTTTTATTTTATATTGGAGTATAGTTGATTAACAATGTTGTGTTAGTTTCAGGTATTAGCAAAGTAATTCAGTTATATATACGCATGTATCTATTCTTTTAAAAATTATTTTCCAATTTAGGTTATTACAGAGTATTGAGTAGAGTTCCCTGTGCTATACAGTACATCCTTGTTAATTATTTATTTTAAATATATCAGTGTGTACATATCAATCCCAATCTCCAAATGTATCCTTCCTCCCCACATTTCCCCCCTGTTAACAAGTTCATTCTCGAAATCTGTGAGCCTGTTTCTGTTTTGTAAATAAGTTCATTTGTATCATTTTTTTCGGTTCCATATATAAGCAATATCATATGATATTTGTCTTTCTCTGTCTGATTTACTTCACTTAGTATGATAATCTTTAGGTCCATCCATGTTGCTGAAAATGACATTATTCCATTCTTTTTTAACAGATGAGTAGTATCCCGTTGTATATACGTACCACATCTTTTTTATCCATTCATCTGTTGATGGACATTTAGGTTGTTTCCATGTCTTGGCTATTGTAAACAGTGCTGCAATGAACATTGGGGTGCATGTACACCTTTGAACCATGTTTTTCTCTGGATATATGCCCAGGAGTGGGATTGTTGCATCATATGGTAGCTCTATTTTTAGTTTCTTAAGGAAATTCCACACTGTTCTCCATAGTGGTTGTACCAATGTACATTCCCACCAACAGTGGGAAGCATCCTGTGGTTATTTTCTGAATCTCAAATAGTGAAGCAGAAATAGACTACTTTGTAACCCACAGAATCCACACTCTGGCTCCCTGACTTGTAGACTGAGTGTTATTATGGCAAGAAAGGGAATATACAACTTCCCTTTCCCTCCATTTTGTCCTTCACACTGTTATATTGTAAAGCAAAAGCAATGGCACATCTCTAGACAGATCATTTAGTGGCAGAGATTGGTGTCTCCAAAAAACACTTGCATGATGCAGAAAAGATAATTACTACCAGTTCTCATTTAACTCCCCTGTTTGACCTGTGCAAAAGTCATATGGGTAATGATTGTAAATATCTGCATGGTTCATCAAGTAGTATTGTCAATCACAATTGTAGTTTTGGAGTGGTATATTGGAACAAATCAATCCAGTCCCTGACAACTCATATGTGACCATTGACTTAGCAAGTGCTTTCTTACTTGTACTTAGTAACAGGATAATGAGAAGTAGTTTGCCTATACTTGTCAGAAACATTATTTCTTTACTGTCTTGTTGCAAGGATATGCCATCTCTCCTATTTCTAACATAAGAAACATATATTTGCTTAATGACTGTTAATCCATCCATGACAACTCTGCTGATGAATGAAAAACCATTAAATATATATGTATATATGTTATATTTATACACATAATATATATAAAATAAGTTTCAGTGGGAAATTTGGATTCTTGCCATCCCAATGTAACATTACTAATAAGTCTAAGAGAGAGAAAAATATATTAATTGAACAGTGAAAACAACTTTGTGTCAGTAATAAATTAGAATTGGAAAGTAAATAAATAAAGGCTGTAAATAAAATGCAATGTTCTGAAAATTGATTGTACTTTCCAAAGAAGAAAGGGAAGAATTAATAGTGGATGCTGGAAAAAGATATGAGGGTGTCATTCTTTGGAAGGTGATGGAGAGTCAGGTTGATTGATGCTCAGAAAGGCATTTGATAACAGAATCAGGTGTGCTTATAATAATATTCTTTCCCTTGAGAACATGACCCTGGAAGAAGCATCTAAAGTGTTAGACACTGGCATTTCTCTATAAGGAATAGAATCTCTGAATGATTGAAAAACTGCCTGTTGAAGCATGTGGAAATATTGTTTCTTCCTGGAGCAAAGAAGGGGCTTAGAAGATGTACCTTCTTTATCACTCTCACTTGGCCTACATAAGCAAAGAAAAAAAAAAAGTTCATCCAATCATGGTGTGCAAATCAGATGTGTTCTATGTGATATTCTCTCACTGGGTAATATTGGCTAGTATAAATTTGTTGGTGTGTCTTTGCCTGAAATATTATTATTGAGATATCACTTATAGCATATTTATTTAGTGTGTTTCAGGTTGAAAAATAATTCTTTATGACAACAGTAAAAGAAGAGGTCATTGTCCAAAGATTGGTCGAACTTTTCCAGAGCCATGATAGCAAAAGGTGATTAATGAAATACACATTCTATGAGTTAAGCTTCTATGGTGCAGCGGGACTCTGGTCATATCTCAGAGATTATCACACTGGCCCACTGCATTGATGACATTGTGCAAATTCATCAGTGAGCTGGCAGTATTAAGTATCTTACTACTTAACAAGACACACGCATGGCCAAAAGTGGAAAATAAACCCCCCGGATCTCAGGAAACTGTGATCTGGGGGATTTCAAAACATCCTTTCTAAAGGGAGAAATAAGTTATTACAGTTACACTGCCCACTACCAAGAAAGAGGTACATCACTTTTGGGTCTTTTAGATATAGAGGCAATATACAGCACATTTGGGCATGAGGCTAATTGGACTCATTTTCTAGGTTATCCTTAAGGATGCCTTTTGAGTAGAGTCTGGAATAAGAAGGAATTCTGCAGCAGGTTAGATTTTGGCTGTCATCTGATCTGTCCTGATACTTGAGCCTTATGATCCACCAGACACAATAGTGCTGGGATGTTTGTGGCCAGCAATGATGTTTCATGAAACGTTTAGCAGTAGACTTCTAGGTTTTTAAAGTAAGGCCATTTCATCTTCAGACAACAGATATTCTCTGTTTGAAACTTCTGGCTTGCTACTGGGCCTTGATAGACTGAATACTTAATTACGGAACATCAAGTGATTGTGCAGCCTGAATTACCTATCATGCTCTGAGCATTATCTGATCCACTGAACAATAAAATTGGATGTGCACAGCAGCATTCCATTATAAAAGATGAATCATATTTGTGAGACCATGACTAAGCACCTTAAAAGGTATAAATAGAATGGTATGAGTAACATTTCCATTTTGTCTCCTTTTTCTATGCTGCCTCTCCTTCATTCCATGAACATGAACTCAGGGTAAGCTCATTATGACCAGTTAGTAAATGAGGAAAAAGCTTAGGCTTGGTTAGTGAATGGGAGGGCATGGCATGCTGGTACCAACCAGAAGTAGAGAGCTCTTGTTTTCAACTCTACTCAGGAATGGCCCTCAAAAACAGTAGTGGTCATCATATGGTGCTTTCTTTATATAGCTAGAGTGCAAAAATCTAAGAATTAAGGCAGAAGTGACTTCTTTCACTCTTATACATAAAACCCACATAAAGAATTGTTGCTTCCTGTTCCCATCAACTTTGGATGTAAGAGCCTTGGAAGTCCCAGTGCCCATGATGGGGAAGTTTCTTCCAGGCATCTGGCCATGGTTCTGATGAATTCACACTCTCCACCCTGTACCAATATTTTGGACTTATCATGTCACTGGGCAGAAAAGGAAATTACTGTTCTAGGTAGAATTTTATTACAAGGTAAGATTAGTATTGATATTACACAATGTGGGCAAAGGAGGACCATGTATGGAACACAGAGGATTTCCTGGTAGCACCTTTTAGTATTGTCTTTGAAAATAACCCTAGTCAATGGAAAATTATGATAACCCAAGATTCAGATCCCACAGGAATGAAGGCTTGGGTTACCATGCTAGTAAAATATCCCAACCAGCTAAGGTACTAGCATAAGACAAGTAAAATAGAATGAGTGTAGGACAAAGGCAGCTTTAATTAACATCTTAAGTTGCACACATGACCAGCTATATACCAGCTAGCTATAGGGACTGAAACAATCTCTTTTCTGCCAGATCTTTGACTAATACATCATATTAGATATGGATCTCTCTCTGGATATTTCATTTTCTTAAGCAAAGCATAGCTGGACCTCCTTGATTACCTGCATGCCTTATTAGGGTACTGTTTTTGATCTTCCCTCAGTCCTGAGTTTAAAGGCCGGATATTGATGGTTGTGTTACCTCAATTTTCCAGTTGTCTCTGGATGGGGCATCCTAACTGAAGTTATGAGTAGCTGTGGCTTATGGATTGAGTGAAAACTTTTCCTACACATTTTTACTTTCTTGTAATGGAGTTCCTTTCAACTACACTGTAGTTCATTTAGCATGTTGCCTTAGTTGAGGTGTTTGTCGATGATGAATTATCCCCAAATTCAAGAGTTCTATCTAGATTTGCTTCTGATAATTTTTCAACACAGGGCTTTTGTAATATTGTTTAAACACCCTCTTCTGAGAAGTCAAACTCATTGTCAGATGATCTAAGAGAGAGGAACAAATGGATGAATCCTTTGTGAAATATGAGTTTTAATCATTGTGCTCTTAGTGTATATTGGAGTCAGATTTGTATGGGGGATTCCCTTAAGTTTATATATATATATATTTTTTAGTACTTCTTGTTTATAAATTCTGCTTGTTATTGGGTACAATTTAATTGTCTCTCTGTTTTAATTTTGCATCTTCTCAGCCATGGAAACACAACACACATTGTCCAGACAGGAAACCAAAAATTAAGTAATGATGCAGTTGAAAAATTGAATAGGCAAATAAGTGGAATAAAAGGTGTCAAAATGTGTCTTCCCCAAGATATCCTATGTCATCTGGCTCTTTTTCCAATTATTAAAAGTATTCCTTAGCATACAGAAAATATTCCCAATTGATTTCATGAAGGCTGTGTAGCTATGATATTGAAATCACTGTTCCTCGTGTAGTTTATCATTTAGCAATGTTTTATGTACTATCTCTTTATTTAACCAACTCAACCATTTAAGTATCAAATACTGTTTTATGCATACCTTATAGATGAGACAAATAAGGTTTAAAGAGGTTGAGAAACTTGTTAAGAATGTGAATTAGGATGTCAACTTAGATATACTTTATTTCAAAGACCAAATCTTTTCTCATTATGCAACATTGTATTCCACCATTTAACACAGTGGACCATTCCCTCATTCTTGAAATTCTTTTTTTCCTTACTTTTATGCCACCAAACTCTCCTGGCTTCCTTTATATCGTCTCTGTCTCTTTCTTCTTATCTTCCTTACAGTTTTACCTTCTTTTCCTGTAACTTTAATGTTCATGTTCTCCAGGATTCTGTCATTCATCTTTATTTTTAGCATATATACACTTCTGGACTATCTCTTCTTAATTATTATATTTTATTTATAGTGTGAGGACAAAATTGTTAGATATTGGGCAAGGATTATCACCCCTATTTTCCTGATGTACAATTTCCCTCTTTTTCCCTACTGTAATATTCCATGAGAAATATTCCATACATAAGAAAGCATCAACTAAGTGACGACACAATGAGAGGAAGAAGTCAAGATCTTGCTTTGAATTTCAAAACAATCTCCTGAAACTCCTATCAGGACAGTAGTATTAAAAATCTAGTCTATTTATTAGCAAAAGCCAGATATTATGTAGCTCCAAAAATAAGACCTGAAGGCAAAGTAGCACACAGATTATGTCCTAAACAATATTACATAAGACAATTGTAAAAAGGTCAGTGCTGCCCCTAAATAGTAAATAAAGTTTCATTTGATTGGAGTGAGAAGGAATTTTAGAGAGGAAGAGGAGAGCTTTAACATGAGTGAGTTCTTAAAATGGAATCAGAGAATCTGCCTCTTGAGTGACTCATGGATCTGAGCTAAAGAAAAGAAAGTCTCAGCAGAAATGAGAGCCTTCTGAGGGTGGAAGAGACTTGCTCTTAGGTCAAACATAGGCTTGGATTCTGAGATTACTGTGATAGAAAGTACCAAACAAATGTCCTCTATGTCAGTGTGATCTATAGAGTAGAGAAGGAAGCAAGACAGGTAATATGCAACTAAATTGTTCTTGCTCTCACACTCTGGTCTCCTGATGTCTCAGAGAGGTGTTGGAAAAGACATAAACATTTCCCAGGCCAGAAGACGCATGACAGAAGATCTAAAGGATGCTGACAATGTGGACAAAGAGAAGGTAAAGAGATTTGCATGATTTCTTGAAGTTGAGGACATCTTGGTAAAAAGCAGCATGAATAGAAGGTGATGTCCAAAGGACAGTATGGTAAAGTACATTACAGAAGATGCCAATAGAGGAAAGATTATTTCAACTGACCAGATAAATACTCTGCACAGACACAACACAAACTATCCAATAAATGAGATCTCTCATCAGGGAGAAAGAGAGAGGGAAGTAACACCAAATTAACAAGGTTTCCTTCCAAAGATGCTTAGCAACTTGCATGTTGGTTAGTGGCACTATTGATCTTGGCTGTTCTGGCTTATATGCCTGGGGGTTGGATGGCTATTGACTGATCTAGTATTGACTTGGCTGGAGTATAATGGATGATGCAGTTCTGCTCCACATATTTCATCCTTTAGTAGGCTAGTTCAGGCACATTCTCATGACATTTGTGTAAAGGCAAGAAAAGAAGCAGAAACACACATGATGTTTTGTAATTCTCTGCCAACATCAATCTTCTAACATCCTATTGGGCAAAACAAATCACATGGCTACACTGAGAACCAAGATGGGGGGAAATATACTTCAGTGAAAAGAACTGAGAAGTCTCATGACACACGTGAAAGTTTGGGAAAAGAGACCAGAGGGGGTGATGAGAAATTGGAACCATTAGTACTCATTCTAGCACAGGAGGCAAGGGAGAGGGTGGGTGGGAAAAACTGGAAGGCCTACCAGAAGTGGTAGTACATAAGGACTTAATTAAGGAATAAACAGTAATAAAAATCTGTGAACATTTTCATATGTAGAGATCAAAAAAATTTTAATTTCCATTTCCCTTTAGAAATCTAGATATAGGGGAAATCTTCAGAACTATTCAGTTCACTCCTAATTAAATATCCATTAGGAAAAAATTAATATCCTCTGCCTCTCTCATTGTCAATTTTTCCATAACATCAAACTGTCATTGTTTGTTTCCTTTAAGAACATCATTTTCTCTGCTATGCTAGAGAAAAGCAGATCTATAATCCTCCATTGACTCAAAAAAACATTTCCCATCTTGATTGGCTACACCAATTTTTAACTAGTTTATTTCTCAAAAATATCTGTCTGAGAAACTTTGATCATTTATATAAGCTTGCTTAATATATCAAAAACTTTTCCCTCAAATCCTTTCTAGGTACAAGAAGAAAAATTACTCTAAATATGCAGATAAGAATCTGATCACTGTGATGAGAGGTTGAAAGGTTACTTCCAGTTTTGCCTGGCTACTCTTCTTTACATAATTTAGGATTAAATTAACATATTAATGGTCTCATTATCAGGCTGTTTATAAAACTTGAGATCAAATCTGGCTCCTGGATCATTTCCTGTTGTCTCTATGCCCAGGCAGGCACCCCTCATCTTGACTGATATAACTTCCTCTGAAATTAGGGAACATCTTTCACTAATTAAGAGTGAAACATTGACTTAACATTCCATTTTCAGATTCCAGTTCACTTAAATGCAGGTGTGAACTTCATGCTGAATTATCTGTTCTATAACCCAAATTCTGAAGAAAGATATAATCTGTTATTAATTTTGATAGAATTATCTCTTTCTTGGGAACAATTACTTCCCAACACTTTTACAGGCATGGCTTCCTTCATTTTCTGGAGCAGAATCTCTTTGCTATAGTTCATCTGCCCTCAATTATCAGTCTCAACTCCAATTGGGAAGTGAATGTCCTAAAAATGTCTTTTGTCTAGAGAAAGGGATAGCCAATTAAAAAGACAATTGAAATTCAATAAAAAATGTGAAGAGATAGAGATTTATTGAGATTATAACAGTCATTGGAAAGAGCTGGAGAACAGTCTTGGGGAGGAAGCAGGAATAGAGAAAAGGAAACATTACTGAATTGAATTTTTAAGAATGAGCCAAGGAAAGATTGGTGAAGATGTTTCAAACATAGAAATGAGCACATGCAAAGGCATACAGTGAGAAAGGTCCTTCTTCCTTAGATTGTAACATGGTGGGTTACATTATTAGATTTTTGAATATCAAATAAACATTGCATTTCTGGAATAAAGTTCACTGGGCTGTGGTGAATTATTACTATTATATCATTATTTTAAAATATATTTCTTGATTTGATTTTGTTGAGGGATTTTTGTGTGTGTGTCTGTGTGTCTACATTCATGAGAGATGTTGGTGCACACTTTTCTTGAATTGTCTTTGTCTGGTTTTGGTATTAGGATAATGCTGGCCTCATAAAATTAGCTTAGAAGTATTCCCCCATCTTTTATTTTATAGAAGAATATGTCTAAAGTTGTTAGGATTTCTAAATTTTTTAAAGAATTCACTGATAACACTATCTGGGCCTAGGTTTTAAAATAATGGATTAAATAAATATCTTTAATAGTTGTAAAACTACTGATATTATCTATGTCATCTGAAGTGAGTTTTGAATATTTGTGGCTTTTTAGGAATTGGTTCATTTCATCTAAATTTTAAAGTTTATGTGTATAGAGTTGTTCAAAGTATTTCTTTTATCTTTTTAAAGTCTATGGGTATCTGTAGTGATATCTCCTGTTTCATTACTAATTCATTGGTAATTTTATGTTCAATCTCTCGCCTCTCTCTCTTTCTCTGTCTCTTGCTTTTGATAGGAGTTCATCCATTTCATTTGTGCTTTTCCAAAGAACTAGCTTTTAATTTCCTTTTTTCCTGCATTTTCATTTGTTTATTTTTCAATTTCACTAATTTTAGTACTTTTAAATTAGTATTTCCTTCCTTCTTTCTTTGAGTTTAATTTGTCTTCTAAGGCTAAACAGTGGGAAGATTGGAAGGAAAAAATAGTAAGTTCATCTTCCACTTTGGTGGTACTTCAAACTATAGTCTTTTCTTCTAATATGCCTGCTGTTACTTATCTATCAGAGTCCTCAAATAACTGACCTATATATTCTTCCCAGGATTTTGGTTGTATTCAGTGAAAGAGACAGGTTGCCCTTTTATTGGCTACTCAAACACCATGAATTGTGTTTCTGTTCATGATGTTCTAAACATCCAACACAGTGAGTGAATTTACAAAGTACGTAGATTCACATGGTAAGTGCATTCTAGAGAATAGAGTATGTATTAAAACTACTTTTGCTCTATATTTTACAAAGTTTAGGTATAGACTCAGATAATTATAAATAGGTTTTTTTGTCTATTTAAATATTATACAGGATAATGAAAAATATGAGAAAATATAACAATTCTCCACTGTACAAAATTGTTCTGTTCAATCATTGTGAAAACTGAAAATGCCTTAACAAATTTCCAAAATGCTGCCTTTAGGGTAGTGCTGGGTCCACTGATATGCACTTCTTTACATTGGTGGTGTTCAGTGGAACTCTACAATGACACAATGATATTGGCACCATCCAATATGGTAGCTACTAGCCCCATGTTGCTATTAATTACTTGAAACTTGGTATGTCTGAGGAACTAAACTTTTAATTTAATTTGATTTGAATGAATTTGAATTTAAGGAAATGGCCATCTGTTGCTATCAACTACTGTAATTCATATCATAATTCTTAGAGATATGAGGTAACATCCTTAAAAGTCTCAGAAGGCAAGCAGAAGGGAGTGACTATGGGAAAAGAGCATGACCTTTGGTTTAGAAAACTCAATTCTAAGCTAATAAAGGTAAAAATTAGTGATGAAACTACCAAACTATCTTACAAAGATGAGCCATAACAGAAGGTCTGCTCAATTCTCAATTCTAACTGATCTTAAATGGGAATTTAACTTTTTGTGTTTGTTAAATAGTATCTTATGAAGCTGAGCATATGTCTTGAATGTCATCCAAACAATTAGCTACTCTTCTATTTTTGTGTCATGCATAAACTTAATAATGTCATCACTTAATGCCTTTATTCAAGGGGTTTATAAACTTATTGAATGAGAAAGAGACAGGAATATATATTTTTATAATAACATTAGAAGCTTTTTTTAAGTGGACCCTGTTCTATTGGACAGCCCTAAATCTTTATTTTTTCTTCTTGTCCTCAAAGATGTCAAGGAATTCTTGATCAAATACCTTTTCAAAATAAAAATACCATATATATATATATATATATATATATATATATATATATATATAGTATGTAGATATATATTTACCAATGGTACTTTCCAATATCAAATATATATATATTTAAACAGGCTAATATTATACTTAGAAACAGATATGAGATTAAACTGGTAGGATTTGTTACAAAGAGATAATATTATTCCAATTTACAAATGAGGAAACTGTAACAAAATGAGATTTTTCAGTTTACTTAAGGTCAAATAGTGAGGAAGTAATGGACCAGGAAGTATTAATATAAATCAGGGGCATCTGTCTCCAAGACCTGTGACATTTCCACTAGGCCACTGTAATAAGCAGCCTTTAAGATAGTCCCCAGTGATTCCTGTCTCTTAGTATCCTTGAGTAACTTGCTTCTAAACAATAGAATACAATGACACAACACTGGAAGATGCTTAGTCCAAGTTGACACATGAAGAAACTGATGTTTACTCTTCAAATTTATTCAACCGTGTAGCTGAATTGGAATCAAATCTAGATTTTATATTTTTACAATCTGTGGTGTCTCTATATGCTGCTTGTTATGAGCTCAGATTTACCTTCCTGTGTTAAAATTTCAGAGGTGCTCATTTATTATGTGTATTCTAATCTTTGGTACATACCTATCCACATTGGTCCCTTGTGTCTATGTTTCCTCTGCAGTGCTCTGGCTATGGATTGCTGAACATTGTCCTTCTATGTAGTGTTTATTATGTAGAACTCTTTCCCAAAATGAAGTTTTATCATTTTGTTTGTATTGAGCAAAGTGCTAAATGCATGTGCATGTCCATAACAACATATAGTTCTTTATGCATCTGCTTCACACAAGGATGCTCTAACAACATCAATGGAAATTATGTTTGGGGGATTTCTCAATCATCCAAAAGCTCTCATGGGGATGGAGTTGACCCTGGAGGAGATTTTTTTTTTTCCTAACAGACACTTTTGGTAGAGAAGCTTATAGGAGAGGGTCTTGAAGTTCAGTTTTAGTCAGAAGTGTAAGCTACACTATGCCAAGAAATTGGAAATTCACCCCTGGTCAAGTGGGTTACTAAGAAGAGGAATCCATGAGAGTGCCATTGGCTTGCCAATTGGAAAGGCTAGAGCAACTTCTTTCCTGAATTGGGAGTCAGTCAATAGGAAGGAATAGGCAAAAGCAAAGTGAGGGTAGGTGCTCCAGGGCTAGGATGGAGTACTCTCATGTTTGAGAGAGTGTATTTACAAAAACTAGATGCAGGCAATGAAATTGTCTGAACCAGGCCAGACACAATTAATTCAGCATGTGTTTAAATACTATTCTAGGTGCACATTTGTGAATATCTACTTTTGTTTTTCAGCTCTTCCTCCCCACCCCCACCCCCCTTTAACTTATGACTCCTCAAGGCATTCAACGTTGAAACTGGGCTTTCAATTGATGTGGTTAAAGAGGAAAAACAGCCTTAATTATATTAGAAATCTAAGCAGAACGTAGTTTTAACCAGTCTCTTCAACTTTTGTAAGCCAGATGTTTTTCTAGTAATCCTTATGAAACTGTGCATTGTACACAGCTCTTATAATCTACAACAAAATTTCTTTTGCCCTTTTCTTTTTGGCTAGAGATAGTAATCTAGGAGCAACCTCAACACATAAAAATGAGACTCTACTTCTGTTTTGATGCTTTTTTCCTAAATGATCCAAGTGAATAAGTCTATGGCAAAGAGCTCACCTTACCAAGGCCAACTTGGTAGCAGGCCACCTCAGTGCTATCAATTTTGCATTCCCAGCTGGTGTCCCAGTGTAGTTTTAATAGAATGTTCTGCGCATGGCCTTTACAAACTCTCCATTGCTTGCTGAGGTGGATTAAAAGATGCAAACTCACTGAAATATGCCAAAGAATATAATGGTCTCTACAGAAGATCTGGCTATGTCAACCAACAAAAAGTTCCAGCTGTGGCTGCCATGTGGAACAAAGGGAACTCTTGGCTTAATGTGGAGTGCATGCTTCTGACGTTCCAGTTCAGGCAAGAAATAAATAAAGCTATTACAAAGCCCTTGACCAGATGTGTCTGACATAGTCTAAAATGTGTTTGCCCAGAAACTTCGCTATCAACGTGGCTCATTCTTATAGCAAAGGACATCTGTTCCTGAAGGCTAATGCAGGGTACAGTCCATAATCACGGTACAGAGCTGATCTGGCTGGCCTCTTTGAACTGCCTTTTCCCCGGGCACTGTTGTTCACATTTATCTACATAGTCTCAGTCATGTGTGGGTCAATGATTTATTTAACACAGAATCTGAATGCTTCTGTGTCATGAAATCAAACTCTGTCCAATAGTCAAAGACTTGAAAATTTCCATTTGTTTTCCAGGAGCAGTTGTGCACATTCCCCATAGATAACTTGACACTGCTATGCCCTGTCACAGTTTACATCTGTCTTGGACTTATATTGTTCCTAAGGTTGGCCATTGATCATTGTTCTCACATGAGTCCTTCATTATTCTAATTGGAACCATTTATAAACACATTCCTTGGACAGATGACAAAAGGATCCATGATGGACAACTTCTTATTCAAAACAGCTGCCCAATATGTAAATCAAAAGCTGTTAAAGATTGTATTGAGCTGAGAACAATTATACAAGGTTCTAGCCTGTTGTGAATTAAAATGACTGCATTAGAGCTTAAGGGATTTGTAAAGGCAGTCTTTCTTTTCAAGAATGCTAGTTCAGATTCAGCTCAGGTCATTGACAAGAAATATCATGAAAATAATAAATCTATGCTCTCAACTTTATTGTTAATAGATAGATAATGTTTTCCAAAAGGACTATTTACTGCAGCCAATTCTTTGGTTACCTTATCTGAAAACTTAAGGACCGAAAGGTCATAACTAAATTAAGGTCATAACTAAATTAAGGTCATAACTAAAATAAAGTACTTAGAATTTATTTTAAATTTCAGAATTCAGAATTTAGAAACTTTTCACCATTTTAGGCACATTATAAGATTTTCCTCAAGTTGCTCTAGTTCTGTATCATACACACAAACACACCCACGCAGAGGGTACGTTCTTCCTCTTTTTATCTGAAAATAAAAGTTGAAACTGAATAATTGTTTAGATGACTGTGGAAACAATAACTGTTATTTACTGACTCTTTGCTATATATCAATTACTGTTCTAAATGTTGGCTCATTTTTTCCTCACAATAACCCCATGAGGTAAGAACTATTACTATCCTCATCTCATAGATGGGAAAACTAAAACCAGTGAGATTAAATACAATTGCTTAATGTCACACCATATTCAAACCCAGAATGTCCAACTCAAAAGTCCATACATCTTTACTATAATTTCTCCAAGAAAGGCACATTGAATGCCAGTACTTAGTCAAGTAAATTAACATTGGTTGCCCATCTACAATCTATAACAGACACATAGATGAATGATATATAGACAGGCAGATACAAAGATAGATGGATAGATACAAAGATATATAGATAGATAGGTGAGAGATACTAATATTTATTGAAACCCTGAAACCCTCCATTATTTTCAATACCTATGTTTTATCATTTAATGTCCCATTTTTAAAAGGCAAATTTTATTAGCCCCATTTAAGATGGCTTCTATTAGCTCCATTTGTTTAAACATGAAGATATTTACATACAGCAAACAAGGGCTAAATTTCTAACTCCTCTCACCCTATTCTAAATCACAGTGCAGGACAGCAGCAGGTTAACTAAGACTCTGCAGGGAGCTGATGTCTTTGTGTGACTCTCATTTCAAATACAACTTATGAGTATGGAATCAACATCTTGTGTAATACAAAAATTCAGTGATGCTGAGACTAAAAACATTGAAGTTTGACTTCAGGATGTCTTTATATTATATATTTTCATGTATGTGTGGTGTAACAGAGGAAGACTAAAGAGGGTTTTGTCCAGAATTCAATTCCAACAGTAAAGATGAAGTTAGTGTCAGAATTATATTTGTCTTGTCAGGGTCTAGGTCTTGTAATAACCTGTCATCTCTAGCCTCTCTCCCAAATCAGGTAAGCAATGGGGGAAGGGGAAGAAAACCAGCTTTGAAGTAAATGGAATGGGCAAATATTTTGTGATTTTTTTTTTTACGTTAATACATTTTATTTGAATGATCAGTTTATGTAATGCCACCATGTCTGTAATTATCCATGTAGCCTATTTATGCACATAAAAAAACCTATGGGATAAATATTTAATTCCAGCTGACACACTACTTCAAGGATACAAGGAAAAGTAGAAATATGCAAAGATAAAAGGAAAATAAAAGGAGACAGTCTATCACTATTCTTCCTTGTCTTTCCATTGACTTTCTTTCTTCTTCTTGGTTAATATTCCCTGATCCTAACTCAATAACGACATGCCCTCTTGGCATCAGGAATTAGTTCTTTTAGCCCTCTGATTGAAATGATTACATTTCTGTTTCTCTCTCTTCCTAAAGGCTGAATTATTAAGATTTAGCTGCGTTCATTCCTTCATTCAATATTTTGACAGTACATACTCCATGCCAAGCACAAGAAGACATGGACATGGCATGATTATAGTAATGTATAAAAGCCATAAAAAATTATCATTGTTATAGAAGTTTACAGGAGACTGACATGGGAAGTTCAGGAAAGAATTTACCAAGCATACAAGGGAGAGGAGGGTAGTTTAGACAGGGGCATAGAAAATGCAAATATCTTTTCAGGATGGATCATCTTCTACAAATTAATCATTCAACTTAGAATATGCATTCAGAGAGGACAGGGGGACTCTTTATTCCTGTAACATTGTTACAGTGTAAGTGTATTAATGACAAAATACTTATAATCAACCAATCTCCAGTTTAAGAAAGGAATAACATTAATGGATTAAGCCTACTTTGATCAGTACAGCATGTAATCTCTCCTTTCTCTCATCCTCTAAATTGGTTATTAACTGAAAAACTAAGTTTCTCAATTAATTATGTCTGGCTTATGACAGTGCTTCAATCACTGTGTCAATCTATTAGTTAAATATGTAATTAGGTAACATCTTACTTCTCCTTCACTACCATATTATGAACACCCTGTCAGGAGAGAACATTCCTGATACTTCCTCCTATTCCATATGAGGACTTAGTTAGCCCATTCCAATCAAACGTTTCATTTAACTTGATAAGTTCAATTAAAGAAAGGAAAAGGGCAATTAAGTGAATTGGTATTTACTGAGAACTTACTAGATTCCAGAGAATATGAAGTCACATTCAGCTACATCTAGATGGATGAAGCAACATAAAACATGGGGTTTGGAGACATACAGATTGGAGTCACATATTGTTTTCAAAGTATCTTTACCACTCTGGGTCTCAGCTTTCAAATGTGTAAAATAGGGATATGGGTAGTGTCTGCTTATGGGACTGTGGTCATGATTAAGTGAAATATCTTATGTTACAGTCGCTACATATAGAAGTGCCTGAAAGTAAAATAGTGTTAGTTCATGGCTAGTTGTATCAGTCTGCTATTTTCTCAATAATGCTACATAAAACATACAAAACTCAGTGGCTTACAGCAATGAGAACTAATTTTCTACTCCCATCTTTTCAGGCCAGCATGGAATCTGCCAAATCTAGACTGTGTTTGACTGGGTGTGGCTCAGAGCTGCAGGCTGAACACAGGTCTGCGGCAGCTGTTTCATGTCCTCTTTGTCCCAGCCGGTGGTTACAGAGATACGTTCTTCTTATAACAAAAGGCAGTAGAACTAGAGAGCAAGCCCAATGCACAAGCACATTTTAAGCTTCTGTTTAAGACACATCTGTTAACATCTCATTGACCAAAGCAAGTTACACAGTGAAGTCGAAAGTCATGGCATGAACATCAGGGAGAAGAGTAAATATTTGCTAAAAATTGATTCAACTCGCCATAATAGTTATTTTGACTTATTATCTTAAACAGTTTTTTAAAATTTGACTATCTACATATAATCTGTTATCTACATCTAAAAATGGATAACTTGATTAATTTTATTTTTTTAAAGAAAGCTATACAACTGACTGATTTTTAAGTTGCTTAGGAAAAAAAGGAAGGCTCGAATAACCTATCACTGATTAACTGTGAAATTTCCCAAGATGAACAGTGATGTCAAAAGATAGACAAATGGGGGCTTCCCTGGTGGCGCAGTGGTTGAGAGTCCACCGCCTGCCGATGCAGGGGACACGGGTTCGTGCCCCGGTCCGGGAAGATCCCACATGCTGCGGAGCAGCTGGGCCCGTGAGCCATTGCCGCTGAGCCTGTGTGTCCAGAGCCTGTGCTCCTCAACGGGAGAGGCCACAACAGTGAGAGGCCCGCATACTGAAAAAAAAAAAAAAAAAAAAAGACAAATGATGATCATGAATAATATATTAAATAAACAACTCACCATTCTGGACCTTCATGGGATTTTGTGCGAGATGAGAAACATTTTGACTGTGTATTTTGGAAAAGTCAAAGGAAGCGGAAGACACGGACGCAGTATTCTGTGTTTTTATGGCAGTTTGAAGCCAATTGTTTTTTTCCATTTCTTAGTTTGCTCTTCATATATGTGATGGAGATTGGGCCTTTTTACACTGACCTTACTAGTTACTTATTCATCCTTTCAAAAAAATATTACTGAGTGCCATCTATATGCTAGGCTCTATGCTTGTTATTAGAGAAAAAAACGTGACTGTAAACAGCTTTCCAAATTGGAAACTTCCATTACATGAGTGTAAAAAATATTTTTTAAATTCAAAAAGCCATGAAGGAAGAAAGACATAATTTGGAAAACTTTATCCACAACCCTGAACATTCTGCGTGTCTACAGAGTCCCAGGAGAACGTGAAATGGGACTAAGATGAGGGGTTCTAGATAGATACTAATTATTTCAATAGTGTTGTAGAACCAGCAGGTATTTTTTACAGCTTAAGGACACTGTTAGTCCCTCACTTGGGTTTTTAGTAAGACATTTCATCGATTTAGAATTCTTCCAATTCTTGCTTCTAGTGAAAAAAGTTAACCAGCAGGTATGTATTAATTTTGAGGCCTTGTACTAAGCATTTCCACCAATGTTAATTTGAGTCTAGAATCATCACACTTAGAAGGGCTAGAAACTGAAGGTGCTTAGAGTGGACTTCTGCTTCTGTTTTCCAAGCCCATGGGATATGCATGGACAGTGAGGGTAATTCCTCTCTAAGTTAAAGCTCATTCTAAAGATGCTCTGTGACAGACAGCTCATCTGGGCAAAATCACAGAATCAAATGATGGCTGTACTAAATTAAAAGGTAATGATCTCAGTACCCACACTGAGATGTTGAGTGGGGAACTATGCTTTATGCTAGTTTCTGTTTTTTTTCTTTTAAATAGCCTCAATTAAGTTATAGTTGTTCAGTGACAATTAGTGAAGGCACAGAGGTTTGCACCTTCACTGTAAGCCCTCTGTTGGTTTCTGTTTTATCATCAACCTTAGAGCTGCCTTGCAGAGAGAAAAGAAGATGGTTGGTACAGAGCATCTTCTAGAAATATGATTAATGATATACCTTCATTATCTGTCATTTTACCACCTTGAACCCACAACCTGACTTTAAGTGCACCCTATAAGCACATGCCCCATTCTGCATTTCTGTGAGTTTCACCAAAAGGGCTACATTTCTCTTCTAATTACCATCACAAAAGCACCCATTATGGTTTGACCCTAGTAACTTAGTTATATTTATGCTGCTACAATGAACCAAATAGATAATAAAGAATACTGATACAGCCTTGGGTTGAAGCAAACTATAATTACACAGGCTTAATGAACTTACCAGAAAAGGCAATATGTAAAAAACATACTCAGATTAAGAAAAGAAAAAAGAAACAAAAAACCCCTGAACATTTCACATTCCTGAAGCTCTGCTTTATACTTGGAAACTCCTGGAGAACTAACGTGTTCTATTTACTTCTCTTTCTTAATTTCTGGTCTGTGATTTCCAGACTTCTGAGCTTTTATCTTTCACCTCTGAGTGTCTAACTGTATTTGTCAAATCTGGACAAACAGTGGCATAACTTATAGAGTGAATGAAATGGGATACTTACTTGGCAATCTAATTTTGTACTAAATATGCTAAATTAAAATTAAAATTTAAAATTTAAAATTTTGGTGTTTGGTCAAGATGTTGGCCATCAGATCCATCAAATGAGGCAGATACCATGGCTGGAGCTTCTTAAGAACAGCAGCTAACAAAATTACTGCACCTGTAAGTTAAAGTTATAGCCAGTTAACATCTCAGGATGAATGAAGTTGAACCAGAAGTGGCTTTTGTGAAAGTCGATGCTTAACAGGTACTGTGTGGTAGGAAAAAGCAGAAGGGGTGGTTGTGTGGTTATCATGTACTGACAGTAGAGGTGTTCTAGAAAGATTTGGACTAATTTTGGGCATCGGTGAAACAAGACTAAAAGATCCTACATTCCCAAGTGTTCAGAGTGAGTTGGACACAGTCTTCAGTTCAT
The DNA here is from genome assembly GCF_964341445.2 of Mesoplodon mirus. NCBI lineage: Eukaryota > Metazoa > Chordata > Mammalia > Artiodactyla > Ziphiidae > Mesoplodon > Mesoplodon mirus. Next base: position 72,603,618 of record NC_138991.1, read on the forward strand.
TGCAGGATGAGATAAGATACAGAAAAAAAAACATACATCTGTCTCAGTATTTCATAAAACATTTTCATAATTATTGTGGCACTTTCCCTGAAGGAAATGGAGATGCAAGAAGAAATGTGATTTAATAAGACTGCCTATGACACTGAGAAGTGAGGGCAGGAGGTCTTGTGGGATTCACATCCCTAACCTCATTCTTATTCATCCTAATCTCTTATAGATGTGAAGAACAGTCATTCTTACCTTATCTCACAAAACAACTTCTACAGTTATCAATTTCTAAGAAGGATGATGCCCTTAGTACAGAGTCAAGTCCTCTTAATAAAAATTCTCCTCCTGGTTTAGGGGTCATGTTAAATTATCTGTGGCTATTTAAGTTCAACAGTCTTAAATTCCAAAAGGTCCTTCTAAAGAGATTTCCCTCATTCTCCTCATTGTTGAATAGTTCTCAACTATTTCATGCCCCAGTAGGCCTGCATTCCTATTTTAAGTGCATATCTGGGTAGTAGATTAAGAGAGAAAGGATAGAGGCAAAGTTCAAACTTGCCAAAAGGATTTTTTTTTAATTTGACATCTTTTTCCCTATGTCTCCTCATCAAATGTATAACTAGAAATAACTCTTGACCAAACTGCATTCTTATGCTCCTAATGTATTCCATATCCACATCACCCACTCTCTGTTATCTCTACCACTTTGATCCATCAGCTGTTCTTTTCTCTACACCAGGTGAGCTAGCTTTTTAACTGTAGAGGGACCCTGTTGTCCATCTGGGAATCATTTGTGTATACAGTATTAAGTAGTGGAGCTGCTGTATTTTGCCTCAACTGCTGTACTTATTTCTAACTTTGTATGGATTTCCTGATGCGAGTGAAGTTGCAGTGGGGACAGATGTTCTTAAAATTAAAAAAGGAAAAAGGTTAAGGACCAGAGAACATGTATAAACATGGTGGTGATTTGCATTGTTAAAAATGAAGTTTGTGTGCTTTGGATTTCATACACTTTTCTGATTAAAATAAACCAAAGTGAACCTTGGACTTCAATGAAACTTCACTTTCTTGCAGAGACAAGAGAGAAGAAGTGGTTATGAGAAACATGTGCCCATGATATCTGGCCGGTAGTCTCTGCAACTTGTCCCAGGAGTATGAGGGACTCTTCAGGAAAGTAGCCACGGTGAACTAATCAAGGGATTATAGCAAAGAGAAGTCTTTGAGTAGAGAGAGTTGAGAAATGTAGGTTCTTTCCTCACTTCAAGCGCTTCAACTCTGGCCCAGATAGGATGTGTTTCCCTTCAATCAGATTCTGATTGCTATGCCATAAATAAAATAAAATAGAGTAAAATAGAATAAAGTTAAAAAAAAAAGAAATAAAACAAAAGTCCCCTTGTGATCTCTTAATCACAAAATACATTTCAAGTATTAATCTTCCTCACCTATACACATTGGTTCCATCTATCAGTTTTATCATGCAGTTGGCTTAAAATTAAGGATACATCTTGTCTTTCACTACACAAGATGGATTCCAGATGCTCAGATTAAACAATGGCGCTCCCCTGTAGACATAACGGACCATAGCAGCAAGGTAACTAGGCAAAATGAGCAAACCAGACCCTGCAAATGATCTTAATTATTTCAACTATGAAAGAACAGAAAAGCACTGGGTAATACAACAAACAGCTCTGTGAAAGAGCAAACAAAAAGGCCTGATAATTTACATTTAAGCTAAACCTGCTTCCTGCAAAATATAATGTGTGTGGAATAATTCAGGAAGAAATCTTGCACCATACCCTTTTCATAATTGGTATTCTCTGCCAAGTCTTCAGCATCAAGTAGCATATAAATCATAATGCTAATATTGGTCTGCTTTTCAATTTTTTAAAATGATGTTCTACAGTCAAAGTATTATTGCTAAAAATATAGATGTGCTTTTACATCATTCAAGATGTCTCTGTTGCTTCCAGCATTTGAAAAGTCAATTACAAATGTCACCACTGAGGAGTCAGACAACAGACACATATATAGAGATGTATGGAAACAAATCTATATCTTTATTTCTACTGTCCATGATTAAGAGAAAGTACAGCTGATATACTACTTGGCATAAAATTACCAGGCCTTGGAAAATGGAGTCAAATTGTAGTTCATGTCAATGCTGCACTGACAGGTGAGTTCTGCCCCGGCAATCTTCTGTGGTTCTCAACTATGCTGTAAATTAATCTGTTCGAATCATTGACACTCATCCACAAAGCACAGGTAGCAGTCTCCTTTCATGCATACCAAAGAGAGTGAGATAAAAATAAATAGTAACATCATTAAAAACTTGCCAAAATAATATTTTTCCCATCTGCTAAGCCCAGCCTCTGTGGTAAGTGAACTAACAAGTATCCACACTCAGATTTGATGCACAGACACTGCAAGCAATTAATTAAAATGAACATGACAGGAGTCAATTGGGTTTCTCTCTTTTAGACATTAATCAAAGCCTGAAACAGAACACACACCTTGTATAATACTCAGACTTGTGAGTCTTCAGATGCAGCTGCTGTAATGCCCATTTCTGTCTAAATATTTACAACAAAGTTGGCCTGCTCAACAGTCCTATCCAGGGGACTCTATGTACCAGGTTCTATGCTGCCAAAGCCATGGTCATCAGACCCGTCCCAGCTTGGCCTGCCTCGTTTTCCTGATATGCACACTACAAAAAAGGACAACCCAAAGGCAAAGCCTATTTTTGCATTGAACCAGTCAGTTAAAAATAAACTTTACCGTGTCCTTCTCAATAAAAAAAAAAAAAAAATGCTAGACAAATATGTACATCTTAAAACGTTACTGTGAGGAGTATTAGAAAATCCAAAAGGAGATGAATCTTGTCATTAGAAAGCCCCTAATTATCTTTAATCTCATCATAAATACTTAGGGAGAATATTAAATTTTTATAGAAATAGTTGGTGAACTTTTTTTTAAAGTTTGAATAAATGGATATATTAGAAAATAAGAAATCTAGCAAAAGTATCCTCCTAAAAAGCCCAGGCTAGGAGAATTTTACTGGTAAATTATTTCAAACTTCCAAGGTAGAAATAATTCTGCTCTTTAAATTTTTTTAAAACACAGAGAAATAAGTTAACTCCTCAAAGTCCTTTTAGAAAGTCATCTTAACAGTGAGGTTTCATGACTTCTAATGTGGAAAGAGATCAAGTCAGGGCATGAGAGACAGTGGATAAAAATAAATTAATTGATCATCCTCTGTATTTAAAGTGATTCATTTTGAATTGAGGCTCAGCAGGTAAATCTAGGTGAAGGGGAAAAGAAAAGCAGACTAAATTACACACTAGTGGAAAAAAGGAACAAATAGCAGAGATGAGACATGTGATTATACTTACAAATAGTATGTCTATGGATCATGAAAAAATGGAGATGTGAGTCCTTGCTCAGTTAAGCTGTTTTGTCCTGAGGTCGTTCTGGTAATGCAGACAGGATTGAAGGACTCCGAAAGGGAGACTAGATACTGGAAGGAAGAGAGGGTTCCTGGGTGTTATCTCTTCTCTCCTCCCTTCCCCACCTACCCCAACCCCTCTCTTTCCCTTTCCTCTCTCTCCCTCTCCCTCACATCTTCCTTCTGTGTTCTCCCTCTCTCCTTTCTTTCTTCTCCTAAACTTTTCTTGGGACACTTATAGACGTAATTGACTCTGTGATTAGAACAGTCTCTACTTGCTTGCTTATATCAACTCTTCCTGTTGAATGGACATGAGGAGGGGAACGCATCTTGAGTGGAGACTCAACCCAGAGGAATCAGGCACATCTTCAACTGCTGTCATGCATATGCTTTAACTGAATCCTAGCTAGCTAGCTAGTTAGCTGTCTCCATTTGAATCCATTCTATTTTAGTTAATCCCATCAGTGTCTGTGGCAGATAGTATTTTCCAAAGATGACTGCAGTAATATCTCCAGTGCCACAGGATCTTCTAGAACTTTGCCTTTCCACCATCAAGAGATGAAGTCTAGTTCTCCTCTCCTTGAATCTGTGACTTCCTGCCAACCAATAGAATATGCAGAAGTACTGTGTGACTTTTAAGCCTAGATCATAAAAGGTGTCACAGCTGGGATATTTTTTTTTTTTCTTTTTTAACATTTTTATTGGGGTATAGTTGTATTTACAATGTTGTGTTAGTTTCAGGTGTACAGCAAAGTGAATCTGTCATGCATATATCCACTCTTTTTTTAGATTCTTTTCCCATATAGACCATTACAGAGTACTGAGTAGAACTCCCTGTGCTATACAGTAGGTCCTTATTAATTATCTATTTTATATATAGTAGTATGTATGTGTCAATCCCAATCTTCCAATTTATCCCTCTCCCCCTACCCCCCCATAACCATACATTTATTTTCTACATCTGTAACTCTATTTCTGTTTTGTAGATAAGCTCACTTGTAGCCATTTTTTTTAGATTCAACATATAAACAATATCATATGATATTTGTCCTTCTCTGTCTGACTTACTTCACTCAGTATGACAATCTCTGTGTGCATACATGTTGCTGCAAATGGCATTATTTCATCCTTTTTTATGGCTGAGTAATATTCCATTGTATATATGTACCACATCTTCTTTATCCATTCCTCTGTTGATGGACATTTAGGTTGCTTCCATGCCTTGACTATTGGAAATAGTGCTGCAATGAACATTGGAGTGCATGTATCTTTCAGAGTTATGGTTTTCTCCAGATATATGCCCAAGAGTGGGATTTCTGGATCATATGATAGCTTTATTTTTAGTTTTTAAAGGAACCCCTGTATTGTTCTCCATAATGGCTGTACCACTTTACATTCCCACAATAGTGTAGGAAGGTTCCCTTTCTTTTTTTTTTTTTTTTAATGATTATATTCTTTTTTTTTTTTTTTTTTACAGAAAGCTTTTAGAGGTGCTTTTTTTAAAAAAATATTTATTTATTTATTTATTTATTCATTTATTTATAGCTGTTTTGGCTCTTCGTTTCTGTGTGAGGGCTTTCTCCAGTTGCGGCAAGTGGGGGCCACTCCTCATCGCGGTGCGCGGGCCTCTCACCATCGCAGCCTCTCGTTGCGGAGCAGAGGCTCCAGACGCGCAGGCTCAGTATTTGTGGCTCATGGGGCTAGTTGCTCCGCGGCATGCGGGATCTTCCCAGACCAGGGCTTGAACCCGTGTCCCCTGCATTGGCAGGCAGACTCCCAACCACTGCGCCACCAGGGAAGCCCAAGGTTCCCTTTCTTGTACACCCTTTCCTCTATACCCTTTCCAGGATTTATTGTTTGTAGATTTTTAATGATGGTCATTCTGACTGGTGTGAGGTGATACCTCATTGTAGTTTTGATTTGCATTTCTTGGATACTTGCTTTTGAAGACCACATAAGAGCCCTGACTACTTGAATACTGCCATGCTGGAGAGGCCACAGGTAGGAGGCACTCTGGTTAACAGCCCCAGCTGGATCTCAGACAACAGTTATAACCAACTGCAAGCCAAGAAAGACAGCCTTCTTGAACAGCTCACCCAGTTGGGCCTGGAGGTAACTGCAGCCCCAGGTGACATCTACTGCACTGTATATGAGTCCCTAAGCTAGAATTACCTAGCAGAGCCCTTCCCAAATACCTGACCACAAAATCTCGTGTGTGTTTTAAGTTGCAATTGTTTTGGAGTAGTTTGTTATTCAGCAATGGTAGCTGGAACAGTCCTCAACATTTCAAGGGATGATTTCTAATTAAAGCTTGCTGGAATGAAGCACACACAACTTGAGGAAGAAGATCATACAGAGAAAGTTAAATGTAATTGTATTTTATAGGAGAAAAGTTTGGGGTATTGTATACTTTTCTCCATGTATCTTCATCAAAGATACATAGGCATGCCAGATATATTTCTTGTGTTCAGTTCATCTCCCCTGTTCTGCCTGATCTTCTTATGAAATATTGAGTTTCCTAACCTACAGTACTCCTTATCCATTTTGATTAGTATATACTGACCTCCATTCCAAGCACCCTTCCTTCTATCTGAACTGGCTTCATTGGTCTCCAGAAAACAAAAATAAGGGAAGGAAGAAGGTGAAAGTCCCAGAAAGGTAGTTGAAGGATTTGGATGATACTCAAGAATGTCTCAGTTTTCATTTTAAGGAACTATCAAAAAACCCTGTTGTCAGCCATTTTATATTATCTAGCACATTTTTATAACAAATATCTACATATAAATATTACTGTGGGTTTCCTAAATGTATAATTTATTTTTCTGTATGTATCATTTTTTCTTTTGTAAATTACTTCATAGTTCATTTACAATGTTGTGTTAGTTTCAGGTTTACAGTAAAGTGTTTCAGTTATACATACATATATATATATATATATATATATATATATATATATTCTTTCTCAGATTCTTTTCCATTATAGGTTATTACAAAATACTGAATCTAATCCCCTGTGCTATATAGTAGGTCTTTGCTGTTTATCTATTTTATATATAGTAGTGTGTATATGTTAATCCCAAACTCCTAATTTATCTCCCCCCTACACAATTTACTTCTTAAAATGTTTTATTTAGGATATTATTCATATATTAACCTAATCCCTATTTTCTTAGCAATAACTTTGAGTACCTTTACACAATTATTGAATATGTAAGAATTTCTTTCTACAAATTTTGTTTTAACTTTTTAACTAATTGTCTTGGTATATGTTCTTGAGCTCAGGAAAATAATCGCATTAACCTTTGAGTCTGTTATTTTACTAGCTATAAACTGTGAAGTAATCTGTGATTCAGCTTGCTTATACTGCTCTGCCCTTGTAGGGGGATGATCTAGCTGATGACAATCTGGCAGAATTAGTCCCACCCTGTGTGGGTGTTAGCTTGAATGGCTCTCGTCCCCATGGGGCAAAGAGTTCCTGTCACCTCAGCAAGCAAGGAGGGCAAGTCAGAGCCAGCTAACATCCGTCAGGAACTCCACAGCCAAATACATGATCTGGAGGGAAGAAGAGTTCACTGTCAACTACACTAAACCGAAGGGGAAAAATAATGTAACTTAGGTCACCAACTTGGTCCCAATCATAAGGAGAAAACTGCTAGCTGTAAAATAGTACTAGTAATTTATCTTTTAATTGTGAAGCCACTTTAGCATATGTATGCTAACATTAATTACTCTAGAAAGAGTGGTATGCATGTTGTTCTGATTTGGAACAATAGTGAAGTAAACTTTGCATTTATCTGTAGAATGCTTTAATGGAGTCTTCTAGGGAAAATGACTAGAGCCAGAGGCTCCAAATCTAACTCTGTCTCTCAGTGATCTTATACTCTCAATTTTTTTTAACTGTAAAATGAAGAACCTTTAAGGACATTTCTAGGTATAAGATTCTGAGTCCTTAAAACCATCTTCATATATTTAAAATATTTTTGAATTTATAAGGTATTAACTTTTAATCTAAATAGCTGCTTTTTAGATTGGAGTCTTAATTACCCTTAATGTAACAGATTTGTGGGAAGAAGGAAAGTACTCTCTTATACAGCAAACATCTTTTGTAAAACAATGCTTCCATGAGTTCAGTGTAAGTGATTTGAAAGCATAAAGATTTAATTTCATGTAGGGGGAGGGGTCAATGTACAATTAAGTTTTTATCAAAACCCTTGAAATTGGAAGAAGAAAGTGGGTATATTTGAGAAGAGCCAAATTAATGTTGGAGTCCCCTGTTTTCAGGCAAATGCCCTTGTGATGCATGGTGTGAACATTGCAAAATGCTTGGTGTTTATTTTTATAATTGGATTTGCCTTGCAATCAGAGTGGGCAACACTGTTTGATAAGGTATGGCTTAGAGCATAATAATGCTTAGGCTTAAGGCATCTTATAGACATTCTATAATGCTGCACTTTTAAATTTTGAAGAGTTAAAAGCATTTTATTTTAATAGTATCAAAAACAGTGGATAGATAGATAGATACAAAAATAGATACATAGATCTGTTTGAAGGACAATAGGTCCTCAGTGTTAGCAAAGACCCAGTGAATGAGGTAAGGTAAGGAGGCCCTGCCCTGGAAGGCGGGAGTATATTCACAAAGACTGGTCAGGTCTGAGTCACCATTTTGGGGTTGCTGGCAAGCAGATGAAGTCAGCTCAACTTTGTGTTCTCCTGACTAGAGCAGGATCTAGGTCAAATCCAGGCTCTGCCCATGTGGAGAGGAAAACAGGCATGGGCAGGCCAAGTAGTGAGCAGAGGTCTAATGTGAGCTCAAGTCCATAACTCTCCAGAAAAGAGTAAGGGCAATCTAGCTTAGAATTGGGATGAAGAAAAGAAGCAATCAATTTCCTTGCCAGAATGTAAGTAAATCATTCCTGAAGCTTCCAGGAACTTGGGGACACATTTTGATTTGTGCAGCAACCTCTGGATTTGCTGGTTTGGGCTGAGGTAGTTGGAAGATTCTTGGAAACTTTGTGGTAGGGTCATCTGGGCCAGTGTTTTTCAAACATCAATGTGCACATGAATACTCGAGGATTTTGTTAAAATAAAGTTTTTGATTCAGTAGATGTGGGATGGGTCTCAAGTGTTTGCATTTCTAACAAACTCCTAGGTTGAAGCTGATGCTACATTTCTGGAGACCCCACTATGGGTAGCAAGAGGACCAGCAGTTCTGGCTGCGTATTGTAGTGTTACCATGTGTGGGGCTATCAGATTTGACATATAAAACTATAGGATACCCAGTGAAATTTGAATTTCAGATGAAAAACAAATAATTTTTTAGTATAAGTATATTCCATGCACATATTTAAAACATATTTATTATAAAAATATATTCCTTATTTATCTGAAATTCACAATTACCTGAGCACCCTCCATTTTATCTGGCAATCCAACATGAAGAAAATTTTAAATGTCCATGCCTGAGTTCCTGCCCCAGCTATTCTGGTTGAATTGGTCTAGGGTGCAGCCTGGGCAAGTGGATGTCACAAAACATCTTACGTGACTTTAACACGCAGCCCCGGTAGAGAGTTACTGATAAAAAGTCACCCCCTTATTAATCAGGTGAGGACACTGAAACCTAGGGGATTGTATAATCTGGCCAGTGGTAGAATGCGGATGACAATTTAGGGTTTCAGATACTCTTTGCCCTATATTCCCTCCATCTTGAGTTGAAAGCATGTTTTCTTCCTTGGGCGCTTAAATGGCACCCTCCCTTGTGAACTTTTTTGGTTCCTAGATCCCTGAGGTTGAGGGTTATCTCTCCTCATCTAAGTCACTCCTCTTGACCCCACAGACCTCATCCTAGTGAAGTATTCAGAGTGAATTTAGAGATCTGCCTATTATGAATCTTAATTCATGGATGCTTTAAAATTCATTTATTCTCACTCTTAACCTCACATCTGGTTGCTTTAAAAAACAATGTGTCTGGGTGTCTGGGTGTCACCCCCAGAGGTTCTGATTTAAGTGGTCTGGGGTGCTGCCAAGGCACTGGGAGTTTTGGAAAGCTCCCTGAGGGATTCTATTGTGTAGACGGAGATGAGCAGGACTGCTCCATCAGACTCTTCAAATGCAGTGGACCAGGGGCCTGTGCTCTAAAGTTGTCTGTAAATGGTGGGTCCAGCTGATCCTATCACAGATGTGTATAAATCAATAACTTCAAAGGCTGGAAACACTGAGCTTGACTGCAGGGTAAACCTGGAATGCCTCATATGTTATTCTTTCAAGACTTGTCAAGGGCTTCCCTGGTGGCACAGTGGTTAAGAATCCGCCTGCTAATTAAGGGGACATGGGTTTGAGCCCTGGTCCGGGAAGATCCCACATGCCACGGTGCAACTAAGCCCGTGTGTCACAACTACTGAGCCTGTGCTCTAGAGCCCACGAGCCACAACTACTGAGCTTGTGTGCCACAACTACTGAAGCCCATGTGCTAGAGCCCGTGCTCTGCAACAAGAGAAGCCACTGCAATGAAAAGCCCACACACTGCAAAGAAGAGTAGCCCCCGCTCGCCACAACTAGAGAAAAGCCTGGGTGCAGCAACAAAGACCGAACGCAGCCATAAATAAATAAATAAATAAATAAATAAATAAATAAAAGATTGCCAGTTTAAAAAAAAAAAAAGACTTTTCAAAGCATCTGAATCTGTTCTAATTAAGAAACACATAGTTTCCTTAGATTCCATCCTCTTAAAATACATATATGGGCCTTGTATGTATTTCCACTAGTCCTAGAATATCACGTTTCTGAGATGACATGCAGAGTAGATAGTTATTTAAAATAATAATAAAGAAAGAGGTAGGAGGTGAGGAGTGGGAGAGAAAACCAGTATTTGGTTAATCTGAACTTTATAACTAGCAGTTTCAAGGTGCTAGAAATACTTTCCTAGTCCCAGGCCTTCCCTGTGATCTTATACTTTTTCCACTCATCAGAAGAAAGTGGACCAGGTTCCTGCTTTAGAAACAGCTGCATATCAGGCCTTCTGAGAGGAAGGAAGAGTTCTTAGGCAAAATATGTTGGCAGGAACTAGGACAATAAACAGTAAGACTTTGTACTTTCTTCCCACTTTCTTCTTCAAGAATTGAAATGCACTCAGAGCAAGCCAGGGATGGATTGCTACTATTCAAGACAGACAGATGAGGGTCCTCAGAAGTCTCAAAATTGCAGAGTATTATTTTCCACACTTGTGAAGGTTATTTATGGTTTTTCTATAGGGAAACACAGTCTTTCCCCCTGTCAAGGAGTGGTGAGTAATTAGAATAATAATTAGGCTTATTAATTAGCCTGATCCCATTGTATTAAACCCCATTACATCTCTAGAATATTGACAAATTAGATTTAGATGACTAGATCATATGATTGGAGGTTCACCAACTTGTCCAAGCCCGACTTCCCAACTTCCATTTCAAAGGTTCTTCACAACTAAGACAGAGCACCACCCATGATTTTGTTGTATGGTTCTTGTTTTATTCTTTAAATCAGATAGACTTTGATTCACATCCTTCTATGTCAATTGAGATAAAACTAGACTACACAGATGGATTTATTGACTCAGTACAAGGCAAGGCTAATACTCGCATCAAGTTTCAATGCACCTGAAAATCCTTAGAACTGTCCTGTAAACCTGGGAAGTCTCTGTAGTAGTGTATTCAAGAGTGTTGTAATTTTCACCAAATTATGATATGTGTTTTGTAAATCTAGAGAAAAAAGTAAAATGGAAAGATGTATTAGGTGGGCCATCTCTTTTTAAATTACTACTTGTCAGAAATATCTTTATGGAGATATTAATTTGTATTATGATCCCTTTTATTTTTCTTTTCCTCTCTTCCAATTCCTAAATACTCCTTTGTCTCACAGGAAGTTTATATGAGATGGTTAGAAACAGAAGTTACCTTTAGACTACCTGGGTTCTAAGCTCATGTTTTACACAAGACTTGAAGCCTCCCAGACAAGTGTCATGGATATGAGGTGACCAGTAAAGAAGTTAAAACCAAAGAATATTTTTCCCTGTGTTGTATCCAAGAGACTAGAACCCTAGTGTGGGCTGTGTCTCTCAGAATTTGCAAAACCTGAGTTTGGGCAAAACAACTTTTAGAGTTTGGAGCCAATGGTTATCAAAGAATTTGTAGGCTTGGACAAGAAGTAGGGTTGTAAGATTTAGCAAATAAAGATATAGGACATTCAATTAAATTTGCATTTCTGGTAAATGTTGAATTGTTTTTTACTATAAGTATGGCCATGCAATATTTATGCTAAAAGTTATTCATTGTTTATCTGAAATTCAAAATTAGTTGGATGACCTGCATTTTATCTGGCAAACCTAGCAAGGTGGATTTCATTATTGATTATGATGGATTGACAGATCCTGGGTTCCATTTTCCAGAGAGCAAACAAGCCTCCTTGATTCTTGGGTGTTACTAGGTCAGAGGAAGGGTTCCCCTTTAATGACTGAGATATATTTTCCATGAGCTGGGCCAGATGAAATCTCAGAGTAAGATTTAATTATTTTAAAACGTATTTCCTGCACACCAAAGTCTTTGATTGCAGATGCATACTCATTATAACCATAATCCCTGTCTATCATAGACATGTTTCCTAGGAGATCTGGACATTTGGTCACTTTCTTGTAGGAAGATGTGGAGGTGGAGGGAGAGAATCTTGAGGGTTTGTTCTTATTTTTTCTGAATGTGACAAGGGGTCATTTTTCATGTTCTAAAAAGAGATTAGGGCACTCCTGGTGCCATGTTTATAAAATAGAAAATATCTGATATCACCAGAATGCCATTGCTGTCAATGGAACGTGGACTTTATAATACTTCTCTTCAAAGAAATAAATGTTGGGTTTTGTCCAGCAAAGTGTATCATGTCATGTAAGTATACCACAAGTACATTAAAATCAGGAAGACCAGGTTTTCATGAAAAACCAAACACTATGAAGATTCTCAGGGAAATGGCTTACCATGTCTACCCATATGTCTACCCACAAATGTCTACCCATATAGGGAAAAGAACTGGACACAAGAGGTTCATGAATATGGCCCACTAAACCAACCATGGCTCACACTGCCATTTGCAAGGCAGTGAGGGACCAATAATGAGTGAGTCCTTTGTTTGTTTCTGGGTTGGAGCATGGCTGTTGGCTAATAGGTCGAGGATGAACCACAGCCTGGGACAGGAAGTGAAGAATGATCCTTGTTCAGCTCAACCTAAAGGTGAAATCGAGGCAGGCAGATTATAAGGTTCCAGGAATCAGTTCAGGCCGGACAAGAGGATTAACATCCCATCTCTCAATGACACTATGACAGTCTTTCTTGTTTTATTTTATTATTTTTTAAAAAATGAGCAACAGCCTTAAGATCCGGAGTTTAAAAGCCTGATCCTGGCCTGAGTCACTGTCACCACTCACTAACTGCTCTCCTCTGCAGGTGTGCTGTGGGGCTGCTTCCACTCACACCCAACCCTATCCCCTCCCCACACCTCCCAACCCCCCTTAACAATTGTAAAATTGAAGGAGATCCTCTCAGGGTGGTATAGCTTCAGGCATATGAATTCCTTCCAGGGCTCTCTGAGCTTGGAAGCAGTTTAAAGGTAAAAAGTTTGAAGAGTGAATGAGTTCCCAAGAATAAACATGTTTCAAAGGAATCTGAATGAGGGATTTTGTTTTTGTGGGATATTTTTTTAAAATGACATTTGCTTACTTAATGTAATAACTTCTTGAATATATTGCCTTGAATGATATAATTTATTTACATAATTCTGGATTGGAAAACCATGAGCGAATTCAAAGAAAACTTCTGGAAAGAAGAAAACTTGTTTTTGTGAGGATTTTAGAGTGAAATATATGAGATATGTATATATGTATATACACTGATGGCAGTGTGTAAGGCCATATTTCTAGCATCCAACAGTATTTACAAACAAGTGATTGTTGAACTGGGAAGGGATGGCCTCCCTCCAGAGTGTTACTTTGGGTTCTTGAAATCTTGCTTGAAGTGACCCTTAGGAGTGGAGTCTACTTATTATTTGAAAGAAAGTATGTTTCATTCCAAAGTGTTAATGTCGAACGTACTAATTTTAAGTAATTGATGGATGACATTTCTTTAATACATAAATTCCATTTTTCCCAAAAAAAACCCCAAAATACATACACACGCATATATTTCTTTCTAAAATCCTCACAAAACAAGTTTTGTTTTTGTGTATGTGTATATTATATATGCACATACATACATATCTGTATATATATACAGAAGTAGATATAGATTACATACATATATAGGTATAGAGAGATATAAATATATAGATATTTGGAAAAGAGGACAAAAATTAATTTAGATCATAAGCCAATTTCTAGCCTGTTTTAATTTATGCCAAATTATTTCTATGGGATTCAAAAGAAGGTGGTGTTTTATAGTTATTCCAACCCAAGTTTCTGCTTTTTTAAGCATTTGCTACATTGACTGTTACAAAAGGAGAGAAGTCCTTTAAGTACTGAACATTCTAAACCTGAGTTAAGCTACACCTAGATTCCAGGACAATTGTTCAATCATTTGAGGGATTTGTCTATTTACTGGACATAGGAAAGAAGATTTGATGAGAAAACTAGAAATTATCTGCTCCAGATTGATGTCAGACAAGAATCATATAGTGGTTTTGTTTTCTGTATGATTTTGAGGAGGCAACATTACCAAACCACTCTAGAAGACTCCAGAGTCACTAAGGTTTATCTACTGGGAGTATCTGTCTAAGTGTAGATTCCATTGGTAGCCTCCTGCTTCAATAATTTTTTCCAAAGTTTCATTTCCCATGTCAGAATTCTTACCTGGCTTCTGTCTACAATAAATATCACACAAAAAATATTAATAGTCGGTAACATTTCTGGTTTTGATACTGAAGTAAGAATGGCAGAATAAAGTAATGAAAGCAGTTTTTTAAAGTATCCTTTCTTATGTGAACCCAACCTGACTAGAAATTCAATAAGATGAGAGTTTTATTCATGAAAAATTATCTACTGGATGTCGTTTTGAGGTTGGGAGAGTCAGAGAGAGTATAGAACTAGACTTTTCAAAAGACATCATAGATTTTCTTCTAAAGGCATCAAATAATAGATTCATATTACTGCTAAACGTCTGGCTCTCCTAGACTCGTGTCCCAGCATGAGTAGCACACATGTCCCTGCTTAGCAAGAGCATCAAGGGGGAAATTCAAATATAGAGTTGAGAAATGTGGAGGAAACGAAGCACTAGATTTCCTGAGAGATGCATGAATTATAGAAAAAGATGAACTGGATTATTTTCAGGAGTGCTCTTATAGGTGGTAAACTGCAAATCTTTTAATAATTTTATTGGGAACAAGCACTTTGAAGTCACATTTGACTAGTATCTGGTGTTTTTACAAATGAGACCCTAAGGTGAGGCTGAGCCATGTGGCATACCCTGATTAATTGGGTCACATAGACATATTTTATAAGCCCACATGGAATATGAGTTTTGTAAAAATAAGAGTTATAAATTTCCTCTCTGATTCTTCATGTCTTGTTGGTTCATGCCCAATAAGTGAAGCTGGAATGATTTCTAAACTTGTTCAGAT
Organism: Mesoplodon mirus; assembly: GCF_964341445.2. Lineage (NCBI taxonomy): Eukaryota > Metazoa > Chordata > Mammalia > Artiodactyla > Ziphiidae > Mesoplodon > Mesoplodon mirus. The sequence continues at coordinate 72,618,667 of NC_138991.1, forward strand.
ACAGGTCTACTACGTAAATCCCTCATTACCAATTATTACCAATAGTAATAGTAACTTACATTGTGGAGTATTTTACAGCTTATAAAATGCTTCCTCAAATTATCATCTTTATAACACATCACTTTATTTCTGCCCTGCAATATCTGGAAAGCTGTGCAAATATCATCTTTAACCAGAAAGCATACAGTCTATTTGGTTAACATACACTCACACTAACTTTAAGTTGCTTTTGAGTCCAAATAGAACCATCCTTGAATGGGTAGTGGTCTTCCTTTCTCTTGCTTTTACAGCCATCTCTTCAATCTCTGGCTCCACCTGGTGGAATATTGTGAGGTCATAACTATGGGCATCATTGTTCCTAAATCTACCTTATGGGGCCAGTATTGTAATTTATGATCCTCCAAGGAAATAAAAGTATGTCTTTCAGAATCTGTAGATTGGATTACCTATTGTCCCCCCAAATTTTCTCTTGCTAATGTGACTGCCTCTTGGAGTGGAATACCTATTTTGCAAAAAAGACCCCTTTCCAGTAGGACTAAAAAAGAAATGACACACAAGTTAAAAGAGAACCCTATCCTGCCAACAATAGCTTACACTTTTCTTTTGTATTTTTCACTTCACTCAAACACATAAGAACATCTCCCATGAAGAAGGGTGGGCTAAGGATGCTACCAAAGGAAAAACTGAGACTTATAGTATGAAAAACTGAAACTTCTGCTAACTGCATTTCCCCAAAACAAAAAAAAAAAATTATGGAGGCAGAGATAAGATCAAAAGGCAAGTGTTTGGATCCTACATGTAACGTTTATAACTTGTACATGACATTGCTTAAAATAAACAAATTAGATCCTTCTTTTATTATGTTCTATAATATACATTTTACATATTTTTGAATATCTTAAATATTATACAACAAAAAAATGAAATGAAGGAAATCTCCTTCTCCAAAAAGATTAAAAAAGCAAAATCAAATGAAAGAATGGTATTAAAGTGAATATCACTTTATCCCTCCACAGCCACATCTTCTCTTCATGGTTGGAGGAGAAGCTTGTCTTGTTCTGTTTCTTAACCACTGTGGATCTTCCCACACTTAGTTTATCGGAAAGAGTTTCCCTCATGAGGGAGCAGTGAGCAAATCTGGGAGGTGGGGAGACAGTGGTGACAAGAAAACTTGACCCAGACTTCCCCATCTTTTAGATCACCAATAGGCTGCCCCCTCTAGGACTAGGAGTATTAATTACCATATATTTTTAATAGACTATTTTAGAGCAGTTTTTGTTTCCCAGCAATATTGAGTGGAAGGTTCAGAGATCTCCTGTGACACCCCCATCTGCATATACCCACAGCCTCCCTCACTATCAGCATCCCCCAGCACAGTGGCACATTTGCTACAATGGATGAACCTACACTGACACATCATTATCACCCAAAGTTTAGAGTTTACCTTATGTTTTCTCTTGGTGTTGCACCTTCTTTTTGTTCTGGCAAATGTATAGTAATGTGTATCTACTATTATTGTATTATACAGAGTTGTTTCACTTCTCTAAAAATCCTCTGTGCTCTACCTAGCCATCCCTCTCTACCCCCCAACCCCTGAAAACTATTAATATTTTTACTGCCTCCACAGCTTTGCCTTTTCCAGAATATCATATAGTTGGACTTGTACGGTATGTAGCCTTTTCAGATTGGCTTCTTTCACATAGTAATATACATTTAAGTTCCCTCCATGTCTTTTTATGGCTTAATAATTCACTTCTCTTTAGTGCTAGATAATATTCCATGGTCTGGATGTACCCAAGTTTCTTTATACATTAAACTACTGAAGGACCTCCTGGTTGCTTCCAAGTTTTGACAAATTATGAATAAAGCTGCTAAAAATATGTGTGTGCAGATTTTTGTGTGAATATAAGTGTTCAACTAATTTGGGTATATACCAAGGGGCACAATTGCTAGATCTTATGTAAAAATGTGTTTAATTTTGTAAGAAACTACTAAACTTTTTTTCCAAAGTGGCTGTACCATTTTACATTCTCACCAGCAATGAATGGGAATTCCTGTTTCTCTACATCCTTGCCAGCATTTGGCAGTGTTAGTGTTTTGAATGTTGGCCATTCTAATAGGTGTATAATAGTAGCTCATGGTTGTTTTACCAGGTGATTTTTAAAAACAAACCTGCAAGGTGGATGGCAGTCACATTTGGAATAGCTTTCCAACCCTGACTGCGGAATAGAATCACTTAGGAAGCTTTTAAAAAGTGTTGTTCCCCAGGTACCACAACAGATTACTTAAATCAAAATCTCTGGGGGTGAGGCTTTGGCATGGTATTTTTTGTCTAAAAGCTTCCCATGAGATTCTAATACGCAGCTTTGATCGAGTCTTCCTGGCTTGAGGCCTTGTAAGATCTCTTTTCATCCTTAAACTCTGCACCATCCATTCCGCATTTCACAGTCCCCTCCACACTCCCCTTTCGTACATTATATAACAACCACTTACTAACTGGATCATCACTCTCAGATACCATAGTACAAGTCTTCCTATTTCAATTTTTTGTTTCTTTATGTGGCATCATGTTCTCTCCTGCCTTACTATTGAGGGAGTGGAGAGGAGATCTATAGATCCCTTAAGATCACCTAAATATACTATTTATATCAAGAGATAAATCATCATTTACTTAGAAGAGTTGTAATTCTGTTTGATTAAAAAAAAAGTCAGTGATATTAGTATTCCCTTACTTCTTATACACACAAAATAGGGTTGAACCAGGGCAAATTAATTACCATAGCAAAAGTTACCTTGTTACCCTTTAACACAGCTCTTTGGTAGTTACAAATGTGTATGTGTCTGACCAAGTTGAGTCCTCCACATTGCATGCCAATAATTTGTTTCTCCATAGACAACTTCCTTTCCCATGCCTTTGGAAATTATTTCAAAAAATTTACTTTTCTTGTCTTGGCCCCAGACATACTTTATACTGCATTCTAGGCACATAAACTTACAGCTTTTTTTTTAATAAGAATCTTGATTAAGTCTACCATTAACTTCTGACCTTACTACCCACTCACTAATCTGTTTCTGCATGTGTTCGCTCTTTTTTGCTATATCTGTGTGGAAGAAAAGTTACTTTCTGCTCTGCATTGCTTATTATTCCTGCTATTGTCTCAATCATATGCCCTCTTACCTTTTCAGAGCCTTTGATTTCTTTTACTCATTTGTATCCAAATGTGGCTCAGAATAAATCTGTCTTGATCTCTTACTAACTACTTCCACTTGGTTGTTCCACTGACACTTCAAAAAAGAGTGCCAAAATGCCACCCCATTCTGCTTCGATTGTGATCTCAACAGGAGTAGTCATAAGAAATAAAGGTCCTTCATCAAACAATACTTCTTGGCCATTAACTACAAAAAATGTATATGTAAAGTTGCATATGGCACAGTGCTTACCCCTGGAGCAGCTCACAGAACTCTTTGTTAATTGGGCAAATATGATATATGATATATAGTTATCCTACATGCACCCCAGTACACAGTCATCAAAAGAGTAAACAAGCAATGCAGTGTAAAGCACCTAGCACATGGAAGTCATTCCATCCTGCTGCTTATGGAACAACTGGACTTTGGGCTAAGCCTTAAATTGTTAAACAAATTCCAGGTAGTTGTAGGGGTTGTCATTCCCAATAAGCAAACAGCAGTGAGTGAATATGGACCAGAGTTGTAGAAAGAAGTGTTTAAGGATAGTGAGCAGGTGTCTATGTTGGTGGGGAGTTCTTCCAGGTCTTAAGAATGACTCACTCATTTAATTTCCTATAAATTAATTCACAATGAGGTGTCAATGGCTCAATGATACATGGCCTAGGACATGAAAGGATTTTTCTAGATTAATGCTTCCATTCAAAGGGCTACATTTCTAAAGGTAGTGTTTTCAAATCAGATGGTAGGATGATCTGGGAGTCAGAGAAACTTTTAGCATCATCACTCAAACCATACCACAAAAGATAATTTGGGCAAGTCCCACTGAAAGATGAGCTGATAAAATGTTGGTTTTGAAATTGCTTTTTTATTATTGTTATTATTATTTTTAGCTGTTTGGAAATTGTCTTCCTTCTATGAGGAGGTGAATGAATTTTAAAGTAATATGGTAATTGTATGTGAGTATGTGTGCTTGTGAGTGTTACTGTGTTTATGCCCTGGGGCCTCCTAGGTGAAGGGCTCCCTTGAAAAATTCGAAACAAATAAATGAAATGAGAGCTGACCTAAATTTTTGCCTCAAACTGGAACAGAGTTCAAACTTTTGAGGAGGATCAAAAGCTTGATTAACAGTTGTTTATTTGTTTTTAGAGGCTTTGCTTCCCTCCAACTCAAAAAAGTAAAAGTGATCAAACACTACACTCTGAGAGAGACTCTTGTCTCAATATTTCCAACCGGGTTGAAACCAGAAAGTACTTGTGAGGCAACTGGGAAACCCAAGTGACTTGCAGCCTAAGGTCCAAGATTCAAGGGGTTAGGAGGAGTTCAGCTGTGTTTCATGTTGGCATCCAAGGAAAACATAGCAGTAGTGTTGTGTTCAGTGGAACTGAGATCCTACAAGGGGAGAAAACATCATTATGTCAAAGAGAAAAAGTACATGGCATTTGTGTTTCCCACCAATGTCTGGGGGAAAGTACAATTATTGATTGGTTGAAAAGCAAAAAAAAAAAAGACCCCTTGGATGTGTTGAGACCTGTGGGTTAACTTGAGGCAGCTGGTGTAAGGCATGAGCCACGAGGGAGAAGTCAGGGGACTTGGAAATGAGGCCCTCGTCTCACAGCTGTGTGACCTTGGGCATGCTGTGTAGCTCCTACAGAATTTGGTGTCTGAATCTGTAAAGTATTCACTTGTTCAGAAATACCAATGGCTTGTCCTTGTCTTGCAGGACACACTGAAATAGTACTTTCAATTTTTCTGAATTGGGTAAGAACCAATCATACCCTTGAGAACAGTAAAATTCAGGAGTGGGTCTTAAGACATACCAAAATCATTTTAAAAAAGAGATTAAGGGCTGTGAGAGTTTGGGGAAAGGAGGGGGTCATTTGGCTTAACTTCCATGCTTTGGAAGGCTTTATAAAAATAGAATTGAAAGTGGGTAGAGTTTTGGCATAGAGAAATTCATTGGGTGAAAGACATTCCAAGCAGAGGTAACAACCATTAAAAAAAAGTTACTATGGCAAGAAAAAGTAAGACTTGACATGGCAAATAGCAAGTAGGCAAAAATGGGTGCATAAGCTGGAGAGGCATTAGGAGATAACTTTGGAAACATCATTGAAGCCAAAGGATAGCTGCCAGTTTAGATTTTATTTTATATGGAACAGAAGGTGAGCCCATTCCATTAATTTAGATGAGCAGTGGTACGGCCTCACCAGCACGATGATTGTGCATATATAGAAATGAGATTGTGAGTCTCAGGGTTACGATGGAAGTAGGATCAAGAAGATCTGGCAACTGAATGTGGTCAACAGGTGGGCCAGAGGAGTCAGAGAGCTAAGGCTTCATACTTGAATGACTTGGGAGATGGTGCAGTTAACTTGCAGAAATTGGGATAGTAGCAGGCTTGAGAGAGAAAATGGTGAGTCTGATTAAGTTTGAGGTTAGAAAGACATCTGGGTGAAGACGGGATTGTGAAACATAAGATCAAGAGCTAATGATGGCTTGAGACAACGATGGAGAGTCATTTGCATTGACATCACAATAGTTGAAATCATGAAATTATTGGATATTGATGGCCATTATTAAATATATTATCCTGAGTCTGATACCAACTGTACAGATATTTTTCCTGGGCTTTGTTGATAAGTTTCCAGTGGAAGTGTGGCTCTTCACAACTGGACTTTGTTCCTGGAACTTAGACCCTTCTCTACTGAGCTGAATTTCAACACATACATGAGTTCTTCAAGTATAATCCAGCTTCTGCCATTCACTGCCTCTTTTGAGCTCCCTGGTTTTCATCATGACTCCAATTCATTAAATCTTGACCTATAGCTCCCATGTTGATGAGTGAGAAATGCCTATCAAAATATTTTCCAAAGAAAAATGGATGCATCAGGCTTTTGTTTGCATCTTTAGATTTCTGATTTTAACTCTTCAAATAAAACCTGTGTCTTCAGGATCTGGATGTATCATTTTAATACATTCCGTAAGCAATATGCATTTTAATAATGTTGCATTTCCAAAGAACATTCCAGGAAAATGTCAGTGCCAAGAAAACATAAGAAATTCCTTCCCTGTAGATATAACATTTTTCCTTTTACATTCTTCTAGAAGGCCTCATATAGATCATATAGATATTTAATAGTCAGAGACATATAAAGAGATAAGATGATACAATTATATGAGGTAGATGACCTGCCTTGAGGCCAGGCTTTAAAACTTTGTAGTTCTGTGACTTTCGATAAATCATGTCAGATTTCAGAGTTGCACCTCATTAGTGTGAGAATACAATGAGGTATAGCACCATTCTCTGAAAGCTATAAATAACTAAGAAATATAAAATATTATAACATTTGATAAAGGCAGAATAAAGATAAATTATTCACCATAATCCAGAATATTAGAAGTAGCACTTACATAGTAATTTTACATTTATTTGTATTATTATCATTATTTGATTAATGCTTATAATCAGTATCAGATTGCTAGCTACATGATGAAGCATCTAAGCCATCTTTTGCTCATCATCATAACCCCAATAGTTTTTTTTGCAAGTGCCATATAGATAGATGTTAAGTAAAAACTTTTGAATGAATACTTTGTAACTTAAATTTAGTCATTTTAGTGTAATAAAATAAACAATTTAAATTATGAAAACCATTTCCCTTCTAAAATTCAATATAGAGGATGGTACAAATTGCTACAAGAGGAATTTGAATAAAATGTATGTATGAAAAATCTATGGCAGCAAAATGAAGAATTTTTGAAATGAGAGATGATTGAAAAAACTTTGAGGCCTTAGCCCTGTTTTCCTCTGATTCTTTAGCTAGAATAAACCACCACTGAATTGATCTCTTACTAAATAGTCTTTCTTGTGTTATAATGCTATGTTCCCTTTGCTTTGTTCTTTGTGTGCTACTATGTAAAATATATGTTCTTTGAAGAGCAAATAACACTCACATTTCATCCTCTTTCCTATTACTCCTTGAAGTTTTATCTTCATCTACATAATTTGATAGCATTTGCTCTCAAAGAGTTCCCTGACAGCTTTATAGGACATTTCCCTTGCCTGTGCTGATAACCTCTCCTTTCTTGAATCTCACTTCCTTTGGCTTCTACAATAAATATATTTTTTAAATTTTCCTCCCTTTTTAAACTTTCTTTGTCACCATGTTTTTTTTTACCTTATCCCCAAAAACCTCAAATAGAGGGACTCCAAGAACGTCTTCAATCTCTTCTAGTTTTTCTACACAGTCTTCCTTCACCTGAATAGAGCAAGTTTCAGTAGCCACTTGGACATCTTGACATGGGTATATTCATGATATCCCAACTACATTGGACTATAAATCACCATTCAGCACTCAAACATGACTCTTTCTCTTCCCCTCTTTTTCCTTCTTCACCCCATATTCAATAAGTCTTGCAAGTCTTACTTCTCAGTACCCATTATGTGACTACCATTTTTCTGTCCCAACTATCACAACCCTTGTTCCATTGGGCTTTATTATAATAATAGTGTCTTATTATCTTACCTCTGTTTCATGGGATATAATTCTGCCAAAATGATCAATCTAATATTTCGATCTGCATATGCCTCTCCTCTCCTTACTAAGTCTCTAAAGTGAAAAGTCCTACCATATATGATTTTTAAAATAACCCTCCAAACTGATTTTCAAATATCCTTTATTTTTACTTTGTAAATTATATAATATGTAATTATTATTATAGCACATATACCATGCACTTCACCCATTCACAGTGTACTATTCAATGGTTTTTAGTATGTTCACAGTGTTGTAACCTACACCACAATCAATTTTAGAACATGTTCATCACTTTCAAAAATAAATGCCATATCCTTTAGCAGTCACCCCATCAATGTCCCCTATCCACCCCCAAGCCATAGGGGACCTATGTAACTATCTACTTCCTGTCTCCATAGATTTTCTTATTATGGAAAATATTTTCCTATTTCATACAGATAAAATCATTTGTATGTGGTCTTCTTTCACTTAGCATAATGTTTTTAAGGTTCATCTATGTTGTAGCATGTGTAAGTATTTCATTCCTTTCTATTGTAAAACAATATTCCATTGTATGGATAGACCATTTTTATTTATCTATTTATCAGTTGCTAGTCTCCTTTTTCACTATTTTTTCTTCTTGTTATATATTTTACTCTTATCTTTATAATCTTAAATTCCCTTTTCTCAGCTTCTTAGACTTGCATGTACCTGCTTTGTTTTAGAGTTAATTGTTTACACATCTTAATTTCCAGTAGATTTTAAGACAATTCTTTACTCTTCCTTAGTTGTTATATTCCTAGAATTATTTTTTTTTCCCATGGATACTCAATTCCATTCAATGGAACTGTAGTAGGTCTACTGTTTTCAGTATTTTGAAACTTAGGAACGTTATAAATATAGTAAGTATATTACTATATGTGTGTGTGTGGGATAGTAACTATATTACTGTGTGTGTGTATAAAATATAACTGTAAACTATACTACATTGCATATATATTATACTATAGGTTAACTATATTGTATGGTAACTACATACTATACTATAGTATAGTTTATGCAAAAATAAACACAATCTATATATATGTATATCTATAATATACATATATACATATATTATATATGTGTGTGTATATATATATGTGTGTGTATATATATATGTGTGTGTATATATATATATATATATATATAGTATCCATGAATCCATGATGTCAAGATGTTTAAGACTACGATCAGGTACCATATGGTCATTATGATTATATAATTGATTTGATGCCCTTTATATATATGGAATAATATTATTCTTGGCATAAATAAATCCTTGATGATAGATTATCTGTATCAGTTATTTGGAATTCCTTTGCACAAAGGTTTGTCTGTTCTCTCTATATATTTACTTAGATCAGTGTGCATGCATGGATACTCAAATTTTGGATTATCACTCAATACTTTGTTTTATTTATTTATTTATTTAGCTCAAATTTTTCCAGTGTTGGCTGTTGAGGACTCTTTCAGAAATGCCTGTGCCCTTTTGGCATTTCCCATCTTTGTTTTCTTTGTTTTTTGTTGTTGCTTGATTTTTTGTTTTAGCACTTCCTTATTTTCTGGCACCACTAGATGCTCCAGGCTCATTTTGTATATTCCTTGCCCATGTCATACAATCAGCCATTTCTCCAGGGAGACCTTGGTTCCTCTTGTTGGAGAACAGCATTGGAAACTAACATCTGGGTTCTGGATGTGCTTGTTGCTTCTGAGGTGTGACTGTTTCTAGGTTCTCTCAGTTGACAATGCAAGAAAATATATGTTTATATATGAACCCATGTATACACACACACACACATATATATATAAACATTTATATGCATAACCATTTGTATCTATATTAAGCTAAACATGAGTTCAAACATGTCAAAAGAAATCAGCAGTGATAGATGAAAGGTTTGTACCAGGATCCTAGAATTGTCTAGAAATGAACAGGTTACAAGTACTGTTCTAAGTGTTAACACCTGTTATATTTATATTATTTCCCTTTGCTATCATGTCAGTGAAACTTCAGAAGTACATTATTTGCAACTTGTATAACATTTTTCAGGTTTTACTTATCAGGCTTGTGAGTCAATTCAAATAATATTTGTCACCCCTATTACCATTGATTTTGCTTTTGGAGCAAACTGAATAAAACAATGAAATGAAAACTGACAGAAAAGAAGAAAAAAAAAAAAAGACAAAGATGTCTCCAACTTGAATTCAGTACCACATGGCTCATTCTACACTCCCCTTCTCCTTGTATGTTTGTAACCTCCCACTGCAACGGTGACAAACCTGGCTCCCACCCACCATCTTCCATGAATTTACTAAATTGTTTGATTCCTGTATACCCATATAGGGGTTTCAAAAATTTTAACCCATACCCTCTTGAGAAACAACTTTACCAACTAGCGTTTGATATTCTCATATATCTCTGTTCCACTGATGGAGTTGGAGCAGCAACCCAAAATAAAAGCTAGTCTTAGGCATTTTATAATCTAGAACAGCAGTCCCCAATATTTTTCTCACCAGGGACCAGTTTTGTGGAAGACAATTTTTCCACAGACTGGCCCGGGTGGGGGATGGTTTCAGGATGATTCAAGCATATTGTATTTATAGTGCACTTTATCTCTATTATTATTACATTGTAATATATAATGAAATAATTATACAACTCATCATAATGCAGAATCAGTGGGAGCCCTGAGCTTGTTTTCACCACCACTCACTGATAGGGTTTTGATATGAGTCTGCAAGCAATTGATTTATTATGGTTTCTGTGCAGTCAACCCTCTCTGTTAATGATAATCTGTATTTGCAGTTGCTCCCCAGTGCTAGCGTCACCGCCTCAGCTCCACCTCAGATCATCAGGCATTAGATTCTCATAAGGAGCGTACAACGTGGATCCCTCGCATGCGGAGTTCACAATAGGGTTCGCGCTCTTATGAGAATCTAATGCCTCTGCTGATCTGACAGGAGGTGGAGCTCAGGCAGTAATGTGAGCCATGGGGAGCGACTGTAAATACAGATGAAGCTTCGCTCACTTGCCTGCCATTCACCTCCTGCTTTGCAGCCTGGTTCCTAACAGGCCACAGACCAGTACCTGTCCATGGCCCGGGGATTGGGGACCCCTGATCTAGAAGGATAAGTCCTCCAAGAAAGTCTAAGCTGTAACATATACTGGCCTAGTTTTTTAAATGGGAAAAAATAAGATGCAATTTACAAAAGTATAAAGGATATAAAAAGCATCACATGTAGGCAAGACCCTGGAAACAATGGAACATTTTTTAACTTTGTGCAGTGCCAGCAACTGACAGTAGATGTGCAAGACCCATTTTGTTAAGTCACTCATGGATTTAGAGTGTTCTCTCACTTTAATCTGAAATTAATTAATCAGTACTTCCTCCTAATCTGACAGAGGACCATGAAGTAGAATTCCAGGTCTTTACAAAACCAGAAGTGTTCAACAAGCCCAGGGGGTTCAAGCTCAGGTTCACTTCTTCTTTAGGAATGTTTTACAAGTGTGACATTAGGCTAGGGGCTGGAGGGTCAGAGAGAATGGGGAAACTAGCCACAGCACTGAGAGGGGTTTACCTAAAATTCCTACGGTCCAGGAGCTATTTTTGATGGATCTTCCCAGGAAAGGCACCTGTTCAAAATAACTGGTTATTTGTTTTTTAGCAAATGGCATCCCATTCATAATTTCTTTTAAAAGTATATCACTTCTGCTAAGGAGGAAACAGAAACTGTCCATTTCAGGATACAACATTATTTTTCATTTCTCCTGGTCCCCTTATTGTGTTTCTTCTTCATGTTCGAATACATCTGGCCTATAGCACAGTTTCTTGTTTATACCGTTGTTCACCTTTCTTTGCACAATTCATGCTAGGTCTCATTAGTAGGATGCTAATCATCTAATAGGTGATCCACTAATATCCACTAATATTGAGTGGGAAGCACAATAACTTCATAAGAAAGAGTAATTCAACTTTATAATTTTTACTCACAGATTTCTCTCATAAAAGGGAAACATTTCTTTGAGTTTATTTAGATAAGTAGTTTTTTGTCATGAACATTCATAATCCTAAAAGCAAGTTTTTAAGAGTTAGTCCAAAGAATGATATTGTCCTTTGAGTCTCTGAAAGCTGAGTTACTCATCATGCTTCCTGCAAGATTTGTTTTTTAATATCATAGGATTCTTCATCATATTTTGGAAATGGTTATATTGTTTAGAAGTCCTCATTGTCAAATAATGGCCCAGTTGCATCAGAATTGACTTGAGGAGATTTTAAAAAAATACAGGTTCCAGAGTCATACCCCCAGGGTTTTGGATGCAGCAGGTTTGAGGTAAGCCTTGGAAATCTGTCACTTTAAAAGAGTCTCCCAAGTGTTTCTGATAGGAAGTTGGATCACATCCTGCCTCTTATTCTGCAATAGGTGGTTAGAAACTCTCAAGGCTCTATCCTTCCATTAGCAAGAGGTGTTAGTCCTGAATCAAGTCGTTCACCACATGTGAGTTACACCAGGAGACTGTTCATCTCAGACCTCCTCCAGAGATTGTGTTTGGTTTGCCTTTCTCATTGGTAGTAGCACCGGGCTGTAGGGATGAACAGGATGGCTAAAATGCAAAATTTTTATTTGGAAACCATAAAAGAGAAAGACAGTTTCAACACAGATGAGTGATAAACTTTCCATAGCATAGATTTATCAGGACTTCTCCATCCATTAACAAAACTGCCTGGTGAATTCTTAATGGCAAATAACTCTAGGTTTTCCAGCATTTGGGGAAGGTGGTTTCTAGCCCCTTACATTCTACCTGTGTGCCTTGTGAAGTACAATCCAGTGTTTACGACTCACCCTACTCTGACAAGCTCCGAGCCTCAGGGAACAGCGCCATCTGCTGATAACCTGGGACATAGCTTACATGAAAACAGGGTGAGTTGAGTATTTGGAAAAGAGGTACATGTTAATTATTTATTTCCTGGCTTTCTTACCACTGCTGCTATAACACCCTTCTCCCAAGCGCCAGGCGCTCTTAAGGGTGAACACTTCTCTTTGAGTGCCTTGGCTTTCACTAAGGTGTATTTTAGCATATTTTTAAGCCTTAGATAGACAACTCCACCTATAGGTGCTCATTCATGATCCAGGGAAGCTCAGCACTTGGAGTACCAAGAACCAGAGCCAAGACGGGACCAAGGACAAGGCGTGGCCCTTTGGCCCATGCCAGCTTTGATGGTTTATGGAGAATGTCCTGGGAGTCTGACTACAAGAGGCTATGGGGAATTTCATTTCCTGAACAGTTTTTCTTTAGGGCCCAACAAGAGCAATCCACAGTTTGAAGTTACCATATTTGCCATTTTCTGTCTGACAGGGCAAAGTAGATCCCAGGGAAGCCCAATTTTTGTTAGGTTAAGTCCTTTAAGAAATGAGGTGCTATTTTTCCCTTGGTAGTTTATTTATGTGTTTGTTTTAATGTTAGAGCCCATCCCTTATAATATCTTCCCCAGGACCAGGAAAGGGAAATGTTGAAAAGAAAAACCATGCATGTGTGTGTGCGTGTGTGTGTGTGTGTGTGTGTGTGTGTATTCTAACCAGGCCTTTGAAAGATAAACATTTGATATAGGGAGATGTTGAAAGTAAGAAAGTCATAAGCAGATTTCATTCAATTTTTCTAAAAATATTTGGCTTTCAAAATCAAACCCACTTAAAGTTTTCCTCCTTGTATTTTCTTAGTCATTTTGACATATTGTAGGGGGTTTCACTGTGTGATAATAATGTTATTTTTATACAGGTTTTAATAGTGAAAATGAAATCAGTAGACCCCACTGCCCTCCACACAGCTGAAAGTGCATTTCTCTGCCCAATTCTTCCCACACTCATGAAAAAATACCAAATTTAAAATTCAAGTTCAGCACTTAAGCTCTTGTGAAGTCCTGTAATATTTGATCACCATGAAAAAAGTCTATAGCATGTATTACAAATAAGAGTGGGAATAAGTGCAGATGGAACTAATTAGAATTTTCCAGTTTGATTTCACCATTTGCAAAATAAAACTTTATTTTTGAACTGTGTTTATTTTTTCTGTATTCAAAAAGTGTGTAATCCAATTTTCACTGCTGCAAGGACAGAAGTGGCATAAACACACTCACATGAAAATTCTTTTTCTAAATTAGCACAATATGGGGCTACTTAATTCCAGCTGCTTAAACTCAAAACTTTGCTAGTTTAAGTAAATCAAATTTGATATTATTATAATAATGATTATTAATAATAGTGAAATGTATTGAGAATACTGTTAGGCAATGTTTCTGGGACTTTTTGTGCAATAATTCATTTAATCCTTACAACAACATTGTGAGTTAGAGTCTATTACTCTTTCAATGAGGACATCGAGAGGTTAAGTACCTTGCCGAGGGGTGCATATGTCTAGTAAATGGTGGAGCTGATAGAGATACAGATACAGATACAGGTATATAGAGTTAGGGCTGGGACTAGAGCCCTTTGTATGTCCTGCATATGCTTCCTTAAATTTTTTACTCTGAGGTGCCTCACCCATATCATCCTAGTCCTGGTCTTGTGATAGCTATCAATTTCTCTATCTATCGTCTACCTATAGATCCATATTGACAGATATATATAGATACATATATACATGTGTTTAGAGATAGAGAAAATGAATGAATAGATATGGAGAGGGAGAATAAGGTGAAAAATATTAATTTGCTATTTTCTTGTGACTTTCTGTATGTGACCTTCTCCTTGACCAGCCTTCCTGATTACTCAGTTCCTGGGGGCTGGTGATCAGATCTGCCTTGCTCTCCAAAAGCTTTTAGTTTCATAAGCTAAGTCATACACATGCATGCACACATATACCAATGGTTTTAAAGTGCTCAGTGCTAGAAAATGTTCCCTTTAATGGTTGAGAATTGGAGCAAGTTCTTCCACACGGGGGTGTGGAGAAAAGAGGAAAGGCTCTGGTAGAAGAGATAGCATTGTGGACACTCAGGCAGATGGAAATGGGAAGAGAGCATTTCACCAAGGTGAGCTGTCAGTGTGGGGAGCAGGGGAGGGGCGTGTGAAATACTGGAACCTTTTCAATGTTTTCTCCCTCTTCTCAGTTTTACCTACCTGTCTTTATGCAGTTGAGATAACTTACCTGTCATGGTTTCCTTGGACAGTTTCTCCCCTTTCCTTTGTTAAGTTCATGTTAATTTCAGCATGCAGTAATAGAACACAACACTGGAGTGTTTCAGCTCTGGAGAGACTGCTTCCTACTGGAGGATTCTAACTGCCACTTTCCAGCTGCATTAATTCAAAAGAAGATGAGAAGTTGAGAAAGGAGGCAGGAGTAGGTTTTTGGAGCAAACAAAAAAACAGGGAGAGAATTTCAAGAAAGAGATAGCAGGGAGGTGGAGAGCCACTGACAGACTCAAAGGCTGCAGTGAGGACAAAATAGAAAACAGTTGAGAAAAGACCTTTTCCAATATGTGAGCCCCGTGTGTGATTTTAAATTTCCCAGGAACCACATCCAAAAAGAAGCAGGTAAAGTTAAGTATAAAAAGTGTTTTAATTAACCTAGTTATCATTTAACATATAATCAAGATAAAAATTTAAGTTTTACATTCTCGATTTTGTACTGTCTTTGAAATCTAGCACATATTCTACACACACAGCATATCTCAGTTCAAAAGAACCACATGTCAAGTGCTCAGGATCTCCCTTTGGTTCTCAGCAGCTGGATTGGATGACCCTGATTTAGACAACAGTGAGAAAGCGTGGGTGGAGAAGTGAGACCAGAGGTCAAGTTCTGAAGACTTAGGAGAGACTGGATGGTAAGGATGTAGGAGCAGAGAATGTGAGCTGCTCTTTTCAGACACTTAAAGGTTAAAGAATTGAGACTATTTTTTATTTTTTTGTTTCTATTTTATTTTTAATTGAAGTATAGTTAATTTAGTTTCAAGTGTACAGCAAAGTGATTTGTTATACATACACATATATATGTATTCTTTTTCAGATTATTTTCCATTATAGGTTATTAAAAGATATTCAGTATAGTTCCCTGTGCTATATACTAGGTCCTTGTTGTTTATCTATTTTATATTTAATACTGGGTATATGTTAATCCCAAACTCCTAATTTATCTCCTCCACCCATTCTCTTTTTTGGTAACCATAAGTTTGTTTCCTATGTCCATGAGTCTATTTCTCTTTCTTTTTCTTTTTAATGTCTTTATTGGAGTATAATTGCTTTACCATGGTGTGTTAGTTTCTGCTTTATAACAAAGTGAATCAGCTATACATATACATATATCCCCATATGTCCTCCCTCTTGCATCTCCCTCCCACCCTCCCTATCACACCCCTCTAGGTGGTCACAAAGCACCGAGCTGATCTCACTGTGCTACGTGGCTGCGTCCCACTAGCTATCTATTTTAGATTTCATACTGTATATATATCCATGCTACCCTCTCACTTCGTCCCAGCTTACCCTTCCCCCTCCCCATGTCCTCAAGTCCATTCTCTACATCTGCATCTTTATTCCTGTCCTGCCCCTAGGTTCTTCAGAACCATTTTGTTTAGATCCCATATATATGTTTTAGCATAAGGTATTTGTTTTTCTCTTTCTGACTTACTTCACTCTGTATGACAGTCTCTAGGTCCGCCCACCTCAGTACAAATAACTGAACTTCGTTTATTTTTATGGCTGAGTAATATTCCATTGTATATATGTGTCACATCTTCTTTAATCATTCCTCTGTCGATGGACAATTAGGTTGCTTCCATGTACTGGCTATTGTAAATAGAGCTGCAATGAACATAGTGGTACATGACTCTTTGAATTATGGATTTCTCAGGGTATATGCCCAGTAGTGGTATTGCTGGGTCGTATGGTAGTTCTATTTTTAGTTTTTAAGGAACCTCCATACTATTCTCCATAGTGGCTGTACCAATTTACATTTCCACCAACAGTACAAGAGAGTTCCCTTTTCTCCACACCCTCTCCAGCATTTATTGTTTGTAGATTTTTTGATGATGGCCATTCTGACTGGTGTGAGATGATACCTCGTAGTTTTGATTTTACATTTCTTTAATGATTAGTGATGTTGAGCATCCTTTCATGTGTTTTTTGGCAATCTTTATATCTTCTTTGAAGAAATGTCTATTTAGGTCTTCTGCCCATTTTTGGATTGGGTTGTTTGTTTTTTTGATATTGAGCTGCATGAGCTGCTTGTAAATCTTGGAGATTAATCCTTTGTCAGTTGCTTCATTTGCAAATATTTTCTCCCATTCTGAGGGTTGTCTTTTCATCTTGTTTATGATTTCCTTTGCTGTGCAGAAGCTTTTAAGTTTCATTAGGTCCCATTTGTTTATTTTTGTTTTTATTTCTATTTCTTTAGGAGGTTGGTCAAAAAGGATCTTGCTGTGATTTATGTCATAGAATGTTCTGCCTATGTTTTCCTCTAAGAGTTTGATAATGTCTGGCCTTACATTTAGGTCTTTAATCCATTTTGAGTTTATTTTTGTGTATGGTATTAGGGAGTCTATTTTTGTGTTGTAAGTAAGTTCATTTGTATCATTTTTTTAGATTCCACAAACAAGTGATATCATATTATATCATAGACTAGTTTTTAAATACTTCTCTTAAGATAACCGAGGTAAGGTTCATGGAAGGGGTCAACACATGAAGAATGAAAACCTAAAGACATGAGGGAGAAGTTGTGAGGCAAGCATTCTCCACTGAGGGTGAGACCTAGAGAGTCCGGGACCACCACCATGAGTGTTTTGGTTCTGCATTTTGCTCTTGTCTTCAACAGGTCTGCTTCCCTCACAAGTTAACTAAATGCCTTCCTGGAAGCATTAGGGTTTGCCCCTCTTAAGGGCCCGGGTGGCAAGTTTAACTTGGCAAATGAGAGGTTCTTTTTTGTGAGAAGAGAAGATGATTTGCTGTATGTTGGTTTTATTCTGAAAACCCAGAGTTTGCGTAGATTATCTCCTGTTTCCATTGTCTTAGATTCACCCATCATCCATTCATCTACCTATGCTTGAACAATATAAAATATTTTTTTAATTATTACTAATTTTTTCCTCAAAAACTAGTAATTGAAGTAATTTTTCCTTCTTTCATTCACAACCTTAAATGAGCCCCCTGACTCCCTTTCTTTTGTCTCTTTTTCCATGAATAGGACTAACTTAAGGCAATTTTTTAAAATGATGAAATTGATTTTTGGCATCTTTCCATCTTGCTTTATGCGCCCTCTGTTTTCTAGTGCAAACTTATCCTTTTTGACCTTGCCCCGAGATCCATGTCATCTGAAACCAGAGGTTCACCACCACTGTCAACACTGCCACCATCTTTCGTACCAACACCACCATCAACAACAATTAAACTCTTCTGGTTCTACTGGAAACTCCACTACTTATTAGGAGAAAAAACAGAGGAAGTAAATGTAAATGTATCAATGATTTTGATGCCTTTAACTTTCCCAGAAGCACTGGTATTCTAAAAAGAGAATGGTCATTAACACACATGGATCTCTATTTGTTGAACAACAAAGTGAATGACAATATCTTCTTCTCCAGCATTTGTATATTTTCAGGTATGTGCCAAGCTGAATGAATCTTAGAGTAAACACCTGTATACCTACCACCTAGACACTACCGGTATCATTTTGTTATATTGCTTTCTCATGTATCTATGCATTTGTCTATCTATTCTTTAATTAATCCATATTATTTGCCTGCACATTTCAAAGTAAATTGCTTTATGCAGACATCAAGATACATTCCCTAAACACTTTAGCAAGCATATAATTAACTAGATTTCAACATTTGTTTTGAGATAAAATTTACATGCAATGCAATGCAATGGGATCATAAATGTATTTTGTTACTTAATTTTGATAAATGCAAACAACTGTGTAGCTCAAGCCTCTGTCCAGATTGAGAATATTACCACCATCCTGGGAAGTTCTCTAAGAGCAATCATTCTCCTGATTTTTTTTCCACCATAGATTTATTCTAGAATTTCATATAAATGAGGCTTCTTTCATTTAACATGTGATTTTTGAGATTCAGACAATATCATGTATTTTAGACAGAGTGCTCCCATCCCTGCCCCTGCTCCTGCTCTCCTGGAGGAGCTCACATCTCCTCCTCTCACCTCTCCTTGTTCCTCATCCCACCTCCTGCTCAGTATCTGCTTTGGTTTTTACTAATAAATCAAGTTTGTTGTAAAGTTCTAACTGTTGCTGTTGCTCTTATTTTGAATTCCTACAGGACTTGCTTAACATCAGAATGCTTACATATCAGAACAATTTTTCATATTATATCATTTAAGTAGTATTATTAGTTTTCTTTTTGGGATATCTCCATTTAGCATATATAAAGAAGACATGGAAAATGACTGGGAGAGAAAGGATCCATGTTATAAACTGTGACGTGATGATGTGACTTCACTGAGGCTGGGAGCATTAGGGGTCTGATGATGGTCTGGTTTTCTCATGAGCAGAGCTGCAGCATGCACCCTCCCCCAAACTAGATAAGCTATCACTTGTCTCTGGCCAGAATTGGCCAAGATCTTGAGGAAGGTGATGGATGCTGCCAAGCTCCTATGCAGGGATATGAACTATGGCTAGGAACGACTCCTTCCTTGCTAAGAGATGGCATGTGTTAGGGATGGGCCAGGAGAGTGGATGAATGTCAACCCAGCATTGTATAATTCAAGGGCTGCCCTCAACAGCAAGTGATTACTTCTGACATTATAGGCCAACAAATGTCTTCGCGATGCTCTAACCCCCAATGCTTCCTGTTACATTGAGTCAGGCAAGAAAAGCAAGTCTCTCCAGATTGAACAGGGGAAATTTGGGATAAGCACCTATTGAGAAACTTAACCTTTTATCTCAAGAAATGAAAATAAAAAGGATCAGCAAGAATATTTCAGTAGTCTTACACATGGTCTTTTCTTAAGCATCTTGCTTCCCATTTAATTTAATTATCATAGCTCCAAGATTATGTCTTGCAAAAGGATTTAGGGACATATTTTAAATGTTATATGTGTATATATGTCTGTATATTTTCATTTTTTTCTTCTTGTAATTTATTGGTATGAAATCAAAGATAATTATAAGAATGTCTTTCATTTAGGGTGAGAGCAGTTATCTTTGTTTCCTTTCTTTCCATCAGATCAGAGTGGGTTTTACTAGAGTGAAATCATAGCTTTATTAGTCATATCCTAATGCTAGGAATGACCATGCCCTTGTGAGCGACTACAATGAATGGAGATTAGGCTTAAAGCATAAATCTCAGACTTGTGGGTATTTTCTTCTTCATTTTTTTTTTTTAATATATCAGAAAGGAAAGATTTAACTCACTGGAGTTATTTTAAGAAAATCAATTTCCATAAAAATTGCTCACTCATAAGTTTATACTTCTCTTCCCCTCACTGCATAACTGGTTTCCAGTGTTCAGCTTAGCTCCCTGCTCCATGGTTTCATAAAATTTTATTCCTGGTATTTTTCTGGTCAAGCCATTTTTCTGCTAAAAGACCTGAGAGCTCTTCATTGCCTGAAGGATAAAGTCCAAAATTCTTAGTGTGGCATTCCAGGCTTTTCAGAAACTGGCCCCAAACTATTTTTCTAACTCTACTTCTCCCTGGGCATTCTTGCCCAGTTTCCTCTCATTTTCTTCCCAGTTCCTATAATTCTTGCATTATTTTGTTGCTTCCTTATGTGCAAAGGATTTTTTTTTGTACAATTTTCTACCACCACAGTTAGATGAGTATGTGTCTGTCCATTTATGTTACTGGAGCCTCCTATGTCAGAAGATAATCTATAATCTACTCACTATTTTATAGGATTTTTTAAAATTGTAGTAAAATAAACATAACATAAAATTTACCATCTTAACCATTTTTAAGTGTACAGTTCAGTTCATTAAATGCATCCACATTGCATTAAATACATCCACATTGTTGCACAATCGTCATCACCATGCATCTCAAGAATTTTGCATCATCCTAAACTGGAACTCTGTACCCATTAAACAATAACTCTCCATTCCCCCCTCCCTCCAGTCCCTGGTAGCCTCTATTGCACCTCCTGTCTCTATGAATTTGAATACTTTAGATACCTCATATAAAGGCAATCATACAATATTTTTACCATTTGTGTCTGTCTTATTCCACTTAGTATAATGCCTTCAAGGTTCATCCATACTGTATCAGAATTTCCTTCCTTTTTAAGGTTCAGTAATATTCCATTGTATGTACATTATAGCACATTTTGTCTATCCATTCATTCGCTGATGGACATTAGGGTAGTTTCCACTTCAGGACTATAATGAATAATGCAGTGAATATTGGTGTAAAGTTTGAGTCCCTGCTATCAATTCTTTTGTGTATATGTCCAGAAGTGGAATTGTGGATCAAAAGTGGATCAAATGGTAGTTTTATGTTTAATTTGTTGAAGAACTGCCATACTGTTTCTACAGTGGCTCTACGATTTTACATTCTCATCAACAATGTACAAAGGTTCCAATATTTCCACATCCATTGCAACCCTTGTTTTCTGGTTTTGTTTTTTTTTGTTTGTTTGTTTTTTACAATAGCCATCCTAATGGGTATGAAATAGTACCTCATTATGGTTTTGATGTGCATTTCTCTAATAATTAATGATGTTGAGCATCTTTTCATGTGCTTATTGGTCTCCTTTGGAGAAATGTCTATTCAGGTCCTCCGACCATTATTTCAGTTGGATTGTTTGCTTTCTTGATGTTGAGTTTTAAGAGTTTTCTATATCTTCTTGATATTAATCCCTCATGAGATATGTGATTTGCAAATATTTTCTCCCATTCTATGAGTTGCTTTTTTAATCTGTTGATAGTGTCCTTCAATGCAAAAAAGTTTTTAATTTTGACAAAGTTCTATCTATTTTTCTGTTGTTTTTGCCAATGTTCTGGTGTCATATTCAAGAAACCATTGCCACATCCTTTGTCATGAAGATTTTCCTCTATGTTTTCTTCTAAAAGTTTTACAGTTTTAGACCTTACTTTTAGGTCTTTGATGCATTTCGAGTTAGTTTTTGTATATGGTATAAGGTAAGAGTCCCACTTCATTCTTTTGCATGTGGACATCCAGTTTTCCCAGCACCATTTGTTGAAAAGATGGTCCTTTCCCAATCAAATGGTCTGGGCACACTTGTTGAAAATTATTTTATCATATATACAAGGGTTTATTTCTGCACTCTCAGTTCTATTCCATTGGTCCACATGTTTACCTTTACACAAGCATCATTGTTTTGATTACTGTAACTTTATAGAAAATTTCAAAATCAAGAAGTGTGAGTCCTCCAACTTTTTTCTTTTACAAGATTGTTTTGACTATTGGGGGATCCTTTGAGATTCCATATGAATTTTAGGATGAATTTTTCTATTTTTGCAAAAAAAATTGTTGGGCTTTTGATAGGAATTGGATTGAATCTGCAGATTGCTTTGTATAGTATGACATCCTAATAATATTAATCTTCCAATCCATGAACAGCATGTCTTTCCATTTATTTATGTCTTCTTTAACTTTTCAGCAATGTTTTGTATTTTTGTCTTTCACTTCCTTGGTAAGTAAATTCCCAAGTATTTTATTCTTTTTTATACTACTGTAAATGAATTGTTTTATTAATTTCCTTTTCAGGTAGTTCATTATCAGTGTATAAAAATGCAATTGATTTGTTTGCTGGTTTTGTATCCTGTTACCTTGTTTAATTTGCATATTAATTCCAATTTTTTGGTGGAATATTTAAGGTTTTCCACATATAAGATCATGTCATCTGGGAACAGAAATCATTTTCCTTCTTCTTTTCCAATTTGGATGTCTTTTATTTCTTTTTCTTGTTTAAATTTTCTGGCTGGTACTTCTAGTACACTGTTAAGTAGAAATGGTAAAAGTGGGTTTTTTCTTTATGTTGGAGGAAAATCTTTTGGTTTTTCAACATCAAGTGTGATTTAGCTGTAAGTTTTCATATATGACCTTTATTATGTTGAGTTAGTTTCTATTTCCAGTTTGTTGAATTTTTTTTTAACATGAAAGGGTATTGAATTTTGTCAATTGCTTTTTCTGTATATATTGAGATTATCTTATGGCTTTTTCCTTCATTCTATTAATGTGGTGCCTTCCACTGATTTATTTGTATTTTGAATTACCTTACATTCTAGGAATAAATTCCACATGGTCATGGTGTATAATCATTTCTATATGCTGATGAATTCAGTGTTCTAGAATTTTTTTGAGGGTTTTTGCATCATTGTTTATAACATATTGTGTTTCTCTTCTTGTAATGTCTTTGTGTGGCTTTGGTATCAGGGTAATGCTGGCCTCAGAATGAGCTAGTAAGTGTTCCCTCCTGTTAGACTTTTTAGAAGAGTTTAAGGAGGATTAGTGTTTGTCTTTACATAAATGTTTGGTAGCATTCATCAGTGAAGCCATTAGTTCCAGGGCTTTTCTTTGTTGAGAGGTTATTGATTACTGATTCAATTTCCTTACTATTCAGATTTTCTATTTCTTTGTGATTCAGTCTTGGTATGTTTCTAGGACTTTGTGCATTTCATCTAGTTTACCCAAGTCATTGGCGTACAATTTTTCACAGTACTCTTTTATACTCCTTTTCATTTCTGTAGATTTAGTAGTACTGTACCACTTTCATTTCTGATCTTAGTAGTTTGAGAGAGAACATTACACTTTCTAAAAATATTTGGCAACATAGGATATTGAAAAGGATAAGAAAAAAAAAGGAGAATAAAAAACATTTGGCCTTGGGCTTCCCTGGTGGCGCAGTGGTTGAGAGTCTGCCTGCCGATGCAGGGGATGCAGGTTCGTGCCCCAGTCCGGGAAGATCCCACATGCCGTGGAGTGGCTGGGCCTGTGAGCCATGGGCACTGAGCCTGCACGTCCGGAGCCTGTGCTCCACAACGGGAGAGGCCACAACAGTGAGAGGCCCGTGTACCGCAAAAAAAAAAAAAAAAAAAAAAAAAAAAAATTTGGCCCTGAAGGTTTGTCTGAGATCAGACAAAAACTATCATAGGCAACCCAAAGTCTATATACAGATACATGTAACCAAACAGGTACCTTTGAACCCAAAAATGAGATAGATCAAAGGCCAGTGTTGTTTATGATCAGTGTGTCACTGTGGTCAGCTTTTGTCACCGAAATACTGAGACCTGAATTAATGACTTTTTCCATCTAGTACTATTTTCTTTAAGTATTTTGGAGCCAAAGCAAATGACTGAGACAATCCATGTGGAGTCCTGTCTAGCTTACTGGTTATTCCCAAAAGAGGGAAAAATGAAGGGGGCTTGAGTTTTTTTTCTTTTTTAAAAATTTTCCTTTCTCCATAAGATTCCCATTTCTGTCTCCTGTTTGTACTTCACAGAGTACTTAGAACAGACTGGTGAAACTCTCAATAAATACCCAGTATTTTTCAAAATCAAAAGTTTTCACAACTCAACACTCCAGGAAGTCTGATTTTATTACTTGTTTATACTTTTCCCCCTTTGCCTGAAAAAAGTCTGTCTTTTGCCAAATTTAAATGAAATTTGACCTGCATAGAATTTCAGTTTGATACTGAATTCAGAAACCAGAAAGATTGGAAGCATGCATTTTAAGTGCTACAGAATGTATCTATTTTTTTTTAAATGGATGTTTAGTAGTGTTCAAAGCTAGGTTTATAAAACAAATTGCAACACCTTTCCTCAAACGACCACTTAGAAATCATACTAAGTGAACTTAATAATTATGTTTTACTTTTTCTTTTTTCTTTTCTTTTTTTTTTTTTTTTTTTTTGTGGTACACAGGCCTCTCACTGCTGTGGCCTCTCCCATTGCGGAGCACAGGCTCTGGACGCACAGGCTCAGCAGCCATGGCTCACGGGTCCAGCCATTCCACGGCATGTGGGATCTTCCCGGACCGGGGCACGAACCCGCATCTCTTGCATCGGCAGGCGGACTCTCAACCACTACGCCACCAGGGAAGCCCTACATTTTTTTTTTTTTAGTGAGCAGTGAGGAATGTGCCTGAATAGTCCAATTTATTGTAAAGTTTTCCAAGAAAATTTCCTACCAGCTTCTCCCAACAGAACACTTTTTTTTTTTTTAAAAAGCATCTAAGTTACTCCTTTCCATCTCTCTCTCTGTGTGTGTCTCTCTCTCTAGCTCTAGTGGTACACTGTCTGAGGAATCATTCGCACTAATTATTTTTAGTTCCTCCTCACATAACACCTGAAGAGGACATTCTATTTATGGGAACCAAATTACATGGAAATATTTCCAAGCTCCTTAGCAGAGGTCAGTACACACATTAGCTGGGGACAAAAAGAATATTCCAGCCCAGGCATCCTTTTGAATTCACAGCTGGGATTTATGCAACTATATGCTGTCATTTTGGTCCCCTTAGTTACCCTTCACCTTGCTCATAATATCCAGACGGCACGTCAGGACCCATCTCATCTCCACATATCAATAAATGTTTATGGAGGATCCGCTGTTCCCATGGTACCTGGGCTTGGGGATTTGTGTTGGAATGCATGGTGTTTCCCAGACCCTGGGTTCCCAGCAACTGCTCGTATACAATCTTGATTTGCTGCACCTACTGAGTCTTTCTAGGATTTCATGGTGCTGCTCTGACATTTTCACACTCTGGGTCCTAACTCCCTATTACAAGCTGCAGAGATTAAGGAATTCCTCCCCTGAGACCTGACTGCACTCTCCTTAATAGGCCATTTGTTCTCTACTCTTTCCCCTCTTTAGGGCAATTTTCAAAGAAGCACTAGTTATCACTTTTCCTCATTCTAAATCCTTGTGATAAAACTCTCAGAAATGGGGCACTGCCATTGGAGAAAAGGCAGAACTTTATCTTGGTGAAAAAGACACCCTTGTATGTTTTTCATTCTATTTCTTAACTATGTGTTTAATATTAGGTAAAAAACCCAAACTGGATGGTCATGGCTCTCATTTAACAATAAACATAGTGTGGAAATTAAAATAATAATAATAATGGATACAACCTATGTAAGTTAATTGACACCTAAATAATAAGATATTTGAAACAGATATTTTATTGAAAATGTAAAATGCCTTTCTTGAATCATGAATAAGTAAGATAGTGTTACTCAAATAAGAAATAGTCAACTCCTCAACTTTGAAACATATGTACCTTATGTGATAGCTCTCTGGTTTAAATCTGAAATGGGGGTTTGAAAAAGAAGAATAAACAAAAGAGAAAACTTGGGGAAAATGTAAAGCCCAGTTTTAACAGAATTAGTTTGGAAATTACTAATAATGTATAATAGATTCCTTGTTGCTACTCTTGGTAGTATCCCCAGATTTACTTAAAACGAAAAAAGACAAAAATCAAAAACAATCAAAAATCAGAGCTGAGATGCCAGTTAAATTTGAATTTCAGATAAACAAATATTAATGTTTTAGGGTAAGTATGTCCCAAATATGACATGGGGCATACTTGGACTACAAAGTTACTCACTGTTTATCTGAAATTCAAAATTAACTGGATATCTTGTATATTATCCATCAGTCTAAACCATTAGAGCTTCCAAATCAGTCATGGGTGGATGGAGACCCAAATGACTATAATTTTCATATTCTAACCTCTGCATGGAATTCTGATAAGTCAGGTTTAGAAACCATTGGATTATCATTTCAAAACAGAACCCACACAAACACACACACATACACACACACAGCTGTAACAGAGATATATTGGTGATTCCTAATTCTGTGTTTCTAATAGATTTATATAACAGAGAAAAAAATACTATCTGAAGTAAACAAAGAAGCCAAAGGACACCTAACCTTGCCACTGGGGATCCTGGCACAGGTGAGAAAACACTCCATCATTTTTCAAGTTACACTCTGAGTGATAATCGGATAGAATTATAATAATAATCATGATACTTATTATTGTTTTGACTGGCTGGATAGCTTGAAATTCTGTTATCAAATATAGTTGGTTGTTACTGGATGTTAGCTTTTACAGTTGATGGTGAAGTCCAAGTTATATGTAAAATCCCAAATATTATATGCAATCTACTAGCTTTTAAGAAGAGAATTCAATAAAATACAGAAGAATAAATCTGAACTGAGTATAAATTAATTCATTCACTATACATATATTAAGTGCCTGGTATGGTGCCTTGCTGATGGAAAAATGATAAAGAAGATAGAGTCCCAGCTCTCCAGGTCCTTAAATTAATGGTGGAGAATTCCAACAGTTTCCAGCAGGCCTTTCAGTTTATGATAAACTGATTAATATAGAGCTTTATATACAAAATGCCAGAGTAATGGAATACCTGGTTTCAGAGTTTATGATATTAAAAAAAACCCTGCATTTTAAAATGTAGCAGCCTCAATATAAAGCTTCGTAGAGGAGAATTCCCTTTTATGCACTGTTGAGGCTTCATGGTTGTTGAGAAGATGCCATTAGAGCTTTTTGTACTCATTGGGTTTATTTAATTAAGAACTGGTTATGGCATTTAGCACTACATGATACATTTCTATTGGTCATTGTCACACAAAATGTTTTCTGGATTCTTTTTTTTATTATTTCCATTAGAGTGTCCATTGTAAGCACTCTGGACATGAGAGGACTGTGTTATATGATGTAAAATTATGCCTATCATCTAGGGGAACCTCAGGCCCCTTGGTATAGAAAATCCAACTCAGTTTCCAACTATTTCATGAAGTCTATTCTGACAACAGCCACCTACTTTGAGCTCTCCATTTCTGAATGACCATAGACCTCCCCACTGGACTATCTACTTTATTATTCCAAAAATCTCTTCATTATGTGTAAGTCTGGTAGTCCAGTAACATTTGGGGGAAGACCATCGTCCAAGCACTATGTCATGGACTCATTTAGAATTTCCTGCAGTGCCTCCAGAAGTACCCCTAAGTATTCTATCACCTGGTTGTTTGACCTGGCAGTCACTTTGAAGATCTCAACACCAAAGTAAGCATGTAGACAACAAGTGCCATTCACAGCACCATGGGTGTGTCCTGAGAAACAGGCGAATCAAAAGTAAAAACTCAGTATGCCAAAATGAATGAGGATTTAGCAGTAATTATCCTTTCTGGTTGACTGGAAAATGTCTTTCTGAAAATTAAATCTATTACAATATGAAAGTTGTTGTACTTAGTATTCTGGTTTGTACGAAGAGGACTAACGCAGAGCATCTGCTCTCAAGGATCAGCAAATCCAGATGGGGAGTTAAGGCAAATGTATTTAAAAATTTAATTAACAGGAGAGTTGGGAAGCAGAGGAAGGTTATTTCTTGTCCCCAAAGGAGATCTTTTAAAGGTTAGCTCCTCATTTTCTAGACCAGCTTATTCTCCTGCCCTAGTAAATACAAGATGGTACCTGGAATTGGGTCATTCTTTTGACATAGTTTTTTTTGGTGGTGTATTAGGTAAATAATAGTAATAATAAGAATATGATAGCAGCCACTTATGAAGTGCTTAATACTTTCCAGATCACTCTTATAAGGACTTTTTGTAATTTAACAACTTAATCTTTCCAACAACCCTATGAGATAAGAGCTATGACTCCCATCTTACACAAAAAGAGAGGTTAAGTAACTTGCCCAAGCTATACAGCCATTAGGTAACTGAGTCAGGCTGGCTCCAAAGCCCATGTGAACAATGATTCTATTCTGCCTTCTTTGCTCTTATTGTGCCTTCTAAAACCTTACATTCCAGAAAATGTTTCCTCTTTATGTTACAGAACTGAAAGGAAAAAAAACATCTGGTTAGTGGATGGTTTTTACAAGAGACACTGTGTTTCCAGATAACTGAATTTTACATGGGTGAGGCGAGAGAGTACCTCGTCAAGGTCAGTTTGTAAGAGGTGGAAGTGAAAACAAAACATACATTAAGTTCCCCTGATAGTCCGTGATCAACAGAAGAGGTGGTCTGGACACCAGAACAAAGTTTAGTTCCGTGGAGAAATACTCTGTCTTACTAGGTAGGAAAGAGCTGTTTCTTTGTGAGGAATTGAGGTGATTTTTGTGGGGGAATTACTCAATTAACAACAAACAGGGGAAACAGTGGGCTGTCTCAGGCTTGGTAATGTCTGTTATAACTGCATCTGCCTCAAAGATTTCCTGGTTCTTATTCCCCAGAGAAAGTCAGTCAGCAGGAAATGAGGCAAGTGTGTAATGACTTTACAGAAA
Source organism: Mesoplodon mirus (assembly GCF_964341445.2). Taxonomy (NCBI): domain Eukaryota; kingdom Metazoa; phylum Chordata; class Mammalia; order Artiodactyla; family Ziphiidae; genus Mesoplodon; species Mesoplodon mirus. The sequence goes on from NC_138991.1 coordinate 72,647,623, forward strand.
AAGATGGGTTTTAACTTCTCCTTGGTCTTAATGCCTGACAATATTACATATTCCCCTGTTGTTCATCATACATTACAAGGTGGCAGTTTGTGAAGTGGAAGACGGAAGAGAAGAAAGGGTCCTGTGCTTACAAAGTGTTTCTAGGGAACACGGGAATGCCTTAGAGTCACTGGTCAATTGGGTGACACCAGTGCATCTTGGCCAGTTAGTCCTCGCTCTGACTCAATGTGCCACATGTGGACACAAAGCTTATACCTACCCGCCAGAACACTGCTGGTCTGGGACTACATTTGAAAACAACTGATCTAATTGACTTAAACTAACATCCTCCAGGCTTATGATTCTATTCTAGGGCCTCTCCCCGCTCAGGATCATCCAATACTCATAGATTTTCATCTTTTCTTCCTATCAGTACCAGGGATCAGAACCTGCCTCTCACTTTCTTCTCCATCCTGGACCCACCCCAGACCCGGTCCTAGCCCCAACCTCGGCCCTAGCATTCCTCTCCAACTTTGAAGAAAATTGATTGTTACAATCAAGTGGTCCCAGAAAAAAGTTGAAAGGCTGCAGCCTTCTCAAGCTAGTAGAATGGAGTGGGCAATTCCTTAAATGTCTCACTGCACTGGAGATGTTACTTTAGATCTCTTTTTCTGGAGCTAGAGTGCTGCAGGTGAAATGCAAATAGCCATGTCAGTTATTATTTATGAGACTTTGGTCAAGTACTTAACCTTTCTGTGTTTCCTGTGAGGAGTAATAGAACAGTGCTGGCACATAGAAAGACACTTAATAAAAGCAGTTATTGCCCTCAGAAAGTTTCTGGGAGATAATATATGTAGCATCATTTAAAGAATTAAGAAAGAGTATAATCTGTCTATAGAAAGTATTTTATTACTATATTATGATTACAGAGTTTGCTACATTAATTGCTTTTATATTGATATCTACATCATTTTTAAATGTAAAAAGTAAAATATTTAAAAGTAAAAAGACAGATACAATATTTTAATTATTTAAATATTTTAAAAGGAATATATGTATTCTAGTAATTAATAAAATAGATATTGTACTTGTACTAATATAATACATATATTACATACATAATATGTTTACATATTATATCAAATCTCAGTTAATTATATTTGTTATAATATTATGTATATTATATAATACATAATTAAACATATAGAACAATATGTTAATTGTATTCATGTTGATTTATGCAAAATAATTTTAAAAATACATATCTATGTGCAAGGTATACATAAGATATATTAAAATATTACATATACAATTATTAATATAGAAAAATTGTTGAAAAGGTAAAATATATGGAGTATATATTATGTAGTATATATCATTAATATTGTTTATTATATGTAATATTATGTTATTTACTGTTTACTGTTATTTATCGTTATTCACATCTCAATCTCTTCTGCCACGTTAGTATTAATAAAGTTGTCATCACCAATCTTATTGGAAAGACACCCCAAATAAACAAATGTCATTGGATAATGGAAAGTTTCCTTCATTTCCTCAGTACGTTAAAAATGAAAAGTATAGTCTAGTCTTGGAAGTCTTGAGTACATATTCAATGCTTTTCCTTAATGCATGTTTTAAATAAGGAGCAATAATTAACAATGCCTTTCACCTCTAAGGCAGTATATTAACTACAAAGGCCTTAAAAATTTGATAATATTTTCAAGGTTCTTGTTAAAGAAAACAGTGTCAACCTCATAGGTGTCATTCACAGGCTTCTAGAATGTCTGGTTGTTCTAACTATCTCCCTTATCTTCCCACCATGGTGCCTGGAATTCCACTATTCCAGAATTACTAATTTAATAAATTGTGATTATTCTCCTCCTAAGAAGAGTTATTTTCTGATGGCATGTGACTATTTTGGATTATTTTGAGTTTAAAGGCAGCAAAAATATAAGAATAAAAGATAGGGAAAAATTCTTCCTGCTTCAGGCTTCTACATGGCTCCCACAAAAAGAAAAAATCAACATTGAGGTCTTTATTGTCTGTCTTATGCTTCAATATTTTGCCAAATTAAAGGCTGATATTATCATCAGTTATATGGCCCTAGTAAGACATGTGACTGACAGAAGTTAATCTAGAGGTATGTGCTAATGAATATTGAACCAAAGGTTAATGAACAAGCCCCATGGAAAAAGCAGTACACACAGAGAATTCAGTCCATTATGAATGGTGACTGGTTTAAAGTTGACTCTACTTAAATCTCTAAGTGTTTTAAGTGGGCAATCACTTAAAATCAAATATACCAATGATTATAATAATCCCTTCCATTTGTTCAAAGGATGACAGTATACAAAGGCTTTCCAAGGCATTTTCAGATCTTATCAAGGATGGTCTCTCATTTAAGACTTAGCCTAGACCAACCCTGTTTTGCAGCAGGTAATGAAGAGCCTTATTTTCCTCAGGGAGAAGCCAAGGCTCAGCCTGAGAAGTTAATATAAGGTCACAGAGGTAATAGTGGATCCAAGACTAAAATCTATCCCTTTGCAGCCAGTACACTTTCCATCCCATTGTGCTCTCTTTGAAGATACTTAGGGGTGTGGGATAAATAATATGTGTTTCCCCAGAACTGCAAGATCACCCTCTGAGTTCTATTTGGGAGAAAACTAGGAACTGAGCAAGTGTAGCCAGATGTTCTCTCTAGATAATTTTGATCCCCACTCTGCCTCTGTTAATGGGCAGAATTGTGTGCTCCCTATACTCATGTTACAATCTCAATCCTCACCACCTCAGAATGTAACAGTATTTGGAGATAAGCTCTTTAAAGAGGTGATTAATTTAAAATGAGACCTTTAAGGTGGGCCCTAATCCAATATGACTGGTGTCTTTTTTTTTAATTTTATTTTTTTCTGCTTTATAACAAATTTAATCAGTTATACATATACATATGTTCCCATATCCCCTCCCTTTTGTGTCTCCCTCCCACCGTCCCTATCCCAGCCCTCCAGGCAGTCACAAAGCACCCAGCTGATCTCCCTGTGCTATGCGGCTGCTTCCCACTAGCTATCTACCTTACGTTTGGTACTGTATATATGTCCATGTCTCTCTTTCGCTTTGTCACAGCTTACCCTTCCCCCTCCCAATATCCTCAGACTGGTGTCTTTATAAGAAGAAAAAGAAGCACCAGGGGTGGGCATGCACAGAGGGACAACCATGGTGAAGAGGCAGCAAGGGGGTGGCCATCTGCAAGCCAGGAGAGAAGCCTGGAACAAACCCTTCCCTTATGGCCCTCAGAGGCGCCCAACTCTGCTGGCACCTTGATCTTGGAATTCTAGCCTCCAGAACTGTGAGAAAATAAATTTCTGTTATTTCAGCTATCCATTCTGTGGCACTTGTTTATAGCAGCCCTAGCAAACTAATACTAACACCAACACAATGTGTTTGAAGCCCCCAAGTGGAAAAAGTAATGAAGAAGAAGCTTTGGGAAACATCAGTGCAGCAAAGCTTTACATTAACATTTTAACTCCTAGAGAGCAGACCTTCCAGTCCCCATGAACATATCTTACTGGTTATTTACAACAGGGATGGTTATGGCAGCCTGTTATGCCCAAGCTAAACCTTTTATTTAACCATCTGTGAGTGGCTTGTTCTGAGCATTTTTATTCTCTGTTATGTCCCAGCAACCTTCCTCTTCCCCTCCATCAGTCTTTCCTTTCTCCTCACTCTTTTCTCTCTTCTGCTCTGGCTTCTCTCATCTCCCTTCTCTTCCTTCTACCCTGTACCCTCTCTCCTTTTTCTCTTGTCTCCCTTCTCTCTGATCTTTCCCATTCTCTCTCCCTTTTCCTGTGTTTTCTCCTCTCTCCCTCCCCTCACTTATATTTTCCCCTCTTCTGTCTCCCCTACTTATCCTCTTTCCTCTCAAAACAAATTCTTTAAAAAGGACAGATTTTCAATCGTCTTCACCATAGTGCAAGCATTCTTCAATATGAAATATGCTATAGGGTGTTTTCTCTGAATTCAACAGGCACTTTAAAGACATAAATGGCTTATACAACCCCTCCTGGAATGGCAGCCATCAGAGAAGAGATGCAGAGGAAATTCTGGGTGGGCACACAGCTTTCCATGGTACCCAAAGTTATACTACCAGGCAGACATCAACACTAACTCTTCAAAAGTTCTCCTGCAGCCACTTTTGAGCTAAAATCTCCTTGAGATTCCTGAACTCTTTCAGATATATTTAAAGTAGTCTGAGTCAGTGGGTGTGGGAAGGAGAAGGCTGCAAACACTGGCTGGCAGGAATGACTGAAATGAATAGCGATTCTTGAACCTATTGGTATAAGATCAAGCTGGGATTTGAAGGTTAGAGGACAGATTTTCAGCATCCATCATGTGTTAGGTATATGTTTGTCTTCTCCAAGGCGTTTCTTGCCATATTCACATAAGCATTACAAAATGGAAATCTCTCAACATTGAAATCAACATTGGAGATTCCCCCATTCTCTTTGACTCCTTCTTTGTAGGAAACAAATGGTGAAGAACTTCTCAGCTTGCCACAAAAGAGCATTCTCAACTCTCCACTGAAGCTTATTGGATTTCATCTTATATATAGTATAACATACTTATAACCCATAAAAAGAATTCTTAAATTACAGAAGAAATATGGCTTAACACTTCTCCTCTGGCCCAAAGAAAATAATGGTATCCCAATAAAGTCATTATTAAAAGTAATGGATGGGCAAAGCCTGGAAAAATCATTTTCGAAAATTTCCAAGCAGGACGAAACAGGAAAATGTCTGGGTTTCACAGTGTTATTTAACAAACACACACTGTCTGCTCAGGGGACCTGCATCTCCTCAGTCATGAATTAAACATCATCTTGTGGTGCCCCTTTTTGTAATGATGGCAAAATCTGTGATTTCCAGGTGTGGTTTCAGGGCAGAAATAAAAATGAAAACCAGTGAAAGTTTCTAGTTTTAGATCCTAGAAGTATTAATTACCAAGGTTTATCTTGAGTGACAAATGAATAAGACAATACTAAATGAGATTTTCAAAGCATTAGAAGGCACCATTGCTGAAAAGCAAACAATCGGAATACTGATCTTTTGATGGATGTGGGCACTCTTTTTCGTATAAACTGTATAAAGCATCACAGCAGACCTAGGGTAAATTTTAAAGTCATGGATATGGACCACCATTTATTCTCTAGCTGGTCCTTTCTGTATAGTTTCTGCATATGTTTCCCCTTTAGAATTTCTTAATCCTTTTTTCTTCTTTCTTACCCTACTCTTCTTATGTAAATTTGTTCTCATGAGTATTAGCATCTCACGTCTAAAGAAGAAATTTCAGTTATCAGTCCCAGGCAGGATACATTTGATATCTTCACTGTTTAGTAAGTATGGAGCTTCTGTTTGTCAACCATCCCTGAAAAGAGATTCCATATAAATATCTATATCACTGCAATGCCTATACCTCCACTAGGGTGTTTATGTGCACAGCTATTGCCATAGGTCTAGAGAAGTGACTTCTTTCTGTAAAGGACCTGGCAGAAGTTTCATTATTTTTAGCTACAGCCAAAGTCCAACTGATTGTTGATTAAAAAAAGAAAGAAAAGAGGGAATGAACAAAACATAACTGTCTTTCCAGAGTGAATAAACAATCTCTTACACAGTAATTAAAAAGTTCAGGGGGCACCTTCAAGGTGGCAGAGGAGTAAGACATGGAGATCACCTTTCTCCCCACAAATACATCAAAACTATATCTACATGTGGAACAACTCCTACAGAACACCTACTGAATGCTGGCAAAAGAACTCAGACTTCCCAAAAGACATGAAACTCCCCATGTACCTGGGTAGGCAAAAGAAAAAAGGAAAAACAGAGTCAAAAGAATAGGGATGGGACCTGCACCACTGGGAAGGAGCTGTGAAGGAGGAAAAGTTTCCACACACTATGAAGTCCCTTCTCTGGTGGAGACAGGGTGTGTGTGTGGGGGAACTTTTGGAGCCATGAAGGAGAGCACAGCAACAGGGGTGCTGAGGGCAAAGCAAAGAGATTCCCGCACAGAGGATCAGTGCCGACCAGCACTCACCAGCCTGAGAGGCTTGTCTGCTCACCCACAAGGGTGGGCGGGGGCTGGTAGCTGAGGCTCAGGCTTCGGAGTTCAGATCCCAGGGAGAGGACTGGGGTTGGCTGCGTGAACACACCCTGAAGGGGGCTAGTGCAACACAGCTAGCTCGGAGGGAGTCTGGGAAAATGTCTGGAACTGCCTAAGAGACAAGAGACCATTATTTTGGGGTGTGCGAGGAGAGGGGATCCAGAGCACCACTTAAATGAGCTCCAGACATGGGCGTGAGCCATGGTTATCAGCGCAGACAGCAGAGACAGGCATGACATGCTAAGGCTGCTGCTTCAGCCATCAAGAAACCTGTGTGCAAGCACAGGTCACTATCCACACCTCCCCTCATGCGAGCCTGTGCAGCTGCCACTGCCAGGCTCCTGTGATCCAGGAACAACTTCCCCAGGAGAACACATGGAGCGCCTCGGGCTGTTGTAATGTCACACTGGACTCTGCTGCCACAGGCTGGCTCCACATTCCGTACCCCTCCCTCCCCCTGGCCTGAGTGAGCCAGAGACCCCTAATCAGCTGCTCCCTTAATCCTGTCCCGTCTGGGTGGGGAACACATGCCCTCAGGCGATCTACACGCAGAGGTGGGGCCAAATCCAAAGCTGAGATCCAGGAGCTGTGCAAACAAAGAAGAGAAAGGGAAATCTCTCCATGCAGCCTCAGGAGCAGTGGATTAAATCTCCGCAATCAACTTGATGTACCCTGCATCTCTGGAATACCTGAATAGACAATGAATCATCCCAAAATTGAGGTGGAGGATTTTGGGAGCAACTGCAGACCTGGGGTTTGCTTTCTGCATCTAATTTGTTCTGGTTTTATGTTTATCTTAGTTTAGTATTTAGAGCTTATTATCGTTGGTAGATTTGTTTATTGATTTGGTTGCTCTCTTCCTTTTTAAAATTTATATATATATATATATATAGATATATATATATATATATATATATATATATATATATATATTTCCTTTTTCTCTTTTTGTGAGTGTATATGTGTATGCTTCTTTGTATGATTTTTATCTGTATAGCTTTGCTTTTGCCATTTGTTGTAGGGTTCTGACTGTCTTTTTTTATTATTATAGTTTCTAGTGCTTGTTATCATTGGTGGATTTGTTTTTTGCTTTGTTTGCTCTCTTTCATTCTCTCTTTTTTATTTTTATATTTTAAATATTTTTTTTCTATTTTAATTATTTTATTTTATTTTATTCTTTCTCTCTTTCATTTCTTTCTTCATTTCTTTCTTTCTTTCTTTCTTCCTTCCTTCTTTCTTTCTTCCTTCCTTTCTCTCTCTCTCTCTCTCTTTCTTTCTTTCTTCCTTCCTTCCTTCCTTCCTTTCTTTCTCTCTCTCTCTCCCTTTCTTTCTTCCATTCTTTCTTTCTTTCTTCCTTCCTTTCTTTCTTTCTTTCTTTCTTTCTTTCTTTCTTTCTTTCTTTCTTTCTTTCTTTCTCTCTTTTCTTCTGAGCTGTGTGGCTGACAGAATCTTGGAGCTCTGGCCAGGTGTTAGGACTGAGTCTCTAAGGTGGGAGAGCTGAGTTCAGGACATTGGTCCACCAGAGACCTCCAAGCCTGATGTAATATCAAATGGCAAAAGCTCTCCCAGAGATCTCCATCTCAATGCTAAGACCCAGCTCCACTCAACGACCATCAAGCTAGAGTGCTGGACACCCTATGCCAAACAACTAACAAGACAAGAACACAACACCACCCGTTAGCAGAGAGGTTGCCTAAAATCATAATAAGTTCACAGACACCCCAAAACACACCACCAGACATGATACTGCCCACCAGAAAGAAAAGATCCAGCCTCATCCACCAGAACACAGGCACCAGTCCCTGTGTTCTGTGCCCCCCAAGAAAACTACTAAAGCTAATCAATGAATCTGGTAAAGTAGCAGGATACAAAATTAATGCACAGAAATCTCTTGCACTCCTATACATTAATGATGGAAAATCTGAAAGGGAAATTAAGGAAGCACTCCCATTTACCATTGCAACAAAAAGAATAAAATACCTAGGAATAAACCTACCTAAGGAGACAAAGGACCTGCATGTAGAAAACTATAAGACACTGATGAAAGAAATTAAAGATGATACCAACAGATGGAGAGATATACCATGTTCTTGGATTGGAAGAATCAATATTGTGAAAATGACTATACTACACAAAGTAATCTACAGATTCAGTGCAATCCCTATCAAACTACCAATGGCATTTTTCACAGAACTAGAACAAAAAATTTTCACAATTTTTATGGACACACAAAATACCCTGAATAGCTGAAGCAATCTTGAGAAGAAAAACAGAGCTGGAGGAATCAGACTCCCTGACTTCAGACTATACTACAAAGTTACAGTAATCAAGACAATAGGGTACTGGCACAAAAACAGAAATATGGATCAATGGAACAGGATAGAAAGCCCAGAGATAAACCTATGCAAATATGGTCACCTTATGTTTGATAAAGGAGGAAAGAATATATAATGGAGAAAAAACAGACTCTTCGATAAGTGGCGCTGGGAAAACTGGACAGCTACATGTAAAAGAATGAAATTAGAACACTCCCTAACACCATACATAAAAACAAACTCAAATGGATTAAAGACCTAAATGTAAGGCCAGACACTATCAAACTCTTAGAGGAAATTATAGGCAGAACACTCTATGACATACATCACAGCAAGATCCTTTTTGACCCACCTCCTAGAGGAAATAAAAACAAAAATAAACAAATGGGAGATAATAAAACTTAAAAAGCTTTTGCACAGCAAAGGAAACAATAAACAAGATGAAAAGACAGCCCTCAGAATGGGAGGAAATATTTGCAAGTGAAGCAACTGACAAAGGATTAATCTCCAAAATTTACAAGTAGCACATGCAGCTCAATATCAAAAAAACAAAAAGCCTAATCCAAAAATGGGCAGAAGACCTAAATAGACATTTCTCCAAAGAAGATATACAGATTGCCAACAAACACATGAAAGGATGCTCAGCATCACTAATCATTATAGAAATGCAAATGAAAACCACAATGAGGAATCACCTCACACCAGTCAGAATGGCCATCATCAAAAAATCTACAAACAATAAATGGTGGAGAGGGTGTAGAGAAAAGGGAACCCTTTTGCACTGTTGGTGGGAATGTAAATTGATACAGCCACTATGGAGAACAGTATGGAGGTTCCTCAAAAACTAAAAATAGAACTACCATATGACCCAGCAATCCCACTACTGGGCATATACCCTGAGAAAACCATAATTCAAAAAGAGTCTTGTACCAGAATGTTCATTGCAGCTCTATTTACAATAGCCAGGACATGGAAGCAACCTAAGTTCCATTGGGAAATGAATGGATAAAGAAGATGTGGCACATATATATAATGGAATATTACTCAGCCATAAAAAGAAACAAAGCTTAGTTATTTGTAGTGAGGTAGATGGATGTAGAGACTGTCATACAGAGTGAAGTGAGTCAGAAAGCGAAAAACAAATATCGTTTGTTAACACATATATATGGAATCTAAAAAACAAAAGGTTCTGAAGAACCTAGGGGTAGGACAGGAATAAAGATAGAGACATAGATAATGGACTTGAGGACATGGGGAGGGAGAAGTGTAAGCTGTGATGAAGTGAGAGAGTAGCATGTACATATATACACTACCAAGTGTAAGATAGATAGCTAGTGGGATGCAGACGCAGAGCACAGGGAGATCAGCTTGGTGCTTTGTGTCCACCTAGAGGGGTTGGATAGGGAGGGTGGGAGGGAGATGAAAGAGGGTGGAGGGTGGAGATATGTGGATGTATGTATATGTATAGTTGATTCAATTTGTTATACAGCAGAACCTAACACACCATTGTAAAACAATTATACTCCAATAAAGATGTTAAAAAAATGTTCAAATTTATATCTACCTCTTTTTCTATATATCTGTGTTGAACTGTATAAAATAGAAATTTCAGAAATGGGTGATTTGGAAATATAAATAAAGGAGGTTTCGTGAGAACTGTAAGTACAGCAAAAATATGCACTGGATTTTCTTTCTTTTTTTTTTAAAGATAGTCATTGCAGTACTGTTTTTATTTATTTATCTATCTATTTATCTATTTATCTATCTATCTGTTTATTTATTTATTTATGGCTGTATTGTGTCTTTGTTGCTGTGCATGGGCTTTCTCTAGTTGCGGTGAGCAGGGGCTACTCTTTGTTGCAATGTGCGTGCTTCTCATTGTCATGCTTTCTCTTGTTGCAGAGCATGTACTCTAGGTGTGCAGGCTTCAGTAGTTGTGCCACATGAGCTCAATAGCTGTGGCTTGCGGGCTCCGGAGCTCAGGGTCAGTAGTTGTGGCACATGGGCTTAGTTGCTCCACAGCATGTGGGGTCTTCCTGGGCCAGGGCATAACCCATGTCCCTTGCATTGGCAAGCAGATTCTTAACCACTGCACCACCAGGGAAGCTCTGCACTGAATTTTCTTCAGACTGCCTGATTCACACATCTGTCCATTATTGCTGTAAGGACACTTGCTATTTATCTTGCTTCAATTCTAAAGGTTGTGATGGAAAAGGATCATTGACTAATCTGGAGAGATTCAACTCTCACAACTATTTTAGCCACACACATGTTTCTTTACTCACAGTGTCATTGGACTTTCATTCTATAGTATCTATAACACCAAATCACTTGGGGAAGATTGAATGGAAAATTCCTCTATTTCAAAATTTGCTTTCAATCCTGACTCCTTTAAAATGATCTAAACCTTCTGTGTCTCATTTTATTTTTCTATCCAATGGTCATATTAGGGTATGTGATATTTAAGTTTCCTGATAATCATTTTGTGGAAGTGATCTGGATCAAACTCACTCTGCACTAGTCCTAGCATTGGGGAAAAAAATCCACACAATATAGCAAAGAGAACAGAAAGTTTACTGTATTTCCTTTCCTTGTTGCTCTGTCATAAGGATCTGAGTTTGCCTCTTCAGGACAAGTGACACAAGAAAATAGGCAGAAATAAGTATGAGGCAATTTGGAGTTTACAAACCAGCAAGATACTTTTAACTTTTCCAAGTGTTCACAAGGCTAATATAAGTAGAAGCTTTTGATGACAGTTGCACAGGAATCCATTTTCAGATTTTGTGTCTTCCAGGTAAACCCTGGCTAGGCCTTTGTTTATCAACCTTCTCCATCAATTTATGATTATTTAAACACTTGAAATAACATGATTTCTAATCCCCAGAGGCATAAAAGAGATGTGATAAGTACACTATCTACATTATGTCTATATCCTTATCTATTCTCTCTCCCTATAAATATGTTAGATAGATAAATATAGATTGTATATACATGTTGGCAACTGTAACTCATGGATAGCAGCCCCTGAATCTATCAAAAGAAAATGTTGAAGTACATTTTCACACAGATGGAGCTTTGAGGCTTATCTGATGATTTTCTGCCTCTATGTCTTCATTTTCCAACTTTCTTCTCACTCATTGTCTTTGGGCAGTTGTGGAGTCTGTGGAATGTCTGCTTTTGTCTGTGTGTAAGGTAAAGAGATTGTTTTCTTGGGAATAGCATAGGCTGGTTTTAAAATTATAGGCAACTTTTTTCACTTCATAGGAAATTTGCTTCATTAGGATTTTATATGGATTTTCTGAAACTACTTGCCTCCTCCTGCAGAATTTTTGTCATTATGAAGACAGAAGATTCCTCCTGGATGGTCAATAAATAGGCGATCTTCTAAAACAAAGAATGCTAGAAAGTCCAGATTCAGGTTGTGGATTTGGCAACCAGAATAAGGTAAGCCAGGAGACAGGTTTAGTCTTGATACAGTAGAAATTAAACTAGGAGTTAAATAAGGTTTTAAAGAAGTGGAATAAAGGAAATCATGATCAGGGAACCCATGTTCCCTGGAGTAAGGAGATACTTACACCTGGTATTATAATATCCAGAAAGCTATCATGGTAATACAAATAATTATTTGTGATTATTCACAGTGTTAAAGAAAAATAGATCTGTAGTAGATTATTGATGAAATGTACATCAGAAATCAGCTGGCCCAGTGGTTTCCACAATCATTGGGACAGCTTTATTCATATGATGCACATCTGTGCCTTTCACTGAAAATTCTTGATCTAGGTCAATTGTTCATTTTATAGATACAGAGACAGTGACTCAGAAAGGTTAAGTGACTGCAAATCAAAGTTATTGTTTATGAACATGTTGGGAGCAGCATAAATCCTCGGGCGCACCAGGGTGCCTTTCTTTGTGATGAAGGAGGTGTTGTTTTACTTTTACAGTCATAGAATTGGGGAACCATTTGGTTCCTCTTGTATTATTCTTAAATCTCAGGAGTTCAGCACTACCACCTTCTTCCCTTTCAAAAGGTACCCATGTCCCACCCACATTTGCAGCTCCACATTACTCAAAAGCTAAAGGTTTTGAATTCTGCTTCTACTTAGTGAAACACAATAGCATCGTTTTTTAGCCATTGGAAAAGGTGATCATCTTTTTTTACAGAGCTGAATTGGTTGTTTTCTTCCCTCTAGCTCTGTGAAAGATGCATATTTGTTTTCATGTTTTCTGTTTCGGTCTTTTTACATTTTCATGAAAAATCCAGTTGATAATCCCTTATTACCTATATTTAGCAAACCTCAAAAGCTTCCTCCAAATACAGCCTGGTGGAGCTTTGGCCTCAGGCAAACTTCAGGTGGCTGTGGCCAAAAACAGTAACTCTCATCTGAGTGAGTTACAAACTAAACAGAAGGTATTTGGCATCTTAAAACCGATATTAGAATATTGTCTGGGAATCCACCTTGGTTCTACTGAGCCTGCAAAAGGCCTCACTTACTATTTATTCCTCACGCATCCATCAAAATGGATTGTTATTCAGTGAGCAGAAGTGCAGGTGTTACATTGAAGAGTTGCAAAGGGAGCCATTTTGCATTAACAATAGAGGTTTATTACACATACTTGTGCTTTATAGTTCAAAACACAGACTTCGAGTCTCTAAACCCCTCCACTGTTTGGCTTCCATTTTTTTCTCATACACCCATGAAAACACCCTGCAACCAAGACAGTGGACTTACCCAACAACCCTGAAAATTTTCTCATGCCTCTTTGTAATTCCTCCCTTCTAGCTCTTCTCCCAAACCCCTTGCAAAACAATCACTGATCTGCTTTGTGTCTCTGAACATTAGTTGGCATTGTAACTGAGCTTTACATTGTGTCGTGAAAGCCTCTACAGTGTTTTTGTTCTTGGCATACTGTCACATGTTTGTTGATAGATATTCCAAAGTTCTTTGGGAAATATGAGTTTAACGCTGCATCTTCAAAGTCCTCGGCCTCTCTCTCCTACAAGGTAGTGTGTTTCAAAATAAGAAATCAAGTCTTGAGGCAAATCATTGTCATCTGTCAGCTCAATAAAGCCATTAATAATGTTGCTAACTGGAAGAAATGCTAAATTTCAACCAGATGAAGCCAAATTATCAAACCAAAAGTTGGTTTGATAAAACTAGTTATTTTATCTTTCATGGAAGGCAAAATTGCCTTATGGCCAATTAGTTATACAGGGAAAATGTTTGCAGCAAAGATGTCTATGGTAAAGATACTTACAGCAAAAGTACCTAGAACCATATTGTATAGAGCCATGTTTACCAAGATACTGAGATAAATCTATTTATGGTAACCTATCCAGTGCTGGGCAGTATTTGAGGTTTGCTATTCCTGTGGTTACCAGTGTTGAGAGCTGTTGTTTCTATGTATACCTGAGACTTCAAATTCCTCTAGTTAACTTTTTTGTTTTCTATCTTGGAACTTTACTTTGGGTTCTTACTCTGAGAGTGTCTGACTTGTGCATCTCTCTGAGCTGAAATACATTGTTACTATTATCGCAGGTTTGTTAACCTGGGATGCAGTGAAGGAGACCAGTCTTAACGTCTGATTTAAATATCAATGTTTGGTGTCCACAGTGGGCCCGTTTCTAAGGGGTGGGGCCCATTTCTAAGGAGTGTGCCCCTTATAATTGATTCTGACCCTTATCCAGGGGTGGAGCTTTTTCTCCCTCCCCTAATTCCTTCTCTGGCTTAAATGGATATCATCCTCCAATGTTCTCAGTCTACTCACCAGATGCAATCCACCCCTTTAGATAAAGTGTTGCGTTTTTGTTTTGGGTTTTTTTTTTTTTTCTCTTTTGTTTTTCATCTGAGAGAGGACAGTTTGTCAAGAAAGAGTTTCCTTCTCTCAGTTACAATGGTACAATCTGGAAATATGTACCTCCGAATATTAAATCTTTTGTTCTACAAGGGTTGTGGGTCTTCAGCAGTGGCTGCTGTTCCCTTCTCCAGAAAGCACCATGAGGATAACTTTCTCCATATTTTCCCCTTTCTTTCCTGTGATTTCCTGGTGGGGTTCTTTGAGGAAAAGCTTGCAATATTATGAAACCTTCCTATGAATTTGATTGCCTAGGGGCTCCACATTTTCACACTAGAACACTCTTAACCTCCAAAAATGTATTCATCAAAACCTCTAGTATAATGTTTTCAACAGCTTACCAATGGCTTCTACTCCAGGCAAGCAAATGTTTGGATACTGTGTCTCAAGCAGGTGTTTGTTTCTCTCGGTCTCAGGATTGCCATCTATGACCTTGATTTCTGATGGATTCATGAAAAGTTATTTATCAGATATCTGTTCAGCTTTTCTTTCTTAAGGGTGGGAGGCTTTTTTCTTCACTCTTTACTTACCTAGGCTAAAACCAGATGTCCACCCACTTACATAATAACTGAGGTTTTAAAATATTCTCCATCTCCTAGTTATACAACTGTCCATTGGTTTTGTTTGTTCTCTTTGTTGTTCTGTATAGTTTTTCAGGGCAAGGTATGTGGAGATATTCATATTAAGAAGTCATCATCAACTCATGGACTAGTTGCCTTTATCCAATCCTGAAAAATCATTTCTCATTGATAGCATGCTTCTCTGTAGGCTTTGATTTACCAGAATTAAAATGATTCTCTCTGGAATAGTAACTTTGATGATTCAGTTTTTCTGTCTCATCTAGGCTAATTCTAGTCTGACTTAAAGAGAGCTAGCTTTAATTACATGGAATATTCTGAATAAGTTCTAACTAAAGCAGAACCCTGTAAGACTGGCCCATCTTGGGGCACAAGCACCAAATTTCTGTGGTTAAAATTTAATTTGAATTGGCATTAATAATTGTATTACTTCTTCCTTTTATAAGGCTTAGAGTTTACTAAAATTTCTAGATGATTGTCTCATAAACTAATGACATAGTTAAAATTCCATTATTTTTCATTTTTACAAATGACTTTTCCAACTAAATTTGCTATTTTGTACTTAATGTTCTTAAACGTCTTATTGTTTTGGGTATTGCATTCCTGATTACTTTAAATATATAATTTTAATTATACAAGGTATTAATTATCTTTTACAAATTTGCTAAACATTCTATCTGTCATTTATCACAATGTTGAGAAGATTGTGCAGAGTGGGATCAAGACAGAACCAGAGAAATTTCCATCTAGGTTGGGACAGAGCTTTTAACCAAGGCTCTGTGCATTAGTTATTAATCTGTCAATGGATCTATATAATTTATTTATTAATGAGCTGAATTTCAGCCTTATATCTACAATGTCTGAAGAAGGCTGCTGAATGCTTATTTGATATAATGAAAAAAAATTATCTCTATGCATTCTTAACCCTACAATTTGTTCTTAATGAATTTATGTTATTTTCAACAGATTATAGTACTCCTTTGAAATTTCTTATATTACATTTTCAATAAATATGAGAATTGAGCCAAATAGAATTTACTGGTCTCTAGAATCCACTGTTCCTTCCCTTTCTTTCTCCTTTCCTTTCTCTTTCTTTTAATTAAATATTTATCACACTCAGATCTATTTACAACTTTGCCATTACTCACTCTTTCTGAGAAATTAGCAAGAAATAGTGAGATAACATGTTCAAAACCTGCTAGGATTCCAAGTAAAATTTACCTCTGCTTTTACAGCACCTAGATGAATTCTTGGTAATTAGAAATTTATTAGTATTTTTAACCTACCTTGAGTTATAGTTTTCTCTTCACATTATTTATCACATCATTTTAACTTGAAAATAAATTTATTTAATGAAGTTAAATTTTAAATATTAAAGCAGGATTCTCTTATTTCCTTAGGATATTTTATGGGTTTTTTTTTAAATTAATTTATTTATTTATTTTGCGGTACGCGGGTCTCTCACTGCTGTGGCCTCTCCCATTGCAGAGCACAGGCTCCAGACGCGCAGGCTCAGCAGCCATGGCTCACAGGCCCAGCCACTTCGCAGCAGGTGGGATCTTCCCGGACCGGGGCATGAACCCGTGTCCCCTGCATCAGCAGGCAGACTCCCAACCACTGTGCCACCAGGGAAGCCCTATTTTATGTTTTAAATAATGTACTCAGGATGTTTTTTAACTTCTGTTAAAAACAATAATTATTTTGAAAGGATTTATTTGAATTTCTAAGTATTCTTTATATTTGCAAATGCAATAATTGAAAGTTTCCAATTCCTCTAGCTTGGGATTTTTCTTTGTGTTAAATGGTTACAATGATTAAGTGTATAAATGAAATATTATAGGGGATTTATCACCAGTTATACAAAATGAGTAATAACCAAAATTAATAGTCATTACATATATTCTCACAGCTCTGCTACTAAACTTAGTTAGTATAGTCCAATGACAGATTCACCCATATCTTCTGTCCAAAACATAATTAAAAATTAAAATTATCATGTTAAAATATCATCCTTAGTAGAAGATATCTAACCATAAATCAACAAAATGTGATTATGGCTCATATCTCGAGTTTGCCAATGGAAGTAGAAGTAATATAATAATAAGTCCATGAGGGCTTCCCTGGTGGTGTAGTGGTTGAGAGTCCGCCTGCCTATGCAGGGAACACGGGTTCATGCCCTGGTCCGGGAAGATCTCACATGCCAAGGAGCAGCTGGGCCCGTTAGCCATGGCCGCTGAACCTGCACGTCTGGAGCCTGTGCTCCACAACGGGAGAAGCTACAACAGTGAGAGACCCGCGTACCACAAAAAGATAAATAAATAAATAAAATAAATCCATGAATATACAGCATATAGGAGATAGGACTATGTGATAAGTATACTGTTTCATTTACAAACGAACTTAAGCTATAGATAGATAGATATAGATAGATAGATAGATAAAATGTATAATGCAGTGTAACAAGTTCAATAGACATTTATGACTGTTTAGAAATTTTAATTTTATGTTTTGATTATATCCAGTTAACTTTTGAACTTGAAACATCATTGTAGTATACATTTGTTCACCGAAATTATTGACATATGCTTAACATTATGTGTATATATATATATGCATATCTATATGCATATATATTCTTATGAATGTATTATTTGAAGAAAGGGAACAAAGCAAAGAGTCTTTTTTAATAAAGGGTTTAATCCGAACTCACTTAGGATGCCAAATTTAGACTTTGGCTATGTTTTCTTTCTTTATGTTCTTTCTTTTTCTTCCTTCTTTCCTTCCTTCCTTTTTCTTCCTTCTTTCCTTCCTTCCTTTGTTTCCAAGTGATCATGTGTAAAAAATTCTGACATTAAGCTCTAGCAACCTGAATGTCTATGCCTGTATTAAGTGGAAGGTTTGCTCTGAGACCCACATCTCCAAGGCATCAGAAGTGCTCACTTTGATACATGTGAGTCAGCTGAAATTCTTAGTTTCATATCTACCATACCATGTATCTCCCACTATTCCTTAGGTCCCTCTGTCTCATGTTTATTTCCATGCCTGATTCCTTTTCCTTTATACAGTCTCAAATGTTGTGAGTTTCAAAATTCTTTTCTTGGCCTACATCTTAGTTTCGATCTCCATTTTCCCACTTGTGACCATCCATTCTCCATGTTCCAGGATGATAGATGGATTCCTAAGTACTGATGGATTCCTAACTCACTAACTTAGGTCAGTATTCTGGTTCCAGACTTATATTTTCAAATGCCTTCTGAAAGCCCCAACTATGTGTCTCCAACTCATAATCCCCTTATTCATTAATTTAAAAAAGAGTTACTGAGTTGTACTCTGTGCTAGAATTAAGTGCTTGAGATCCTTCAGTTAACAAACAGACAATGATCTTTAGCTTTGTGAAGGTTACATAATCATGTGTGTGTGTGTGTGTGTGTGTGTGTGAGAGAGAGAGAGAGAGAGACAGAGAGAGAGAGAGAGAGAGAGAGAGAGAGAGAGAGTCAGAGAGAGACAGAGGTAGATAATAAGTAATTCACAAACATTGTGCTATTTTATTTATTTATATTTGTAAATAAATTTATATTTATAAATAAAATGTATATAAATTGTGCTATTTTATATATGAACAAGGTGGTGTTATGAAAAAAATATGTTCACCTTAGGGTAAGGTAACCAGGAATGCTTGGGAATTGTGGTCCTTACAACTTTAAATAGAATTTTTAGTGTAGGTTTTGTTTTGTAGATTTATTTAAGCAAAGAGTTGAAGGAGATGTAGGAATAAGGCCTTGCATCTCTAAGGTGGAGCAATCAAGGCAGAGCGAATGCAATGCAAATGTTGTACCGCAGGGATGAGCCTGGGTCTTCTGGGGCCATCAGGAGACTGGTGCTTACCAGAGAGTGCAAACTAGGAGGCGAGCAGGAAAAGACATCAGGGAGGCAATGCAGACCAAGCCTGCAAGTCCACATGAGCTGCTGTAGACTCTGATTTTTATTCAGAATCAGAGGGGAAATCACTGCAAGGTCCTGAGCAAAGGAATAACTACTCTGTCTGCTGGATTACTTTACCATCCAACTGTTCAAAACTCAAATGAGTTATTCCATTTACTTAATCCCCCAACCCAGCCCTCCTGCCCTAGCTTAATTTCTTAGGAAATTCACCCTGTCTCCCAAGCCAGAAATGAAATAGAAATTTATTTCTTGCTCATATAATAGTCCAATGTAGGTGTTTCTCATCAGCAGGTGACTCTCTCCCACTCAACAATTCAAAGACCAAGGTTTTTGCATCTTATGGTTCTTCTGTCCCTTAGGACCTCATTAGCAGACAGCCAGCAAAAGGAGAAAGAAGACCTGGAGGAGGGTCCTCTCCTCCAGAGGTAGCTCACACCCCTTCCTCCCTGTTCTATTAATGAGAACTCAAATATATGGCTTGCTTCAGTGAGACAGAGGCTGGGAAACATAGTCTAGCTGGGTACTCAGAGAGAAAAGACTTGGATAAACAGATAAACATTCTTTTACTCATCAAATAATAGTTAAATTAATTGATTTGACAAACTAAAAACTTTTGTCAAAACTTTTCTTCTTTATTCAGGTCATATCCTTGCTACCTGAATTTATGGAAAAGTCTAACTCTTCTCTAAGATTTCAGTCTTTTCTATAAATGTCCTGTTTCTGACATGAAAATGTGGTCATTTTCAAACATTTCCAGGAGCTCCCCACAACTCCTTACACTGATACTCGAGCCCTTGCCTGATCAGATATAAAGACTTGTCTGACCTCAGATTCCACTGACCTTGTTGAGACTGTTTCCACGGTGCCATGTTATCTGCTGTCCCCAAATCATCTGTGTCCTGTCACAGGCTCCAGGTGCCATATACACATGGTAAATGCCAACTTTTCAAGTAGTGGATTTGTCTCCTGTAAGACCACCTCAAACCTCGCCAGAAAATTCCAAGGAATGAATGCTTGGTGGGCTTCATGTCCCACAGCTACTTAGTTGTGACCCGGGACACAGTGGCTCTGGACATGATAGGAAACAGATGCATTTTGTTTACTACAAAATTGATTCAACACGACAATGTCTCATTCTCTTTCTCTCTCTCTCTCTCGCCTTCCCCCCTCACTTTTCACTTTTACTCTCTTTTTCTTTCCTCTTTTCTTTCTTTCTTTCTTTCTTTCTTTCTTTCTTTCTTTCTTTCTCTTTTCTTTGTTTCTTTTATCTTCCATCCTTCTTCTCTCTCCCACTCTCCCCCACTCTTTCTTTCTTTCTTCTTCTCATTTTTCACCTAGGCAGTGTTTAGAGTGTTTGAGCTGGAGTACCTCATATTTTCAAAGTATGGGTTGAATAATGTAACATTGAAGATTTCATCTAGCACCAGAAATGATGAATTCTAAAGGTCATGAACGTGAGGCCTCATCTTTTATAGCACCTGCATTGTGATGCCTGGATTGAGTTTGTGAGGCCAGTGTTTCCTACAGACCCCAGAATACTCTCCAGAAACCACTATCTACATACATCACATTTGTTGGACACAGACCATCTGATCAATATTAGATTTCTGGGGGGTAAAGAATTCAGATGCTATTTAATAGTAAGACCTTTCAAGGTCAAAAAAAGATGTCTATTCCTATCTCCTTCTCCAACCCATCTGAAAAATATTTGGAAATTAAGCAGGTGTGTAACATGTGAGTTTTCTTTAAGATGGAATTGCCTACTCCTTTTGGTTCTGACTGCCAACGGCATTTTTATAATTAATTTAACATTAGATAGACATGAAGAAACATATTTCTCATCTTGGCAGGAGGCCATACAAGGTAATTGGGGACACAGTACTCTTTTATTTCAAATTGGTATTATTTTTTCATGTCTTGCATCAATATTTTTCTTATACTGAAGGAAGACAGAACTGTGTGCACCTGCAGCTTTGTTATCTACTATTAATGCTTCTCCACAAGTGGTTCAAGGTGTATTTATCAGTGTCTTGAACTTATTTATTCTTCATTGAAGTTACAGTTATTAAATTATCCTTAAAAATCAATTATGTGTCAAAGAAAAAAACTCATTTTAGAAAGATTTGTGTGTGTGTTTGAGAATAGAGAATTTTAACTATATAAAAATTACAATGACTAGCACATATTAGCCACCCAATAAGTATTTGTTAACTATGTTCTTCCCTTTTATTTTTCTATGTTGGATAAGATAAGGTAAAACCCACTAAAACAAGAACAAAAACTAACAAAACAATAAAATAAGTGTTTACTAAAAACTCTTCAGAAAAACATTTTGAACTATTTTTTTTCATATTAATTGTAATGAGAATTTTTGGAATTTTAATTCATATTTTCTCCTCCACCAAAGGGAGTCTCAAGAAAAAAAAAAATAGCTTCATTATAAAATGACACCTGACATACAACGAATCAATTGACTTCACAAGCCCGGGATAAACTTCCACAAATTCACGATTTAGTTTCATTATGTTGATGCCATACAAACATACATTTATAAGACACATTATTTATACTCTTTCTACATTAATTTCTTCAAATTTACTTCTGGAAAAAAATTGTTTTTCTTCTTCATAAAGTAATTTTGAAGGGGTATGTATCATCAATATATTCATGGATCCATATTCATGTATCAAACTGTGTTTTTATCATCTCTGCTTGAATGCTTTGCAGGTATATTAAAGATAAAGTTAGAATTTCATTTCTTAGGTTGTTTGCATATCTTGGCTTATGTGAATAATGTAGAGATAAACATGGGTGTAGAAATATATCTTTGAGACCTTGATTTAAATTTGTTTTGTTAAATACCCTGAAGTGGGATAGCTGGATATGATGACTCTATTTTTAATTTTTTTGAGGAATCTTAATTCTGTTTTCCATAGTGGCTGCACAATGATTTTACATTCCTATCAACAGTGTACAAGGGTTCCATTTTCTTCACATTCTCAGCCACACTTCTTTTTTTTTTCAGTTTTTTTTTTTTTTTTTAGTTTCTGCTTTATAACAAAGTGAATCAGTCATACATATACATCTGTTCCCACATCCCTTCCCTCATACATCTTCCTCCCTACCACACTCCCCATCCCACCCCTCCAGGCAGTCACAAAGCACCGAGCTGATCTCCCTGTGCTCTGCGGCTGCTTCCCACTATCTATCTACCCCACGTTTGGTAGTGTATATATATATGTCCATGCCTCTTTTTCGCTTTGTCACAGCTTACCCTTCCCCCTCCCCATATCCTCAAGTAGGTCCATTCTCAAGTAGGTCTGTGTCTTTATTCCCGTTTTACCCCTAGGATCTTCATGACATTTGTTTTTAAATTCCATATATATGTGTTAGCATACGGTATTTGTCTTTCTCTTTCTGACTTACTTCACTCTGTAGGACAGACTCTAGGTCTGTCCACCTCATTACAAATAGCTCAGTTTCATTTCTTTTTATGACTGAGTAATATTCCATTGTATACATGTGCCACATCTTCTTTATCCATTCATCCGATGATGGACACTTAGGTTGTTTCCAGCTCCGGGCTATTGTGAATAGAGCTGCAATGAACATTTTGGTACATGTCTCTTTTTGAATTATGGTTTTCTCAGGGTATATGCCTAGTAGTGGGATTGCTGGGTCATATGGTAGTTCTATTTTTAGTTTTTTTAAGGAACCTCCATACCATTCTCCATAGTGGCTGTACCAATTCACATTCCCAACAGTGGGGCAAGAGTGTTCCCTTTTCTCCACACCCTCTCCAGCATTTATTGTTTGTAGATTTCTTGATGATGGCCATTCTGACTGGTGTGAGATGATATCTCATTGTAGTTTTGATTTGCATTTCTCTAATGATTAATGATGTTGAGCATTCTTTCATGTGTTTGTTGGCAGTCTGTATATCTTCTTTGGAGAAATGCCTATTTAAGTCTTCTGTCCATTTTTGGATTGGGTTGTTTGTTTTTTTGCTATCGAGCTGCATGAGCTGCTTATAAATTTTGGAGATTAATCCTTTGTCAGCTGCTTCATTTGCAAATATTTTCTCCCATTCTGAGGGTTGTCTTTTGGTCTTGTTTATGGTATCCTTTGCTGTGCAAAAGCTTTGAAGTTTCATTAGGTCCCATTTGTTTATTTTTGTTTTTATTTCCATTTCTCTAGGAGGTGGGTCTAAAAGGATCTTGCTGTGATTTATGTCACAGAGTGTTCTGCCTATGTTTTCCTCTAAGAGTTTGAGAGTGTCCGGCCTTACATTTGGTCTTTAATCCATTTTGAGCTTATTTTTGTGTATGGTGTTAGGGAATGCTCTAATCTCATACTTTTACATGTCCCTGTCCAGTTTTCCCAGCACCACTTATTGAAGAGGCTGTCCTTTCTCCACTGTGCATTCCTGCATCCTTTATCAAAGATAAGGTGACCATATGTGCGTGGGTTTATCTCTGGGTTTTCTATCCTGTTCCATTGATCTATCTTTCTGTTTTTGTGCCAGTACCACACTGTCTTGATTACTGTAGCTTTGTAGTATAGTCTGAAGTCAGGGAGCCTGATTCCTCCAGTTCCGTTTTTCGTTCTCAAGATTGCTTTGGCTATTCAGGGTCTTTTGTTTTTCCAAACAAATTTTGAAATTTTTTGTTCTAGTTCTGTGAAAAATGCCAGTGATAGTTTGATAGGGATTGCATTGAATCTGTAGATTGCTTTGGGTAGTAGAGTCATTTTCACAATATTGATTCTTCCAATCCAGGAGCATGGTATATCTCTCCATCTATTTGTATCATCTTTAATTTCTTTCATCAGTGTCTTATAATTTTCTGCATACAGGTCTTTTGTCTCCTTAGGTAGGTTTATTCCTAGATATTTTATTCTTTTTGTTGCAATGGTAAATGGGAGTGTTTTCTTAATTTCACTTTCAGATTTTTCATCATTAGTGTACAGGAATGCCAGAGATTTCTGTGCATTAATTTTGTATCCTGCTACTTTACCAAATTCATTGATTAGCTCTAGTAGTTTTCTGGTAGCATCTTTAGGATTCTCTATGTAGAGTATCATGTCATCTGCAAACAGTGACAGCTTTACTTCTTCTTTTCCAATTTGGATTCCTTTTATTTCCTTTTCTTCTCTGATTGCTGTGGCTAAAACTTCCAAAACTAGGTTGAATAAGAGTGGTGAGAGTGGGCAGCCTTGTTTTGTTCCTGATCTTAGTGGAAATGGTTTCAGTTTTTCACCATTGAGGACAATGTTGGCTGTGGGTTTGTCATACATGGCCTTTATTATGTTGAGGAAAGTTCCCTCTATGCCTACTTTCTGCAGGGTTTTTATCATAAATGGGTGTTGGATTTTGTCGAAAGCTTTTTCTGCATCTATTGAGATGATCATATGGTTTTTCTCCTTCAACTTGTTAATATGGTGTATCACGTTGATTGATTTGCGTATATTGAAGAATCCTTGCATTCCTGGAATAAACCCCACTTGATCATGGTGTATGATCCTTTTAATGTGCTGTTGGATTCTGTTTGCTAGTATTTTGTTGCATCTATGTTCATCAGTGATATTGGCCTGTAGTTTTCTTTCTTTGTGACATCCTTGCCTGGTTTCGGTATCAAGGTGATGGTGGTCTTGTAGAATGAGTTTGGGAGTGTTCCTTCCTCTGAAATTGTTTGGAAGAGTTTGAGAAGGATGGGTGTTAGCTCTTCTCTAAATGTTTGATAGAATTTGCCTGTGAAGCCATCTGGTCCTGGGATTTTGTTTATTGGAAGATTTTTTATCACAGTTTCAATTTCAGTGCTTGTGATTGGTCTATTCATATTTTCTTTTTCTTCCTGATTCAGTCTTGACAGGTTGTGCATTTCTAAGAATTTGTCCATTTCTTCCAGGTTGTCCATTTTATTGGCATAGAGTTTCTTGTAGTAATCTCTCATGATCTTTTGTATTTCTGCAATGTCAGTTGTTACTTCTCCTTTTTCATTTCTAATTCTATTGATTTGAGTTTTCTCCCTTTTTTTCTTTATGAGTCTGGCTAATGGTTTGTCAATTTTGTTTATCTTCTCAAAGAACCAGCTTTTAGTTTTATTGATCTTTGCTACCGTTTCCTTCATTTCTTTTTCATTTATTTCTGATCTGATTTTTATGATTTCTTTCCTTCTGCTAACTTTGGGGTTTTTTTGTTCTTCTTTCTCTAATTGCTTTAGATGCAGGGTCAGGTTGTTTACTCGAGATGTTTCCTGTTTCTTAAGGTGGGATTGTATTGCTATAAACTTCTCCCTTAGAACTGCTTTTGCTGCATCCCATAGGTTTTGGGTCGTCGTATCTCCATTGTCATTTGTTTCTAGGTCTTTTTTTATTTCCTCTTTGATTTCTTCAGTGATGACTTCGTTATTGAGTAGTGTATTTTTTAGCCTCCATGTGTTTGTATTTTTTACAGATCTTTTCCTGTAATTGATGTCTAGTCTCATAGCATTGTGGTCGGAAAAGATACTTGATACAATTTCAATTTTCTTAAATTTACCAAGGCTTGATTTGTGACCCAAAATATGATCTATCCTGGAGAATGTTCCATGAGCGCTTGAGAAAAATGTGTATTCTGTTGTTTTTGGATGGAATGTCCTATAAATATCAATTAAGTCCATCTTGTTTAATGTATCATTTAAAGCTGGTGTTTCCTTATTTATTTTCATTTTGGATGATCTGTCCATAGGTGAAAGTGGGGTGTTAAAGTCCCCTACTATGAGTGTGTTACTGTCGATTTCCCCTTTTATGGTTGTTAGTATTTGCCTTATGTATTGAGGTGCTCCTATGTTGGATGCATAAATATTTACAATTGTTATATCTTCTTCTTGGATTGATCCCTTGATCATTATGTAGTGTCCTTCTTTGTCTCTTCTAATAGTCTTTATTTTAAAGTCTATTTTGTCTGATATAAGAATTGCTACTCCAGCTTTCTTTTGATTTCCGTTTGAATGGAATATCTTTTTCCATCCCCTTACTTTCAATCTGTATGTATCTCTAGGTCTGAAGTGGGTCTCTTGTAGACAGCATATATATGGGTCTTGTTTTTGTATCCATTTAGTCAATCTGTGTTTTTTGGTGGGAGCATTTAGTCCATTTACATTTAAGGTAATTATTGATATGTATGTTCCTATTCCCATTTCCTTAATTGCTTTGGGTTTGTTATTGTAGGTATATTCCTTCTGTTGTGTTTCTTACCTAGAGAATTTCCTTTAGCATTTGTTGTAAAGCTGGTTTGGTGGTGCTGAACTCTCTCAGCTTTTGTTTGTCTGTAAATGTTTTAATTTCTCCATCAAATCTGAATGAGATCCTTGCTGGGTAGAGTAATCTTGGTTGCAGGTTTCTCTCCTTCATCATTTTAATTATGTCCTGCCACTCCCTTCTGGCTTGTAGAGTTTCTGCTGAGAGATCAGCTGTTAACCTGATGGGGATTCCCTTGTGTGTTATTTGTTGTTTTTCCCTTGCTGCTTTTAATATGATTTCTTTGTGTTTAATTTTTGACAGTTTGATTAATATGTGTCTTGGCATATTTCTCCTTGGATTTATTCTGTATGGGACTCTCTGTGCCTCCTGGACTTGATTAACTATTTCCTTTCCCATATTAGGGAAGTTTTCAACTATAATCTCTTCAAATATTTTCTCAGTCCCTTTCTTTTTCTCTTCTTCTTCTGGAACCCCTATAATTCGAATGTTGGTGCATTTAATGTTGTCCCAGAGGTCTCTGAGACTGTCCTCTGTTCTTTTCATTCTTTTTTCTTTATTTTGCTCTGCAGCAGTTATTTCCACTATTTTATCTTCCACCTCACTTATCCGTTCTTCTGCCTCAGTTATTCTGCTATTGATCCCATCTAGAGTATTTTTCATTTCATTTATTGTGTTTTTAATCAATGCTTGATTCATCTTTAGTTCTTCTAGGTCCTTGTTAACTGTTTCTTGCATTTTGTCTATTCTATTTCCAAGATTTTGGATCTTGGAAATAGAATCTTGGATCATCTTTACTATCATTATTCTGAATTCTTTTTCAGGTAGACTGCCTATTACCTCTTCATCTGTTAGATCTGGTAGGTTTTTATCTTGCTCCTTCACCTGCTGTGTGTTTTTCTGTCTTCTCATTTTGGTTATCTCACTGTGTTTGGGGTCTCCTTTTTGCAGGCTGCAGATTCGTAGTTCCTGTTGTTCTTGGTGTCTGTCCCCAGTGGCTAAGGTTGTTTCAGTAGGTTGTGTAGGCTTCCTGTGGGGGGGACTAGTGCTTGTGTTCTGGTGGTTGAGTCTTGATCTTGTCTTCCTCATGGACAAGTCCACATCTGGTGGTGTGTTTTGGGGTGCCTGTGGCCTTATTATGTTTTTAGGCAGCCTCTCTGCTAATGGGTGGTGTTGTGTTCCTGCCTTGCTAGTTGCTTGGCATAGGGTGACCAGCACTGTAGCTTGCTGGTCGTTGACTGAAGCTGGGTGCTGGTGTTGAGATGGAGATCTCTGGGAGATTTTCGCTGCTTTATATTATGTGGAGCTGGGAGGTCTTTTGTGGACCCGTG
The DNA here is from genome assembly GCF_964341445.2 of Mesoplodon mirus. Lineage (NCBI taxonomy): Eukaryota > Metazoa > Chordata > Mammalia > Artiodactyla > Ziphiidae > Mesoplodon > Mesoplodon mirus. The sequence goes on from NC_138991.1 coordinate 72,675,016, forward strand.
TCCTGAAGTTGGCTCTCCCACTTCAGAGGCACAGCCCTGACTCCTGGCTGCAGCACCAAGAGCCTTTCATCAGGTTGAGCGGTCCTTCCATTACTTCCATAGACCCCGGGGTATAAGTGGCAGCCTGAGGAAGGGGAGCGACGGAGCCCAGGCACATGTAGGGTAACAGGAGAGCGTGACGCAGTGGCGGTGACTGTGGCCCCACTCCGCGCCTTGGTAGCCAGCGGCCGGCACAGAGGGAGCAACAACCACACCATTTCCTCCTCCGGCGTGGCGCTGTGGGCCTGCCCCCTGCGCCATGGCCATGCACGCATCACGTCATCACACGCGACAGGTTCAAGGTGACACACTTCTTCTTATTACCCTGATAATTACCACCCTAATGGGTGTGAGGTGATATTTCCTTGTGGCTTTGATTTGCATCTCCCTGATGAATAGTGATGAGCACTTTTCATGTACCTGTTGGTCATTTGCTTGTCTTCTTTGGAGAAATGTCTATTCAGAATGTGGTATATACATACAATGAACATACAATGAATTCAGCCTTAAAAAAGAAGGAAATCCTGCCACATGCAACAACATATATGAACCTTGAGGACTTTATGCTAAATGAAATAAACCAGTCATAGAAGGATAATTACTGCATGATTCCACTTATATTAGATCTCTAAAAGAGTCAAACTCATAGAAACAGAGAGTAAAATCATGATTGTCAGGGAAAAGGGGAGGGTAGGATGGGGAGTTGTTCAACAGGTATAAAGTTTAAGTTATGCAAGATGAATAAATTCTAGACATCTGTTGTACAACATTGTGCCCATAGTTAATAATACTCTATTGTACACTTACAAATTTGGCAAGTGGGTAGATCACTGTTAAGTGTTCTTAACACAGTAAAAAAACCTACTAAATATCTTAGTTCTTTCTCTAGTCATTCGCCCCTGAGGAAATGGCTTTATCAGTTAAAGAGTTGCTAAAACAAAACAAAACAAAAGGAAGGAAAAAACCAACACTGATTTTCAATTTCTTTGATCACCCTCTCTCACTCTCACATTCAATCCATGTCCTATTTATTTCATCTCTAGATTTATCTTGGATGTGTCCACTGTTTTACATCACCACCTTTATGATCCAGGACCAAGCCACCATTTTCAATTTTGTAGATGCTGTGGAATCCTCTAATAAAATTTTCACATCACTGTTGTCTTCTCCTATATATTCTTTAGAGAATACCCAAAGAGATCTTTTTAAAACTTGAAAATAGCATGCATTGTCCCATTGCTTGAAAGTCTACAATGGCATTTATTTGCACTTAGAGTAAAAGCCAAATTCCCCACCACGGCCACTCCCTCCCTGCTCTGGCCTTTGTTTACTGCTCTCTAAAGTTAACTTGATCTACTTTCCTGTCCTCACAAAGGTGAGTTCATTCCACTTAGTTGAGGCTGTTCTGTGTATCTGGGTCACCCTTCTGCTGGCTTTTGTCAATGCTCTACCTTATCAAATTCCAGTTCTCTGGTTTAATGCTATCTCTTTAGAAAGAGCATTTGTGATTAACCCAACAGTATTAAAGTTCATAACCCACTAGTTTTTTCCCCACCATTTTGTGTTTTATTTTAATACTACAGACTACTTTCTGCATATTGTAACTTCAGTAGAAGCTTTATCATTTCATATGATTGGAACCAGTAACTGGTTGGATAACTGCAATCACAACAAAAAGACAGTTAAAGACTAAAATTAGTAATTTTAACTGTGTGTTAACATAGATATGTGCTTTCCTTTACTGATCTTTAAGTATGTTGAAAGATTGGAGGTTTTTCTAGATCTTTCTTTTAATAGCATAACCCATACTACTTTGATTATGATTTCTAGTTTCAATTGCTTAATTTAAATCAAATGAGAAACTAAAGACACCTGTGAAACAATCAGAATGTTAATCCTTCTAGATTTTGATACATTTTAAAAATTGTTTGTAGATGTATCTCTTGCTCTTAATTTGGCACAGTCTCCTGTTGTTTGTTTTCTCAATTGTTTTGTTTTATTGTTATTGCATTTCTCCAAAAATTGTGCTTATATTTTTTTCTCATAGTAATCACACAGAGACTAAAACTTTTTACATCCTGTCCTTGTGCTCCTCAAATGACATATCTGTATTGCTCAGACATGGAAATGGCATACATATTAGCTTTACTCACATTCTATTGGCTAGTCCTCAGTCACATGATCACAGTTAACTGCTAAAGAGGCAGGGAGTGTAGTGTAAATGAGTGCTCAGGAAGAAGAGGAAATGGGCTTGGTTAGCACATAGCCAGACTTGTTAAAACTCTTTCTTAAGTCCACTTTAATATTGTGATACAAATTGGGTGCTATTTAATATGGTAAGTTCAAAAAAGAAGATGAACTAAGTTTTGTAAGTGTTGTTTGTTCTGGAATGTCCCATGTAACAGTCTGTTTATCCTTCTTATTCAAATCTCCGGGCAGGTATTGCCTGAAAAGACAAGTTAGTAGGAGGTATTTTATCCTATTAATGGTATCCTCCTTTAGAAATTACTCAGCATATATACAGACAGGATCAGAAAGAGACCTCTTGAAAAGAAATATATATATATATATATATATATATATATATATATATATATATATATCATGAGGATCATAATATAAGTTGGCATTATACATAGGATAATGTTATAGACATCTAATTATTAAAATGGTCTCTATTATTTCCTGACCTACCAGTCAGTTCTGTTGGCTCTCACTTACCTACTAGGTGTCAATTAAACATTCTTGAGATTGAATAAAAAATTAACATTGGTGGCTGAATCAGAATTGTTTTGTTGGCCAGGAATAGCTTCCATACAGGTGGATTAATCCTGGGTAGAATTCCTTAGAAGTATTGAAAATACCACCTCACCAAATATATCCCATTACTCAGGAATAAACTGTGATTTACAAAATCCACTTTTCAAGAGACTTGGCTGGGTTAATTTTCACAGAAATCCCAACAAAATATTAATATCTTAACTGGAGAGAGTAATAAATTAACCTCATATTGTATTATTATCTCTTCATGAATTAATGTATTAAATTTCCTAACTCTATGCAAATGGCTGAAGGTATGCAATGGAGGACAGGTGAAATTGTAATGGCAAAGTTTGGGGAGAATAGAAAACTGGATATAGATACTGAATTAAACACTTCTGGCAGGTAGGGGGCATTAGGGGAGTAGAAAAGTAGCACTAACTTTAAAAATTTATTTGTTCTAGACATGGCCATGTACTTCTTGCTCAGGGCCTGCTTGTTGCAAGTGTTTACTATTCCTGCTCTAAAGAGCAGTTATAAAAGCCCTTATATAATGCAATAGCCACTTCCATACAATATAAAATGACATCACTTCCTGGTTGGAAAGCAACATCAAACATCAGACCAATCATATGTCAATGGGAACTCAAGATAGATTTTTTAGCAGCTTTATTGAGGTATGACTAATATTAAACTGCACATATTTAGCATATACAATTTGATGAGTTTGGACATATGCTTATGCTTGTGAAACCATCACCATAATCAAGGTAGTAGACACATACATCATCTTGAAAAGTTTCCTTGTGTCTCTTTGTTGTTGCTGTTGTTATTGTATGTTTGTTTGTTTTTTTCTGGATTTCATAAGAACCATTAATATGAGATCTACCTTCTTAACAAAAGTTTAAGTGCACAATACAGTATGGGTGCTATGCTATACAGCAGATCTATAGAAATCATTAATCTCACATAACTGAAGCTATATACCAATTACACAACTCCTTGTTTCCTTCTCCCCTTTGTCCCTAAATCACCATTCTATTCTCTACTTCTATAAGTACCTCATGTAAGTGGAATCATGCAGTATTTGCCCTTATGTGATTGGCTTATTTCATATAGCATAATTGCTGTACAACAATAAAAGCAATTAACTCTATGTATACACAAACATGGCTAAACCTCAAAAAATTTTGTTGAGGAAAATAAGCCATACATAAAGGAGTACATACTGTATGATCCATTTATAGAAAATCCAAGAAAAAATTACCCTATGGTAATAGAAATCAGCATAGTGGTTTTCTTGGGTTTAGATGAATATTAATTACTAGAAAAGTGAAAAAGAGAATGCTCTGGAGCAGTAGTAATATTCTATATCTTTATCTGGAAGATGGTTACATGCTTCTGTGCATTTGTCAAAGATCATAGAACAGTACACTTAAGAATTGAGCATTTTCATATACTTAAATTGTACTGAATACTGGTAGGCTAAAAAACTGTATTAACTTTGCACAGAGAGAAGATGCAAAAATATGATCATTCAATGAGAAATATTGAATCTCAAATTTTATCTGAGTCACTCTCTATGTGGCACCTGTTTCTAATAGATCTCTGCAGCAGGGAGAATGAAAGAAAACAGAGAGAGAGAATATTTTCATTTCCATTTTTTTAACATCTTTATTGGCATAAAATTGCTTTACAATGGTGTGTTAGTTTCTGCTTTATAACAAAGTGAATCAGTTATACATATACATATATCCCCATATCTCTTCCTTCGTGAATCTCCCTCCCTCTCACCCTCCCTATCCCACCTCTCTAGATGGTCACAAAGACCGGAGCTGATATCCCTGTGCTATGCGGCTGCTTCCCACTAGCTATCTGTTTTACGTTTGGTAGTGTATATATGTCCATGCCACTCTCTCACTTTGTCCCAGCTTACCCTTCCCCCTCCTTGTATACTCAAGTCCATTCTCTAGTATGTCTGTGTCTTTATTCCCTTCTTGCCCCTAGGTTCTCCATGACCATTTTTTTTTCTTTTACATTCCATATATATGTGTTAGCATACGGTATCTGTTCTTCTCTTTCTGACTTACTTTACTCTGTATGACAGATTCTAGATCCATCCACCTCACTACAAATAACTCAAATTCTTTTCTTTTTATGACTGAGTAATATTCCATTTTATATATGTGCCACATCCACATCTTCTTTATCCATTCATCGGTTGATGGACACTTAGGTGGCTTCCATGTCCTGGCTATTGTAAATAGACCTGCAATGAACATTGTAGTACATGACTCTTTTTGCATTATGGATTTCTCAGGGTATATGCCCGGTAGTGGGGTTGCTGGGTCGTATGGTAGTTCTACTTTCAATTTTTTAAGGAACCTCCATACTGTTCTCCACAGTGGCTGTATCAATTTACATTCCAACCAACAGTGAAAGAGGGTTCCCTTTTCTCCACACTCTCTCCACCATTTACTGTTTGTAGAGTTTTTGATGATGGCCATTCTGACTGGTGTGAGATGATATCTCATTGTAGTTTTGATTTGCATTTCTCTAATGATTAATGATGTTGAACATTCTTTCATGTGTTTGTTGGCAAACTGTATATCTTCTTTGGAGAAATGTCTATTTAGGTCTTCTGCCCATTTTTGGATTGGGTTTTTTGTTTTGTTGATATGGAGCTGTGTGAGTTGCATATAAATTTTGGAGATTAATCCTTTGTCAGTTGCTTCATTTGCAAATGTATTCTCCCATTCTGAGGGTTGTCTTTTCTTCTTGTTGATGGTTTCCTTTGCTGTGCAAAAACGTTTAAGTTTCATTAGGTCCCATTTACTTATTTCTGCTTTTATTTCCATTTCTCTAGGAGGTGGGCCAAAAAGGATCTTTCTGTGTTTTGTGTCATAGAGTGTTCTGCCTATTTTTTGCTCTAAGAGTTTGATAGTGTCTGGCCTTACATTTAGGTCTTTAATCATATTGAGTTTATTTTTTTGTATGGTGTTAGGGAGTGTTCTAATTTCATTCTTTTACATGTAGCTGTCCAGTTTTCCCAGCACCACTTATTGAAGAGGCTGTCTTCTCTCCACTTTATATTCTTGCCTCCTTTGTCAAAGATAAGGTAACCATATATGCATGGATTTATCTCTGGGCTTTTTATCCTGTTCCATTGATCTATATTTCTGTTTTTGTGCCAGTACCATATTATCTTGATTACTGTAACTTTGTAGTATAGTCTGAAGTCAGGGAGCCTGATTCCTCCAGCTCCATTTTTCTTTCTCAAGATTGCTCTGGCTATTGGGGGTCTTTTGTGTTTCCATACAGATTGTGAACTTTTTTGTTCTAGTTCTGTGAAAAATTCCGGGCATAGTTTGATAGGGATTGCATTGAAATTGTAGATTACTTTGCATAGTATAGTCATTTTCACAATGTTGATTCTTCCAATCCAAGAACATGGTATATCTCTATATCTATTTGTATCATTTTTAATTCCTTTCATCACTGTCTTATAATTTTCTGCATACAGGTCTTTTGTCTCCTTACGTAGGTTTAATTCTAGATATTTTATCCTTTTTTGTTGCAGTGATAAATTGGAGTGTTTTCTTAATTTAAATTTCAGATTTTTCACCATTAGTGTATAGCAATGCAAGAAATTTCTGTGCATTGATTTTTTATCCTGATACTTTACCCAATTCATTGATTAGCTCTAGTAGTTTGCTGGTAACATATTTAAGGTTCTCTATGTATAGTATCATGTCATCTGCAAAGAGTGACAGCTTTACTTCTTCTTTTCCGAGTTGGATTCTTTTATTACTTTTTCTTCTCTGATTGCTGTGGCTACAACTTCCAAAACTATGTTGAATAATAGTGGTGAGAGTGGGCAACCTTGTCTTATTCCTGATCTTAGTGGAAATGCTTTCAGTTTTTCATCATTGAGAATAATATTCGCTGTGAGTTTGTCATATATGGCCTTTATAATGTTGAGGTAAGTTCCCTCTATGCCAACTTTCTGGAGGGTTTTTATCATAAATGGTTGTTGAATTTTGTCAAAAGATTTATCTGCATCTGCTGAGATGATCATATGTTTTTTTGTCTTCAATTTGTTAATATGGTGTATCACATTGATTGATTTGCATATACTGAAGAATCCTTGCATTCCTGTGATAGACCCCACTTGATCATGGTGTATGATCCTTTTAATGTGCTATTGGATTCTGTTTGCTAGTATTTTGTTGAGGATTTTTGCATCTATGTTCATCAGTAATATTGGCCTGTGGTTTTCTTTCTTTGTGACATCTTTGTCTGGTTTTGGTATCAGGGTGATGGTGGCCTTGTAGAATGAGTTTGGGAGTATTCCTCCCTCTGCTATATTTTGGAAGAGTTTGAGAAGGATAGGTGTTAGCTCTTCTCTAAATGTTTGATAGAATTTGCCAGTGAAGCCATCTGGTCCTGGGCTTTTTTTGTTGGAAGATTTAAAATCACAGTTTCAATTTCAGTGCTTCTGACTGGTCTGTTCATGTTTTCTATTTCTTCCTTGGTCAGTCTCGGAAGGTTTTGCATTTCTAAGAATTTGTCCATTTCTTCCAGGTTGCCCATTTTATTGGCATAGAGTTGCTTATAGTAATGTCTCATGATCCTTTGTATTTCTGCAGTGTCAGTTGTTACTTCTCCTTTTTCATTTCTAATTCTATTGATTTGAGTCTTCTCCCTATTTTCTTGATGAGTCTGGCTAATGGCTTATCAATTTTGTTTATCTTCTCAAAGAACCAGCTTTTAGTTTTATTGATCTTTGCTATCACTTCCCTCATTTCTTTTTCATTTATTCCTGATCTGATGTTTATGATTTCTTTCCTTCTGCTAACTTTGCATTTTTTTTGCTCTTCTTTCTGTAATTGCTTTAGGTGTAAGGTTAGCTTGTTTATTTGAGATGTTTCTTGTTTCTTAAGGTAGGATTGTATTGCTATAAACTTCCCTCTTGGAACTGCTTTTGCTGCATCCCATAGGTTTTGGTCATCGTGTTTTCATTGTCATTTGTTTCTCAGTTTTTTTGTTTTTTTTTTTTTTTGATTTCCTCTTTGATTTCTTCAGTGATCATTTCATTAGTAAGTAGAGTATTGTTTAGCCTCCATGTGTTTGTATTTTTTATAGATTTTTTTTCTGTAATTGATATCTTGTCTCATAGCATTGCGTTCAGAGAAGAGAGTTGGTACAATTTCAATTTTCTTTAATTTAGCAATGCTTGATTTCTGACCCAAAATATGATCTATCCTGGAGAATGTTCCATGAGCACTTGAGAAAAATGTGTATTCTCTCATTTTAGGATAGAATGTCCTATAAATATCAATTAAGTCCATCTTGTTTAATGTATCATTTAAAGCTTCTGTTTCCTTATTTATTTTCATTTTGGATGATCTGTCCATTGGTGAAAGTGGGCTGTTAAAGTCCCCTACTATGATTGTGTTACTGTCAATTTTCCCTTTTATGGCTGTTAGTACTTGCCTTATGTATTGAGGTGCTCCTATGTTGGGTGCATAAATATTTACAATTGTTATATCTTCTTCTTAGATCAATCCCTTGATCATTATGTAGTGTCTTTCTTTGTCTCTTGTAATAGTCTTTATTTTAAAGTCTATTTTGTCTGATATGAGAATTGCTACTCCAGCTTTGTTTTGATTTCCATTTGCATGGAATATCTTTTTTCATTCCCTCACTTTCAGTCTGTATGCATCCCTAGGTGTAAAGTGGGTCTCTTGTAGACAGCATATATACGGGTCTTGTTTTTGTATCCATTTAGCCAGTCTGTGTCTTTTGGTGGGAGCATTTAATCCATTCATGTTTAAGGTAATTATCAATATGTATTTTCCTATTCCCATTTTCTTAATTGTTTTGGGTTTTTTATTGTAGATCTTTTCCTTCTCTTGTGTTTCTTGCCTAGAGATGTTCCTTTAGTATTTGTTGTAAAGCTGGTTTAGTGGTGAATTCTGTTAGCTTTTGCTTGTCTGTAAAGGTTTTAATTTCCCCGTCAAATCTGAATGAGATCCTTGCTGGGTAGAGTAATCTTGTTTGTAGGTTTTTCCCCTTCATCACTGTAAATATGTCTGGCCACTCCCTTCTTGCTTGCAGAGTTTCCTCTGAAAGTTCAGCTGTTACCCTTATGGGGATTCTCTTGTATGTTATTTGTTGTTTTTCCCTTACTGCTTTTAATATTTGTTCTTTGTATTTAATTTTTGATTGTTTTATTAATATGTGTCTTGATGTGTTTCTCCTTGGATTTATTTTGTGTGGGATTCTCTGTGCTTCCTGGAATTGATTAACTGCTTCCTTTCCCATATCAGGGAAGTTTTCAACTATAATCTCTTCCAATATTTTCTCAGTCCATTTCTTGTTCTCTTCTTCTTCTTGGACCCATATAATTCGAATGTTGGTGTGTTTAATGTTTTCCTAGAGGTCTCTGAGACTGTCCTCAATTCTTTTCTTTCTTTATTCTTTATTCTGCTCTGCAGTAGTCATTTCCACTATTTTTTTCTTCCAGGTCACTTATCCATTCTTCTGCCTCAGTTATTCTGTTATTGATTCCTTCTAGAGAATTTTTAATTTCAATTTATTGTGTTGTTCATCACTGTTTGTTTGCTCTTTAGTTCTTCTAGGTCCTTGTGAAATGCTTGTTTTATTTTCTCCATTCTATTTCCAAGATTTTGGATGATCTTTACTATCATTATTCTGAATTCTTTTTCAGGTAAATTGCCTATTTCCTCTTCATTTGTTAGGAGTGGTGTTTTTTTGCCTTGCTCCTTCATCTGCTGTGTGTTTTTCTGTCTTCTCATTTTGCTTATCTTACTGTGTTTGAGGTCTTTTTTCAGGTTGCAGGTTCATAATTCCTGTTGTTTTTGGTGTCTGTCCTCAGTGGCTAAGGGTGGTTCAGTGGGTTGTGTACGCTTCCTGGTGGAGGGGACTAGTACCTGTGTTCTGGTGGATGAGGCTGGATCTTGTCTTTCTGGTGAGTAGGTCCACGTCTAGTGGTGTGTTTTGGGGTATCTGTGGCCTTATTATGATTTTAGGCAGCCTCTCTTCTAATGGGTGGGGTTGCATTCCTGTCTGCTATTTGTTTGGCATAGGGTGTCCAGCACAGTATCTTGCTGGTCGTTGAGTGGAGGTGGGTCTTGGCTTTGAGGTGGAAGTCTCTGGGAGATTTTCGCCATTTGATATTATGTGGAGCTGGGAGGTCTCTTGTGGACCAGTTTCCTGAACTTGGCTCTTCCATCTCAGAGGCATAGGCCTGATGCCTGGCTGGAACACCATGAGCCTGTCATCCACACAGCTCAGAATAAAAGGGAGAAAAGAAAGAAAGAAAGAAAGGATGAAAGAAAGAAAGAAAGAAAGGATATAAAATAAAATAAAGTAAAATAAATAAAATAGTTATTAAAATAAAAAATAAAAAATAATTATTGAAAAAATTTAGAAAAAGTAATTTAAAAAAAGAAAGAAAGAAAGAAGAGACCAACCAAACCAAAAACCAAATCCACCAGTGATAACATGTACTAAAAACTATACTAAAAAAAAGAAAAAAAATCAGACAGACAGAACCCTAGGATAAATGGTAAAAGTAAAGCTATACAGATAAAATCACACACAGAAGCATACACACACCCACTCACAAAAAGGGTAGAAGGGAAAAAAATACATATTTTTTTGCTCCCAAAGTCCACCTCCTCAATTTGGGATAATTCATTGTCTATTCAGGTATTCCACAGATGCAGGGTACATCAAGTTGATTGTGGAGGTTTAATCCGCTGCTCCTGAGGCTGCTGGGAGAGATTTCCCTTTCTCTTATTTTTTCGCACATCTCCTGGGATTTAGCTTTGTATTTGGACCCGCCTCTGCGTGTAGGTCACCTGAGAGCGTCTGTTCTTTGTTCAGACATTACGGGGTTAAGGGAACAGCTGCTTCTGGGGCTCTGGCTCACTCAGTCCAGGGGGAGGGAGAGGTACGGAATGCAGGGCAAGCCTGTGGTGGCAGAGCCTGGCATTATGCTGCACCAGTGAGAGACGTGCCCTGTGTTCTCCCAGGGAAGTTGTCTCTGGATCACGGGACCCTGGCAGTGGTGGGCTGCACAGCCTCCCTGGACAGGAGGTGTGGATAGTGACCTGTGCTTGCACACAGACTTCTTGGTGGCTGCAGCAGCAGCCTTAGCATCTCATGCCCATCTCTGGGGTCTGCGCTGAAGCAGCGCTCATGCCTGTCTCTGGAGCTCCTTTAAGTGGTGTTCTTAATCCCCTCTCTTTGTGCACCAGGAAACAAAGAGGCAAGAAAAAGTCTCTTGCGTCTTTGGCAGCTCCAGACCTTTTCCTGGTCGCCCTCCTAGCTAGCTGTGGCACACTAGCTCCCTTCAGGCTGTGTCCACGCAGCCATCCCCAGTCCTCTCTCTGGGATCTGACCTACGAAGCCCGAGCCTCAGCTCCCAACCCCCACCTGCCTCAGCAGGTAAGCAGATAAGCCTCTGGGCCTGGTGAGTGCTGGTTGGCAGTGATCCTCTCTGCGGGAATCTCTCCGCTTTGCCCTCTACACCCCTGTTGCTGTGCTTTCCCCCATGGTTCCAAAGCTTACCTCCTCTGCCACCCACAGTCTCTGTGAAGGGGCTTCCTAGTGTGTGGAAACCTTTCCTCCTTCATAGCTCCCTCCCACTGGTGCAGGTCCTGTCCCTATTCTTTTGTCTCTGTTTTTTCTTTTTACTTTTGCCTTACCCAGGTATGTGGGGAGTTTCTTGCCTTTTGGGGGGTCTGAAGTCTTCTGCCAGCACTCAGTAGGTATTCTGTAGGGGTTGTTTCACATGTAGATGTATTTCTGATGTACTTGTTGGGAGGAAGGTGATCTCCACGCCTACTCTTCCGCCATCTTGAAACTCCTCCCATTTTCTTTTAAGTCTATGAGTGCAATCAATATCTAAATTGAAACACCAAGGATATGAAAATAAAATTAATAACAGTAAGGAATTCAGAAAATAGGTGAGTCCATAAAAAAATACCCATGGTAAATGTAAATTTAACACCCTGTATGTGATTCTGGAAAACATGTACACACGTGGCTTCGTGCTATTGGGCATGAGCTTAAAAAAAATTGGCCCAGATATATAAATCAATGTACTTAAACCCAAACAATTAATAGTAAAAACTCAGAGTACACATTAGACCTTTGGCTCTCTCTTCAGATGAACTAAAGAGGAAGGTTTGACTTAGCTTTCACAGAACTTTAAAAGTCTTAGATGTAATAGACTTAAGTCTCTTAACATTACTTTGTCAAGTTCAGGAAAGTTGTCCAAGTTAAGCTCTGAGGTACATCTGGGACTGATGTAGTTTTCCCTGAGATATTTGTAAGGGTTGTACATATAAATTAATGAATTAATCATGACAATGTTATACACAGAGTTCTAATAACTCTCCAGTTGCATAGCTCCAAAATTATTCATTTAAAGTTTTCAGAAACAAAAAGTATGGCAAAACAAACTGTAAAAGCTTAGTAAAATCCTGTTACATAGTCCTATTGAACAGTACTGACTAAATTAAAAAAAAAAAGAAATAAAATTAACCAATATAAATACTCTAAATTAACAGTTACAGGAAAATATGTACCAAGGTGTAGACTACTTGATGGGTTAGAAAGAGATGAATGATCATATTTAAAATTTGCCTATTAATGAACAGATGTCAATCTGGAAAGAATTTCTCAAGATGATCTACAAGGATTAGGCCTTGATCCTCTTCTATTGAACTATTAATACAATTTGGGCAGATGGTTCTAGATATCAATATCTTCAAATGTGTGACTCAAGGCTGGGATTTAAATCACTTTCTGTCACAACAGGACTACACAACAAACCATCCCTTTATTAGATCTCTATTGATTCATAAGAAATTATTTAAAATGTTGGTAGCTAAAAACCACAATAATTTTATTCACTTATGATACTCTTGGTCAGCAATTTGAGCTGGGCTCAGCTGGGTGGTTTTTTTTCTGCCCTCTCCTAAAGTCACTCATACAGCTCTGGTCAGTTTGAGGGTTGGCTGGAGGCTAGCTGGGATAAGGGGCCTCAGCATATCCTTGATCTGCATGATCTTACCCTCCAGTTGGTTAGCCTAGGCTTGCTCACATGGCAACAGCATGACCAAAGAGGACAGAGGGATGTGGCAAGTACTCGAGACCCATATTCAGAAGTCACACAAAATAAAGGTCTTCCACCTTATTTTGTTGCTCAAAAAAGTCAATAGGCCAGCCCAGATTCAAAGTATAAGGAAATAGATTCTACCTGTCAAAGACAGGAACTACAAATAATGTGTGGCCATTTAAAATGTAGCACAGTCCTCTCTGTGGCACAATTATTTAGATTGCTTTCTTTGAAAAATACACTTACCACCATCTAAGACCATCAAATATTGTGATGTATGACAGCCAACTCTCTAGGGGGAAAAGAGCACTGATTTGTAGCATTTGCCCATTTCTGTGGTATGAATACTACCAGGATGCAAGCAACTGATATGACATTACTGATTGTAAGTTGGGAAAATATGCACACAATCGGCTTTCAAAAGCTCAGATGTGCTGGCCCCAGCACACCACTGCCTGAAATTCTCATCCAATTATGGCATCAGATCTATGTTCATTATATCAAAATATGCATCTAATCCAGATGTACATGGGGCTTCTTTAGTGTGGCTTCTCTTGATATATAGGTTTATAAAATGATGCATTATCTGCTTTCCATACTCCCAATGCACAATTTTGAAATGGTGACATGATAACTAGAGTAGTCAGTGTCATTCAAAAAGGAGAGGAAAAAACATCACATAGAAGGTACTAGTGCACAGCAATTTATATACTATAGCAAATAGTATCAGGTTTCCCTACCCCAGGAGGTGGGAATAGTTCTTGATTAGGATCCTGATCTGCTCTGTGAGATTAACTCTCTAGTCTATTGCTGTCCTTAGGTCTTGACAGTACTCTTTGGGTATTTGGGTATTTGGTCCTGCCCTTTAGGACTTTTGCTTTGCCTCTGAGATGTCTCTTTTCCATAACAAATACTGCATATTTCCAGCTGAATAGCTTACTCATCCTATTTCTTACTTAGGGGAAATTGAGGGTCCAGAGGTACGTTTTCATTTTGCACTGTCTATGTCACTTATAGATCATGGTGCTGTAAATTCCTAAAAATTATTTTGGTTTTCCTATGTATCAGATTACAGTCTACTTCATTCAACAAAAAAAACATACCCACAGGGCTTCCCTGGTGGTGCAATGGTTGAGAATCCACCTGCCAATGCAGGGGACATGGGTTTCAGCCCTGGTCTGCGAAGATCCCACATGCCACAGGGCAACTGGGCCCGTGAGCCACAACTACTGAGCCTGTGCATCTGGAGCCTGTGCTCTACAACAAGAGAGGCCCGCACACTATGATGAAGAGTGGCCTCCACTCACTGCAACTAGAGAAAGCCCTCACACAGAAACGAAGACCCAACACAGCCAAAAATAAATAAATTTTAAAAAACCCACAAAAAACAAATAAAAAAAAAACATACCCACAATTCTTTGTGGCCTCTTTCTTAGACTTTCTCAGGGCCATTTCAGATTTAGGCTTCTTTGTGATCTTACTCCTAAATTCCTTAAAACCCTTTGTGTCTAAATGAGAGGGTTTACAAGAAATCAACTTAAATATTTCAGAGATCTTAAAGCGTGTTACAGCTACACTATTGGTTTGATATTTGCTATAAGGTGTTTCATAATTTGAAATTTTTTTCTGCTGGAGAGACTAGAGATGAGATAGTTCTATTTTCCAACCTATCAAGTCCTGCATTTTCTCTAAATTCTGCTGGCAAATTGAATATCTCCTTCTTTAGTTCATTTCTCTCTTCTCATACATCATTAAATGTAATTTTAAAAGAAGTGTTTCTTAGCCATATCCAAAAGTTCATTAGTACAGTGCAATAAGGATGAGATAGGAATAAGAGGATAGGTAGTAAAATTGGCCATTATGGTAGCTGGTCAGGGCAGAAGAGACATCTACACTGGCTCTTAAAGGAGGAGTAGAAGGTGGTCAAGATGAGCACAAGGAACACAGGTTCATATCTTCATGTAGTTCAAAATAATTTCAGTATGGATTGCTAAAAGATGCAGTCTAGTTGGGACTCCACCATGTTAGAATTTGTACTACATCCTAAAGGCCGAAGGGATAGAAAGGTTTTAACAGGGGAAAGACATAATCAGACTCATAATTAGAAAGTTCACTGAGGCATCAGTGTGGAGAGTGAAACACTAAAGGCGGAGAGCCCAGCCAGGAGTCTATGCCAGCCACTCAGGCATGAGGGTATAGGGTAGCCTCAGTGGAGGCAATGGCACTGGCACCACACCAGGACTGCAGAGGGCACAAGTGCCAAGATTTAGTGTTGACATGGAGGGCTTGAGGAAAATAGTGTTCAGGACTCTTAGGTTTCTGTCTTGGGCAACTGACCAGGAGGTGATGCATTTACCAAGAAGGGGCATCCGAGCAGTTTAGATGTGAAACAAAGGAACTGATAACACATCCAACTGGAAATGCCTGATAACAAGAAAATTATGATCTTTCTACTAAAGTATACCTTGAAATCTGAATATACTGAATATCTATCCACAGAGCTGGTCTGGGCATAGCTCTGCGATCAGCCTTATTTGAGAGTTTGTAATATATTAGAGGCCCACAATATGACTGTGGGATTGGGACTTCATAGCTCATAACAAAGCATATGTTATACATATAGTTAACAACTGCAAACACACACACATACACTCACACACACATTCAAATGCCCTCTGTCCAGGTATTAAAAGGTACTAATTCAAAATGAAGACCAGGCACTTCAGTCAGATCACTTGGATTCTAATTTAATTTGGCACTTCCCACTATGTGATTTGGGGTTCCTTGTAATGACTCCCTTTTTTTTCTCTCAGTTTACAATTTAAATCCTTGGTTTTACAAATAGAGTACTGATATACATCTCACAGCTTGGATAGGAGCTGGCATTTCTGAAGTACACAATTTAAAGAATATATTTACTCCAAGCCACTAAAACTGTATTTGAAGAGAATATTTAGGGATTAGATGATTCACTAATCTTTGTTTAGACATAAGAAACAAGAAGGAGACCAGGAGATGAATAAACACACATTTTACACACAAATATACTCACATACTCCCCCGAGTGAGGAAAACAGAGACAAGCTCATAGTAAACTCATATGCACAACAAAGAGAAAGAAACGCCTTCCAAACCCAGCAAATGTTTTGCCAGTCTTCAGAAAGGCCTCAAGGCCCTTGAGGATGAAAATAAATGCTTCCCAGGCTCACTTTAGTGGATCAAGCAGTTGGCTGCTGAATTGAAAAAGGGAGACAGGCAGCCATTGTCAAGGAGGGGAGAGTAAGTCCTTTTTTCCGTTGTCAACCCAGATGGACTCCCTTCCCCAGTCCTTTCTCCTTTTGGTACCTTGGGTCACCAGCAATGGAGTTAAGATTTCTACTCAAACTTGCTACTTGTATACAAACTCCTCTAGGTGCAGAAGTTCAAATTCAAAGGTCATTTCATCTGACCAAAGAATAACTAACTTCACTGGAAAAGTAAAAACTGGCAGCAGAGGTGTGGAACCTCTGTCCTGCATCATAATCCACAGTATATACAGGCTTGCCTGTCCAAGTGTGCCTCCTGTGAAGGGATTCGACAGTGAGTTTGGTGATGTCCTACTGACTCTTTGCCTACACACTTTCCCCAGTAGATTTCTATAGGTGCCTCTTGTGTGTGACACTGGTGGTTTCTGTCCCTAATCACCCCTCAGGCTTAACAGTCAGGGTCACATATCTCAAATTAACATGTAGTTTCCTCTCTGCTTCAAATACTATTGCAGTTATGGTTCCTCCTATTTATTGCAAAGCATAAGAAACCCATCTAAACGTTCGAAAGTACCAGTGATGGGCAGAAACCAAGTAAATTTCTATTCACCTTCCATAAATATATATATTTAGAATATTTTAAGTGTTAAGCTTTATACTGTGCACTCAAGCAGTGGTTTTGAAATTGGGGTGATTTTTCCACCAGGGACATTTTGACAAGGACTTGAAGAATTTTTGGTCATCACAAAGGGTGAAGGAGGTGGGTACTATTAACATCCAGTGGCTAGAGGTCAATGATGTTTGCTAAATATCCACAAAGTTCAGACAGCCTCCTACAACAAATAATTATCCAGCCTAAAAGGTCAATAACAGTGAGGTTATGAAACCCTGCACTGGAGATAAAATGGTGATCCAACAGTGATGTCATCAACTTGTAAGCATGACAGATGCTCTTCAAATGCCTCAGCATACGTAAATTTGCACATCTGCAAAAGTCAGAAATCAGTGTTAAAATGAGATGATGAGTTTCTAACAGAGAGAAGTGACATGAGTCAGAGGATCATCTAGCAAGATGTGTCTGAGGAAGTCTTGCTTGAAATGAAACCTGAAAGGTGAGTAAAAACCACCTATGTGCAAGAAGGAAGGAATAACATTCCACAGGGAAGGATGATTGGGTGGGACGGCCCTGTGGCAGGAATAAAACAGACAGAATCTGAAGGACAGTGTTGATGGAGTGCAAAAGTGGGGGTGGAGCTTGGCATGAATTGAGTCTGGGAAGGGGAGGCAGCTAGAGCCTGTGGGGCCTCAGAGGTGATGTTAGGGACCTTTAACTCTATCTTAACAGCAATGGGAAATAATGACACTTTGAACTAAAGAGAGGCCATAGTGATAGTTGATGATCATTCTATATCTACATAATAAGGGTTCAAATGGTCGATTTTATATTCTGTATATTTTACCATAATAAAAAAAAGGTAGCATTATGTCATTTACTATATGGGATGTAAATGTAAGAACTTAGATGGGTGATCAAATTCAGAAGTTCAAAATAGCCATAAATGTGGGTTTTGAGATAGTGCTGGACTGACTTGGTGTCAACAAAATCACTGCTTTGTGTGTGACCAGTTTCACTTCATTCTCAGTCAAGTGCTTCCTGATCCAATTTAGAGCCATGAAAACTTTTCCTTCTGAATGTCAAAGCAAGGGTTCACTTGAACCTTGTTAGAATTTCCAACTGACGGATTTCCTTTCCCAGATGGAAATTCTTCTAGCTCAAGTAATCTTTCAAGGAGAAAAATGTCTACTATGAAATTTCTTAGGGTTGGGTCCTTTTTTTTCAGTATAAAAATATTTGTGTCTGAATGGAGGAAGCTGAATAGTGAACAGAGATAAGACTGCCACCACTTGGGTGTTACTGACCTTGACAGTCTCATCTGAGGCCTGTTACTATATATTATAGTTGTTTTGTGCGATCTTTTGCATTCACTGGTGCTCAGCATTCCTGGACATCTGGCTTGTTCCAACGAAATACTAGAAGAAATATACATCTTTAATAAAAATTAATAATAGCATTGTTTTTCTTTTTTTTTTTAGCATAACAAACCTTGAAGTATTTAATCAAAGAAAGAAAACTGAGGTTTCTTTATTCATGAATACGTTTTCCGAATAGATATATTTTTTAAATATTTTAAATCTGTTTGATGCTGTTGTTTCCTTTTTTTTGAAATAAAATAAAATAAAATATTTTCTTATTTGTAAGGAGAGTGGTGATGGGATTATAAAATTGATAATTTTTTTTTTTTTAGCTAATATAAGCCGAAACTTTGTAACAATCAGTAAAGAGTGAAAACTGAATCTGATCTTTGGAGGATAATTCTGTACTTTATATCTTAGAAAGAGAAGAAAATGAGTACTGGTACTTTGCTCTATGTCTTACAGAAATGCTATCCAATAAAACTTTCTATAATCATAGAAATACTATAAAATATCCTATAATATGTGCTGCCCAATATGGCAGCCAGTAGTCCCAATGTGGCTGCTGAGCCCTTGAAATATGACTACTGTAAGTGACAAATTAATTTTAAAATTTTATTTCACTTTAATTAATTTAAATTTAAATAACTACATGTGGCTAAGAGCTACTGTATTGGACATTGCAGCTTAGAGTTTTAAAATGTAACTGGAGGAGAAATAAAGGCTGACAATCATTCTAGAAGAGAAAGCTCCTTTTGAACTTTTAAGGCTTGTAGCACATTCATTAGCCACATAACTGATGTCAGTGAGTATTTGCTTTTTTAAAAAACTCTTTAGATTGCTTTCAAATGTCAGTTCATTTTACAAAATGCAATAAAATCTGAATCTGTATTAACGTTATAAAATGAAAAAAAAAAAGAACCCGGTCAACAAGAAATCTATAGGTGCTAATGTTCAAAATACACACTCTCAGTCTATAAATCATTATAATACAAATCATAGATTTAATTCACCTGGGCTGAGCATGCAACCCTTCATGGAAATACATGCATAATCTCAATAAACTTTTACCCTGTAATAATGCAAGGCACAGAAGAGTAAGAGTCTAGGAGATTACTTTCTTATTCAAACTAAAGATCCTAAGAGCAGCCTGTAAGGACGACAAAAAATTGATTATTATAGGTCCTGATGTTGAAAACCACAGATTTAAACTAAACGATATGTTGGTTTTTTCCTGTTGGAATGCTTTCTCTAAACACAGTGACAATATTTCTGTCTATCACATTTTCCCCCACCCAGAGATAAGGAACTCATAAAATGCAGGCTTGACACCCTTGTAGAAAACAGGCATTTACCCTCAGAGGAGATGATTTTTTGTTTCTGACTTTGATACTTACACATGTGTAACTGTGTACTTCCTTTTTTCTTTGAATACAAGAGTTTGCTAACTGGCTTTATGTATTTAGCCACTATCTACTCTCCTCATGCATTACAGCATCCATGAGTGTGACTCTTCTCTTTCTTGTGATATTTAAGTCCCTAAACCTCATACACAAAACATTAATTGAATGCATTTTTGGTGTATGTATTAGCAAAAAATCACACATTTTTGCACCAGGAAGTTCTGAATTGGGATTCTAACCTTCTTGCTTACCAACTGTGAAAATTACTTAATTTACTTAACTTCTCTGAAATTGGAAGTAGAATTGATCACATCTCTGTCACAGTTTTGTGAGTGTATCATCAGCACTAGCATTGGTGGCAATAATAATGGTAGATAACAAGTCTTCAGCAGCTTTATGGGGCACATAAGTTTATTATCCTGTTTTGCAGATGAGGAAAGGAGCTTTAGTAACTAAATTGCTAAGCTTGATTCCAAACACGTCTGTTGAACTCATAGCTGGCGTGAAAAAGCTAGTACTGTGATCCACATCGTTGGTCCTCAAAACAGGGTAGCTCTTACAAAATTTAAAGTTTTTGAAACAAAAATATTTCTAATGAAACTGTACAGTGAGCAATGTAGTGATTGCTCATCTACTTAACACCAAGAACAGCCATACATTTGACATAGTTTCTCCAGATCATGTTCTCTTTGATTTTAAGAAAAATAAAGCAATTAGATATAGGTGAAGTCTTCTTCTCAGCCCTCCCCAGCTCCACT
The DNA here is from genome assembly GCF_964341445.2 of Mesoplodon mirus. Classification (NCBI taxonomy): domain Eukaryota; kingdom Metazoa; phylum Chordata; class Mammalia; order Artiodactyla; family Ziphiidae; genus Mesoplodon; species Mesoplodon mirus. The sequence continues at coordinate 72,695,351 of NC_138991.1, forward strand.
ACTCATTTCCCAGAGGTGCTGCCCAAAAATGTCCAGTTGAGGAGGAGGTGGGTGAGTTGAATCCAGACATATACCATGCTGTGGGGCTGTACCTGTTTCAAGGTGTTGGTTCACATTTTAAAAATTTGTACAAATAGATCTCAAAGGCTAACAAAAGCCCTGCCACTCCTTTTTCTCCTCCAGTGGTTGCCCCAAGAAAACTACAATCATTTATTCATATTTCCTTATTTTCACTATCTATGTATGCATAATAAATACATTTTTGTTTTATACCTTTTAAATTTTCCATTAATAATACTATACTATGTGTATCATTTTCCAGTTTGCATTTTTTATTCAAAATTATGATTCCAAGATTTATTCATATTGATACATATGGATCAAATTCCATCTTTTAAAACTGCTTACCATTTAGTTGGTTATCCATTCCCTTATTGATAGTTATTTTGATTATTTGCAATTTTCAGTGTTACTGTGAATAATAAAAATAAGACAAAAATGTAGCAGTCCCCCTTGACTCCTCTCTACCTCAACTCTTCTCCTTGCTTCCCATCCACTATCACTCCATCAGCAAATTCTTTGGGCTCTGTCTTCAGAATGTATCCATGCTAACCAGTGTCATTATCATCTCTCTCGCCTGTATTAATGAAAAGAGCCTCTGGTTAACTCAACTCCCTTCTCCACGTTTCAAAATAACTACACACACACAGTCAGAGTGACATACATGATAAGACATTTCACTTTTCTACTTAGTGCTTTTCTCTACTTTCCCATGTCACTCAGACTAAAACCCAAAGTCATTATCATGATTTACAAGCCTTTTCATCAATTATTTTAATCTTTTATTACATCTGGTAACCATTCTGCTCTAGCCTTACTGTCCTCCTGTCTGTTTCTAGAATGGCACCTGACTCAGAGCCTTTGTTTCCTCCAAAATATCTGCCCTAAGTTGCTCACTCACTTTTTGGAAATCTGTGCTCAAATGTCCACACATCAAGTAGGCCTTTTCTTGCCATGTGTTCTGTAATAGCACCTGATCAATCTATCTTTTCTTGCTATGTCTTCCCCCAGATAAAATGTAAGTAAGTTACTGAAGAGGAGATATTTTGTCTGATATTAATAAATCCCCATGACCTAGAACAGTCTAGCTTATAATAGGTGGTCAATCAGTACTTGTTAAATTAACTAATGGATCAATATTCTTGTATGTGCTTCCTTATGCACATGTTCAAGAGTTAAGTTTTATAGCTATGATATATGCCTAAAATTGAGATTTTTTTTTACATTGTATGGTTTAATTCTAAACTTGTCTCTAAAATGGCATCAATTTAAACTTCAATCAACATATCTTTGTCAGACTTTTTAAGCTTGGCCAATTTTACCGGTGGAAATAGTATCTCACTGTTGCTTTGTCTTTTCTCTGATTACTAGGGAGGTGCAGCATCTATTCATATTGGTCAACATGGTTTACTCAGCTACTAATTGCCTGTTCAAAACCTGTACCCATTATTTTTTTCTTACTGGTTTTAAGTACTGTTTTGTATTTTAATTATTAATTAAAAGTATTAACACACTCAGATCTTTTCCCAGTACATCACTTATCTTTTACATGTATTCATAATGTCTTCCATTGTATACATTTTTAAGGCTATTTTCTCAGTTTCTGAGGGCTAGGAATCTTGGGGCAGCTTGTTTGTATTGTTTGGGCTTAGGGGCCATCATGATGCCACAGTCAAACTGCTGACCAGAACTGCAGTCATCTGAGTTTAACTGAGGCTTCTGCACTCATGCACATGGCTACTGGAAAGTCTTAGTTCCTTTCTGGCTTTGGTTGGAGATCTCAGATCCTTGCCACACCACTCTCTTCATTTGTTTCCTGAAAGTCCTCATGACACATCAGTTGGCTTCTCCCAAATCAAGAGATCCAGACACACTGAGCCTAATATTGAGTCAAAACGTTTTATAATTTAATTTTAGAAGTGGCATAACATCACTTTGGCTATATTAATTTTGTCACACAAGCCAACCCTCATAGAATATGGCATGGAACTAACTACATAAGGATGTGAATACAAGGGGGCAAGAATCATTGGGGGCGGTTGTGTAGGCTGTCTACCACAGATGAAAACTGATTAGTGTTGGAAGGACTCAGTGATCTAATAGTTCTCTTTTTTTTTAATGAACACAGAATCAACTGGAGTAGTGGTTCTCAACCAGCAGTGATTTTGGCCCTCGGGGGACATTTGGCAATATCTGGAGACACTTTTGATTGGCACAACTGTGGGGGAAGGGCACTATTGGCATCTAGTGGGTCGATGCCACATATGTTGCTAAATATACAGGATATCCCCTCACAATAAATAATTATCCAGCACAAAATATCAATAGTCCTGATGTTGAGAAGACCTAAGTTAAAGAAAATATAAACAGTAGGTATCTTGGTTACTAAATAGATATTTCAGCTAATTCTATTTAAAGGATGATAAACATGCAAAGTAATTTACAATCACACACACACACACACACACACACACACACACACCCTGCAGTTCATTACATCAAACTAAAGAGTTATAATCCATAGAATACACCATCTATTAAAATAAAATTTGGGAGCATCTCAGGATTCTAGCTAGCAATTATCTATTAATGTTAATTGGGCCAGTTATTGAAAAGGTATAAACTTGAGCAGAAAATATGAGATTATTTCTCTAATTTCTCCCATAGATTATTTTTTTGTGTTTTTCTTCCCTGTTCTGTGTCATAATATTATGGGGTCAATGACTACACCTCCCAGGCTCACCTAAGCATGTGAAGAACAGGTATGAGACTAGATGGCTGGAGAAGAGGTTGGACCATATTCTTTTCCATTCCCTCCCTTTACTGGCACCTAAGGCCCTGCCAGGGTGGTGCCCCTTTAGGATTGCAGCTCCAATCTGGCAGCCCCTCTTCTACCACGCCAGTACTCACCAATTCTTAGTGATGGGATTTCCCATTTTGGTGCTCCAGATCTTGAGGTAATGATGGATTTCTGCTGTTGTTAGTTACTGAGTGTCTCACATCTTTTGCTGGATCTCTAAATCCTGCTGTCTCTCTGTACATAAGCCCATAGTTAAATTTTTAGAATTCCATCTGGAGAAAACCATAATTCAAAAAGATACATGCACCCTGGGACTTCCCTGGCATTCCAGTTGTTAAGACTCTGCTCTTCTAATTGAGGGTTCCATCTCTGGTTGGGGAACTAAGATCCCACATCACATCATGAGGCCAAAAAAAAAAATGATATATGCATCCCAATGTTCATTGCAGCACTATTTACAATAGCCAAGACATGGAAGCAACTGAAATGTCCATCAAACATGAATGGATAAAGAAGATGTGGTATGTATATACAATGGAACATTAGTTAGCTATAAAAAAGAATTAAATAATGTAATTTTCAGCGACATGGATGGACCTAGAAATTATCATACTAAGTGAAATAAGCCACACAGAGAAAGACAAATATCATATGATATTGCTTATATGTGAAATCTAAAAAAATGATACAAAAGAACTTATTTACAAAACAGAAAGAGACTCACAGACATAGAAAACAAACTTAGGTAGACTGGAGGCCCCACTTATGAATGGCATCTAAAGTGAGGACAGTTTTGTGAGCCTAAGCCCTCAACTTATGGAGTCTGCATTAACCGTGGGTAGTGTCGGAACTGAACTGAATTCTTGGACATCCAGCTGGTATTAGAGAATTGGAAAATTGGTGTTTGTTTGGGAAATCAAACAATTCCTTAGAAGAGTATAAGTTTTATGCTGGTCCATTCACCACTGAATACTTAGAACTAGATCAAGATATATATATATATATATATATATATATATATATACAATAAATAATTATTTTATAAACCATGGTGGTCCCAGAACAAGCTAGAGAAATAAGTTAGAATAATTCAGGATTTACTTAGGGAAACATATAATCTAAAACACTGTTATAGTCCATGAAGACTGCAACATCATTGGGAAGGAATTCTTTCTTAAATATTCTTCATACCCTAAAGATAAAGAAAAATAATCAGAAATAGAAAGTTACAAAGGTATTTCCCATTTATAAGAGAATAGAGTACAAGAATTATAGCAAATTTGTATTTGTCCTCAATCCTAGATATTGACATGGGAATTATAACTGATGTTTTATTTAAACTGGTAAAAGAGGAAGTGGAGGAAGAGATGCCCAAAGAAGAATGGAAGAAGATGACATTAACTTTTAGTCCTCAGAAAATACATCATGGTCCACTATGAATGCAACATAGCCATTTATCACTCACATTGACAGTAATGTTGGGTAGCAGAAATCCTAAATTAATATAAGAACAGTTGATTATTTAACACTATATGCTTCTATATATGGTTTGTAGGCTATCCCTTCACTGGATGCTTCATTTAGCCCATCTGTAAAAAAGAAGTAATAATACCTATTTTTCTAGAAATATCTATAAACCTAAACATATCCATAAATCTATTGTCAAAGTATTTTGAAAATTTAGACAAACATGGTTCTAAGAATTTTTTAAATGGACAACTGTAAATTCCTGAGTGAAAATAATTTAGAATTAGATATTAAATGATAAATATTAAAATTTTCCCTATGCAAAAAATTCTCTTAAACATGCTTTGAACCTAAAACTACTGTCCTAATTTTTCTTCCCTTTTATTGTTAGTGTTGTTTTTTGTTTTGTTTTGTTTTGTTTTTGCAGTACGCGGGCCTCTCACTGTTGTGGCCTCTCTCGTTGCGGAGCACAGGCTCCGGACGTACAGGCTCAACGACCATGGCTCACGGGTCCAGCTGCTCCGCGGCACGTGGGATCTTCCCGAACCGGGGCACAAACCCGGGTCCCCTGCATCGGCAGGCAGACTCCCAACTATTGCACCACCAGGGAAGCCCTATTAGTGTTTTAATAATCACAGAACCTATATCAGCTTTCACTATCCTCTTTTGCTTCCCAGAAAACTTTGTAGATGTAAGTTGTAAATTCCATTGCTTCCATGTCTCTAAATTTAGTGACCTCCTCCCTTCTCACTACTGGCCACATCATTCAATAACTCTTTTCCTAAAGACTAATGAAAAATCTTCCTACCTGCCACCAGTTTATTCTTGTTCCTAATAATTTTATGTCCTGCTCTGGGAAAATACCCAGATATAGATGTACCTCTCAGAAAAAGTCACTCCCAATTTTCTATCAATTAATTAACTCATTATCAATCAATTGAAAAAGAAGTGCCAGACTTTCACTTGTCTGATTCCAGCCTACCTTTGAAAACATAGGGCCCTGGCAGGGCCCTACCTTCTTCCCTTTTACCTACAGCCTGGCCAAATGGGCCCATTTCTAGCTCTTTAATACTCCCCATGCGTGACTATCCCACAACTCTGTTTCTCCTATTCTTTCCACCTAGAAGACTTTTCTCCATCATGTTCAAAGCTGGTCTTAAAGGCTGACTCCTTCTTGAAGTCTTTTCTGACCCAAAATAATGATCCCTGAACCTAATGAGAGGGCAGCTCGTGCCTTACACTTGCTTAATAGGAGTCTCATTCTCCTTTGAGAGACTGTTACCTGTGTTCTCAAAAGTGAGAAGCATGTAGTGACTGAGCTTAGGCCTAGAGTCACTGTCTGGGTTGGAAATCTGGCCCAGGTATTTGATCCATGACAGGGAAAGTTACTTAACCTCCCTCTACTTTAGTTTTCTTATTTGTAAAATAGGGATAATAAAAAACTATCTTCATAAAGTTGCAGCAAGGGTTAATTGAGATAACATCTATATAGTTTTAAAATTTGCCTGGCAGATAGTAAATGTCAGCTGCTGCTGTTCGTTGTCTCTTCCTTGTATTCCCAAACCATCACCGTTTTGACTTTTCTTTCTCAGTCTGACCAACTCCTGAGTCCAAGTTAAAATCGTCTCTCACCTTCTCACTGGCATCCTTGTGGTCACTCTGGACCTCCTTCAATCTATTTTCCACAAAAGGCAGAGTGATATCTTAAATGCAGAACCATTCATATCACCTCCTTGTATGAATGTTTCAGTGGTTTTGCAATATATTTAGGATAGACTCCCAGGATCCAAAATCCCATATAGTCTAGCACACCACTGTCTAATAAAATATTCTGTAAAGATGAAAATGTTCTATATGAGTGGTGTCCTATAAAGTAGGCAATAGTTGTGCAGCTGTTGAGCAGTTAAAATATGGTTAGTGTCACTGAAGAATGGAAGGCTTAACTTAATTTCATTTAATTTTAATGGATGCAAATTTAAACCTAAATAGCTTCATGTGGCTAGTGGCTATCTTTTTGGACAGTGCAGCTCCAGCCTCTGTCTCACTACCTTTCCAGCTTCATGCTCCTCTTCACTTTCTGACGTCCAGACATATTCTATTCCTTCAATGTCCCAGCTTCCTATTGACTTTATCTATATCGCATCATGTGATGGTTAATTTTATGTTTCAACCTGGCTAGGCTATGGTATCCGGTTATCTGGCCAAACCTAGTCTAGATGTTGTTGTGAAGATATTTTCAGATGTAATTAACATTAAATTAATAGACTTTAAGGAAAGAAGATCATCTTCCATAACATTGGTGGACCTCATTTAATCAGTCAAAGACCTTAAGGGCAAAGACTGAGATTTCTCAAAGACGCAATTCTGCCTCAAGTCTTTAACATAGAATACCTGCGTCAGTTTCCAGCCTATCAGTTTCAGCCTGTAACAAAAACTCTCACCTGAATTGCCAGCTTGCCTGCATGCCCTACATATTTCATTCCTACCAGTGTCCACAATCACATGAACAAATTCCTTAAAATATCTCCTTCTCCTTCTCCCGATGTGTGTGTGTGTGTATCCTGTTTCTCTGGAGAACCCTGACTAATATACTCCCTTTTTAGAACATCTATTTCCAGAAGCATTCTCTTGGTTATTTTATAATCATCTTTCAGATCTCATTATGAGATGAGTTCCTTTGCTCCATTTTCTAAATCAAGGTTCCTGTCTCTTTAAATACTTATTTCAACTGCAGTCAACCAACATTCATTCATTCAGCAAAAATTTATTGAATTCTTGCACTGTACATGCTTCCAATGCTTCCAACCAGCAGTGGCATGACTTCATAATTATATATTTATTAATGTAATTTCCTGATTAATATCTATCTGCTTTTTTAGATCATAAGTTCATGAAAGCAAGTATTTTATAGTGCTTTGGTCATCAGTGTATTATGGAATCCTAATTCAATGCTTCAAGCATGTAAGTATTAATGAATGAATAAAGATTCTTAAAGGTAAGAATTGTGTGTTGGGCTTCCCTGGTGGCACAGTGGTTAAGAATCTGCCTGCCAATGCAGGGCACATGGGTTGGAGCCCTGGTCCAGGAAGATCCCACATGCCATGGAGCAACTAAACCCGTACACCACAACTACTGAGCCTGCATTCTAGAGCCCACGAGCCACAACTACAGAGCCCATGAGCCACAACTACTGAAGCCCACGCACCTAGAGTCCATGCCCCACAACAAGAGAAGCCACCACAAAGAGAAGCCTGCACACCACAACAAAAAGTAGTCCCCGCTCACCGCAACAAAAGAAAGCCTGCACGCAACAACAAAGACCGAACACAGCCAAAGATAAATAAATAAAATAAATGAATTTATGAAAAAAAAAAGAAAATCCCCTTTCCATTTCCTGAGCCATGAATCTTTTCGGTTCTTCAGTTACTTCCTCTTCCTCTTGTCTCACTTCGTCCTTTCTCTGGGCCTCCAATTCCATCAGGACTTCAACACACATTCACATCTTTGAAAGTTCACAACTGTAAGGTTTGTATGTAGGGGACTTACTGTAACCCTTTTTGGGTCAGGATCACATAGATCCTCTAAAGAAAAAATGGTATAAGAGAGATTTCACGAGATGGAAAAAGAATCAGATCCATTAAAAATGCATATATATATATATATATATATATATATATATATATATATATATATATAATTATATTTTCAGTATGCATATATATATATATATATATATATCCCCCAAATATATATTCATATTGTAAACTAGGGGATAAAATTGGGGAATGTGTAAAAATGGGCATGCGTTTTTTTTTTTTGGTTCATGAATCCGGTTGACCAACCCTGGGACAGACTGAATCTTATCTGTTGTAATGATACAAGCAATCCTCTGATCATTAACCATTCTTATTAACCCCCTCCTTTCTAGACCTTTCCTATAAGGGCTCTGCCTTAGCTTCTGATGTAGTAAACAAGATTCCTTCTGCCTCCTTCCCACCACAGTATATATGTGTTAAATTGTTGAATTGAATATGCAGGAAGCATTAATTGGAAATCACCACTCTGTAGGGAAACAAACAAACAAAAAAAAAACCTCACAACAAAAGAAAAGCAAAAGAAACTTGTCTGCATTTTCAGACCCCACCTCTCAGAATGTTAACAGTGAACTAAAGCCAAAAACACAACCATGGCAACACACTAGATACTTGTTGAATCAGGCCAAGAGACAAACATGTATGTATAATACATGTCAGAATGTAAAGGTTACATAAGCGATCTAAAGAGAGGGAAAGTGAGAGGTCAAAGGAGAAATTCTCAGCTTGTAGGCACTAAAATATCTCCATGAGAGCAACTACATACCAAAGTGTTTGCAGGGCTGGATGGGGAGCTTGTAGAGGCACGTTGTACAGCCCAGGAGAGAGTCTTTGAAGGCTGTACTCACCCTCATTTCCTGGAGATTTATGAGGCCATTTCAGACTCTGTCTTTATAGTGCTACATGAAAAACATACATCTATACTTTTCTTAAAAGAAAGAATAGACATCACAATATTAAGAGCTGTGTCTACGTTTGGCAAATTTCACTTTTTATGGAAAGACTGCGTTGATATTTACAACACAAGGAGGCAGGATTAATTCCTGTTTATTGACAACCAAATTCAGGAGCCTGAAAACAACAATGTCATATTTATTCCATGTGGCTTCCTCCCTTTTTTGTTTCCTTTCTTTTTTTTCTCCCTCCCCCTTCCCTCCCTTTTTTTTTCCCTTTCTTCCCTCATCATTCAAAAAATGTTGATTGATGTTTATATTGCCAGGCACTGCCCTAGGAGCTAGGAATGCATTTGTGAACAAAACAAATACAGTCCCTGATATTGTAGAACTTAACTAGAATGAGGGGAAATATTGTGTGAAGGATTCTTTGAAACTCCTATATGCTTATATGTGTATGACTCATCCAGTGGTTTATAGACAATAATACAGTGAAGTTAAGATATTTCACAATTAAGAATCTGGGAACTTTTGGTGGCAAATTGAAAATGACTAATTTGTAGAAACTAAGAAGACAAGACACTGTATAGCATATGATTGGAAGAAGTTTTAGCAGCAGGTGGCATAGAAAAGTCCAGATAGAAGGATCTTCATCTTCTGAAAGCTCCTATAGTGCATGAGAGGTGATGCTCCTGACCAAAGAAGTAGCAAGTGTCTGGGGAGCTGGTGGATGCAACTTATCCGGAGGTGTGACTTATGGTAGGAGGGCACATGGAAGGTTCAAGAAACTGAAGAGAAAACATCAGAGGTGTAGAAGGCAGAAAGTAGGGGTACACGTGTGAAACAAGGCTGTAAAAATAAGTGGCAACCAGATCATACCTTTCAGGTCATCTTAAAAACTTTAATTTTTATTCCAAGTGAAATAAAAAATTAGATGTATTTTAAACATGATTATACATGTGAAAGAGAGAGAGGATGATTTTTGTACATTCCAACTCGACTTTGGTGGCAGTGAGGCTACTATGATGCAGTAATCTAGGCAAGAGAAGATAGAGGCTTGGAATAAGCTGATGGCCCTTGAGAGGTAGAGAATGGCCATCTTTGAATGATGTTAAAAAGTAAAATCCACAGGACTTGTAGTTGGCTGTATTTGATAGGTTGTAAAGGATGACTCTGATAGCCATTTGGATGATAGTTGTCATTCTCTGAGATAGTTAACATAGAAGGTAGAGTCAATTTGGGGAGAAGGGACAAAATGAACTTCATTTTGAAACTGCCAAACTTGAGGTGGGTTAGTGATATCCAAATGGAGATATCAAGGACACAGCTGGATAAATGTGTTTGGAGCTCAGAGGTGAGGTCTGTGATAGAGACACTTAATTTGTGAGTCCTCTGTAGTGAGATGATGATTGAAGCCATTGGCCCAGATGGGTTCTCTTTGTTTTACTGTAGAATATAAGTGGGCCTAGGAACAAACCTTGAAAAATAATGTTTCTTGGCAGTATAAATGAGATTAAATCGGAAGTGAAGATAGAAGAGACATAAACAAATATGTAAGGGGGAAACCAAAACAGCCTATGTCGTAGAAATAAAGAGAAGACAATATTTTAAGAATCAAAGAATGGTCTATAGTAATGGGTGCTTCTGAGAGGGAAATTAAGCTGAAAATTGAAAAAAAAAATGATTTAGGGGGTCTCTGATGACCAATGGTAAAATGTTTACATGGAGAGAAGGAGTAAAGGCCAGAAAGAAATGAGTTGAATATATCATTTTGAAAAGAAAAGGCTGAACACACATGAGATAGAAGAGATAATAAATGAAGGGATTGTATCTGAAGTATCAGTTCCATGGACAGCAAAAGAGTCAGCTCTCTATAGAGGTTGGAGAAATACAGGATAGGATGATGTGAATACTGAGAGTTTGTAAATTTCATGGAAGGAGGTTGAGGGAGTTAAGATTAGATAGCCTCCATTATATCTGTGAATCATTTTTTGAGAATGAGGAGAAGCAACAAATTGCTTTGGGAATTAGAGCACAAGTAGATGAGAGAATTATAGCTAATAGTGTTAGTATCTACTGCTGCAGCAGTGTTATGTGACAAACCAACCCAAATGTGAGTGACTTGAAAAAATAGGCTTCTATTTAGTTTGTAAGTCTTTGGATTAGCCTGATAGTTCTTCTGGAGTTGTATGAGCTTCCTCACATATTTTGAGACTGGCTGACTGTCACCGATCTAGGCTGGCTTCAGCTGGGTCACTGGAATGAATGACTTCTCTCTATGTATCTCTCATCTCCAGCAGGCCAGCCAAGGCATGTCCTCAAGGCCAAGGCAGGACTTGAAATGTGCAAAAATGTTTTCAAGCTTCTGCATGCATCATATCTGCTAATAGCCCACTGGCAAAACCCAGTCATATGCCCAAATTTAGGATAAACAGCGGGGAAATAGAATCTTCCTCTTTAGTGGGAGACACTCTAAAGCCCATGGCAAGGGGGTGTGGACACAGTGAAGGGCAAAGAATTGGAACCCTTAATACATTCAGTCTACAACTCCCCATAGTGTTGAGAGCCCATTCATAATGATTATCATCATTCAATAGTACAATCCAATATCCCTACTGTGTGAATTTCTCCAGCAACGTTTGAATGCTTGAGTGGAGCACCAAAAAAATATGTTAAACTATGTGTGGGAACTATCAGAAAATGCAAAGAAAATACAGAAAGACAGAAACAAGGCCATTCATGATATCAATAAGGCCGTTAGTGATGTAAAACATCTTTAAATATAAGCTGGCTAATGAGGTATGTGAAGGTGTGGGAGGATGGAAAGTGAGGGCATCATGAAACCAAAAGAAAACCATAATGAAATAGTTAAAACATGATACCAACAGGGGAGGTTGAAATCGAAAGAGGATGCTTAAATCTTTGAAGTAGTACAGTATGTGAGATAACAAGGTCCAACAAGGTCTACTGATGATCTCAAAGCCCTTGAGGGAAATTAATTAAACATTGTGGAGCAGATGGGAGGTAACACACAGCGCTTATAGCATTGTTATTTCGTTCCTTCTCCATATGACAAAGAAAAGAAGAAATTCATAATAAACACATATGTAAGTAAGTACATTTACTTACGTATGTGCTTATTATGATATATATTTTGTTTATTATGTGTGTGTGTGTATATATATATATATATATATATATATATATAGATATAGATATATAGATATATATACATATATGTCCTTTTAAAGGTAGAGTAAGGGTTATATATAAAGATCAGGGATTATAACCTGATATATTAGTGTGTCTAAGAAGATCATTAAGTGAACTGACAGTTATAAGGACTAAATAATATATAATCTTGCACATTACCTGAGTTCAGTTCCCTGCCCTGTCTTGCTCATAAACGTGTCTCTATTCTAATAGGGGCATAGATTTTTATACACATTATGTGTTCAATTAATATATTTTAAAAAGTGAATAAATAGTTGGTCTCTTGGGAATGTATGCTTAAGCTTTTGTGAACTTCAATTTTCCCATTTCTGTTTTCCTAATTAACAGTTTCTATCTGAGCTGTTATCAGTATTAAATGAGATAGTAGATATGGACTTGGTATACAATAGATATTAGCAAATGTACTTTGGAATCTAAATTTGTGCATGTGAAGAGAATCTTTTCCTTAGCCTGTTTACTCACTATTCAAATGTCTCTTGCTGTCTTCCAGCCACACCTGCATTCTAACCCAAGCTTTGCATAATTATACCAATGATTTTTCTTAAAGGGCTGGCCTATCGTATTTATACACACATGTACTCTTTGAGGTAATCTTGAGCCAGGCTCTGGCTGATTCCATTTCATCTTTTCATGCTGTTGTCCCAAAAGATGTTGACGTCATCTGGAGACACAGTAGCGCCACCAGTCTTCAGAGGTTCAATTCATTCTGCCATCCGGAAACTCTGTCGACAAGGCGGCCAGTGTTAGGAATTAAGCTTGTGACAAGCAGGACATGGTGGAGTGCAAACATTGGTCAGTGCTTCCTCTCCCAGCCACAGAGGAAAGCCACACTGATTGGTATTCAGGAAAGGGACCTCCTGTTTCGAAGGATTCCTTCATGCTGTTCAGCAATGCTGTTTAAGGTGGATTTTCCCATTTGAACTGCAAAGCTTAAACACAAATATTAACTACCTGAAGCTGTAAATAGCAGCATAGTACATTAAAAAAAAAATAATGAATATTTTAACCAGGCTTTGCCCAACCAAGAAAAATATTATGCAGAAACAAGGCTGATTTTAGAAAAATGCCCAAGGAAACATTAAAAAAAAGTTGAGTTTCCTTTCAAAGTTTGTTTTTGCTAAACATTCATAGTTTTGCTTTTTCCAATCCAATTTTATTATAAGAAAGGTCTCCCACATGTGTACCTGGCATTCCTTTCAAAATAATCTGTAATATGCAAAACTTTTGGAAATGGGTGAATTTTTAAATGTGACAGAATGAAAGGGCAAAACTTATGATAAAGAAAGGAGGGCACTTCTTGGTGTATGTTAGTTGCCCCTTTAGTTATGTTTGTAGCCCCTTTAGTTATGGGCAGTTTTCATGTCCCCATCATTCTGACTATTTACATTTTAATTTCACTCATTTGGAAAATCCAAATTTAACTAATTCTTCACTGCAAATCTTCCGCCCATGAAATCACTGAAGGTGCCCCCTCGCTCATGGTCAATGGAAGATTTGGGCATTTTGGAGCTGTAATTCTGGGTAAAGGCAATGGACAAACATTCTGCTACCTGCCAGATAGTTTCCTTACCGTTCATGTCTGTCCTTGGTGAAGATCAAAATTAAATTATAAAAGCATGCTCTTCAAGAATTCTCATTCTCAATCAGGAAAACTGGAATTTTTGATGGAACTTAATGAATAACAAAAGGCTTTTAGAGCAGTTTCTTTTTTTCAAGCACTTTTTCTCAACACCTTACATTATCTCATCAATCCCTTAAAACAACCCTATGAAATTGGTATTAGTATTAACCCATTTTTCAGATGAGGAAACTGAGGCACACAGAGGTTAAAAACTGCCAGGAGGTTGAACCAGGATTCAATGTCCACTGTCCTAGTCTGGAGTCTATATTTTTATCTCCCTAATTTGCTGTAAGTTAAATTTAGTTTAAAATGGACTAAAATAGCTTTTTCTGGCTTGCTATTAATCCACTCTCATTCAAGGTTGTTATTTTTTTCTTGTTGTTTGTTTTGGTCTAATTTATGGATTATACATCTTATTGTTTTAATGATAATAAAACACAGGTCAAGGTACCTTGATTCTAGTCACAGCTTAGCTAAATGACTTTGGATATTGCATGAATTCAGTTTCCCTCCTGGAAGGCAGACACGATGATAGATAGCATCCCTATTTGACTCAGAGTTCTGTCCTCCAAATCCATTGTGGAAATTGATTTAAATGCTATTACTGATGCTTCTGTCCCTAAGCAAGGAAAATGCACCAAGCTAAAGTTCATATCACTCGATTTTAACAATTGAAAATAAACTTCCTTTTTTTTTCCCATAGAGGATGTTGAACCCACTGGAGAAAGGGAAGTTTAAACGTATTGATGAATCCATCAAACTTTTTGCTCCACATCAAAAATTACTGTCAAGAATAAGTTGTGACATGTATTTGGAACAATTAAAAATGATAACTGGCCATCTAGGTTTCTGTAATATCAGAAATGTGCAAACATCCACACTGATGTTCCAGTGGTGAAATTAATTTTGACTGCCAACCAATTTTTCATGCCACTCTTTAGAGATCACTGAATCTATTTAGGGAACAACATTCAGGCAAATGCCACATTTGCAAGAGTCATCACAATATTTGTGAACCCTTGGAGTAAATTAATTTTGCAGACTATTTTAAGGAAATTTATTTTTTTTTATTCCCAAGCTTTTATTTGGAAATCTATTTCTTCTCACTCACATGGGAATATTTATCTATATACCTAAATTTTTATTTTAGTTATTTCCTTGTATAGCTTTCTTCCCATCTCAAACTTGGAATCAAATTCCTCAATTTTTACATTGTTTGAAATAAGTTATCTTCCCATATTTCTCTTCCTAGGCTAATGTTTTCCCATAAAAGGTGAAAATGCACTGTAAAAGAAGGAAAATCCCAACTTAAATAGCTTACCCTATTATCTAAAGGTGATAATTCCTCCCTTTTTTCCTCTAGCACAAGCATTGGAAAGGATGTGGGCTTCATGGTTGGAAAACCAGGATGGTTTTATTTGAGAAATTGGTGCCACATAAGTTTGTGCCACTAGACAGTATGATTGTGGTCTTTGTAGTTCCTTCCCCCTGGGACATCCTGCCTCCTTCCCATACTTAATAATTTCTCTGTAATGTCCCCTATTTTGATGCTTAATGGAGATGATGGAGCAGCAGAAACCACCATAGTGTATTCAAAGATTTGTTTATTAAATTATTCTATAAATAGTTGGTGGGTACCTTCTTTATGCCAGGAACTGTCTTATTTACTAGGGATATTGCAGTCAAAAGCCAAATATTACTCCTACCCACACATCACTTACATTCTAGGGCTACTGAGTAGAGAAACAGAAAACAAACCATCTATCTTAATATTTGTCTAAGTGAATATGTAAATCAATGAATAATAGGTTAATTTTAAATTATGATATAAAAATAGAGGAAATAAAATGTGATCAAAGAGTTTGGGTTGAGAGGGAAATAACCTTACTCTGGTCAGGATTCTAAGAGATGGCTTTTGAAGGGCTACTGGAATCATGAGAACAACTAGCCACGTGAGGACCATTCTAGGCAGAAGGAACATCACAGGCAAATGCCATGAGATGACAATTACTTGGAATGTTAATAAACAGAAAGAAGATGAATTAAGAAGGTGTAAATGGCACAGATGAGGTCTAAGAGATAGAAGGTGCTATATATGCCTTCATAGATTTTGGGAAGGGGAGAGTGGATTTTGTTCTAAGCACCATGGTGTAAGGCAGTGATTCTCTACCTTATGTGTGCATCAGAATCACCTAGATGACTTCCTAAAGCATATATTACTGGATCCACCCTCAGAGTTTCTGATTCAGTACCTCTAGGGTAGAGCCTAGGAATTTGCATTTCCAACAGGTGGTGCTGACACTGCTGTTGTGGGGACAACACTTAGAACCACTGTTATCATCAATATCTAGTAGTTGTGCCTGCCCAGAAAAGATTTCACCACAATTTTGTAATTGTATTTGATTTTTTATTAAAGTATAGTTGGTTTATAATATTATATTAGTTTCAGGTATGCAACATAGTGATTCAGTAATTTTTACAGATTATAATGCATTAGAAATTATTACAAGACCATGGCTATAATTCCCTGTGCTATAAAATATATCATTGCTGCTTACCTATTTTATACATAGTAGTATATATCTCTTAATCCCATATACCTAACTTGTCCCTCCTCCCTTCCCTCTCCCCTCTGGAAACCACTAGCTTGTGTTCCATATCTGTGAGTCTGTTTCTGTTTTGCTATATACATTAATTTGTATTACTTTTTTAGATTCTACATGTAAGTGATATCATATATTATTTATCTTTCTTGTCTGACTTATTTCACCAAGCATAATATTCTCTAGGTCCATCCACATTGCTGCCAGAATTTCATTCTTTTTTATGGCTGAGTGATATTTCATTATATATATATATATATATATATATGCAGGCACACACACACAACACATCTTTTTTATTCATCCATATGTTCATGGATACTTGAGTTGCTTCCATACATTGACTATTGTAAACAGTGCTGCTATGAACATTGGGGTGTATGTATCTTTTCAAATTAATTAATATTTCTGCTTTTTCCAGATATATACCCAGGAGTGGAATTGCTAGATCATTTGGTAGTTCTATTTTAGTTTTTTGAGGAAACTGCATACTGTTTTCCACAGTGGCTGCACCAATTTATATTCCCACCAAAAGTGTACCAGTACCAGGGTTCCCTTTTCTCCACTTCCTCTCCAACACTTGTTATTTGTAGACATTTTGATGATAGCCATTCTGACAGGTGTGAGGTGATATCTCATTTTGATTTGTATTTCTCTAATAATTAGAGACATTGAGCACCTTTTCATGTGCCTTTTAGCTATCCATATGTCTTCTTTGGAGAGATGTCAATTCATGTCTTCTGCCTGTTTTTTTGATTGGGTTGTTTTTTCTTTTTGATATTGCATTGTATGAGCTGTTTGTATGTTTTGGATATTAACACCTTGTCAGTCATATCATTGGAAAATATTTTCCCCCATTCTGTAGGTTGTCTTTTCTTTTCGTTGATGGTTTCCTTTGTTGTGCAAAAGCTTTTAAGATTAATTAGGTCCCATTTGTTGCTTTTATTTCTTTTGTCCTTAGGAGACAGATCCCAAAAAATTGCTATGTATTATGTCAAAGAGTGCTTTTCCTTTGTACTCTTCTAGGAGTTTTGTGGCTTTAAGTCCTACATTTAGGTCTTTAATATATTTTGAGTTCATTTTTGTATATGGTGTGAGGAAATGTTCTAATCTCATTGTTTTACCTGTAGCTGTCCTGTATTTGATTTTCTTTTCAGAAAAGCCCCTTCTGTACTCTTAGTCAAACCAATGTATTCCAGTACCTTGGTGATAGAGCCATTCAAAGCTGAACATTTGACTCTAGTCAATTGAAACCCAATCCAGAGACACATGCTTGAAACTATTGGGAAGTGAAAGTTCTCAAACAACTGGATGAGAAGCTGGGAGACAATATGTAGGGAAAATCTCCTGAAGAGTTAAGTCAACACAGAACACTGAGCTAAAAGATGGCAAGACACAGAGAGCTGAAGCCCTTTGTTGAGCCCCTGGATCGAGGCATACCTAAACCACCTCTCCTCCCAAGTTTTTCAGCTACATGACTCATTTTCCATTTTGTGCTTTTGGAAATTTCTCTTTGGTTTCTGAAACTTACAAACCAAAAGTTAGATATAAATAAAAAGTTATTGTAGATACACCCATTTTAAAATTTAGATGTACCTTGGTTCATCTCAGAGAACCAAGTAAGAGAGTTTAGATGGTTCAAGTACTACCCTGCACATTTATGAAATAATAACTTTTAATATGCCAAATTTGATATATTTTTAAATAGAAAATCCCAAGCAAATAAGAGGACAAAGTAGTTAGTAAAACAAACAAAAGGAATAGAAAACTGTGCTAAACAGGACTTGGTGCACCACACTCCTGCCAGGAGCACTGTCATCCCCATATTATCCATAATGTGACCCTAAATAAAATTTATAATTGGATTCCCTTCTCTTCTGTATGGAAACCTCATATTCTTCACAAGTTAGTGCATATTTTTCTTTACAGTTATACATAGCAACTTCCCATCATTTAGTTTTGGTCTAGATGTGATCTCTTCAAATAGCCTTCCTTGACTGTTCTATTTCAAGTAGCATCTCCCTGTTCAAATCCAACTCTATCAAATCATTCTATTTTATTACTTTCTCAGAATGTAAAATTTTCTCAGGCTATCTTGTTTATTTGCTCGTTAGCTATCACTTATAGTAGAATATAAACTACATGAAAACAATGGTGTCTCCAGTCTTATTTAACAGTAAGTCTGTGTCACACCATTGATTTTTTTCTAGAATGGAAAAAATGGATGAATTCGTTGCATATTTTTGCCTTTCCTTAAATAGGCTTTTTTTTAAAGACTTTATTTTTTAAGAGAAGTTTTAGGTTCACAGCAAAATTGAGAGGAAAATACAGAGATTTCCCATATATTCCCTGCCCCCCCCACACACATAACCCCATTATCAACATCCTGTCCAGAGTGGTACATTTGTTGCAATTGACAAACCTACACTGATGTATTATTACCACCCAAAGTCCAAAGTTGACATTAAGGTTCACTCATAGTGCTATAAATTCTATGAGTTTGGACAAATGTATTATAATATCATACAGAATATTTTCACTGACCTAAAAATCATCTGTGCTTCTCCTATTCACCCTCCCCCCACCCACCTCTGGTAATCACTAATCTTTTTACTGTTTCCATAGTTTTTCCTTTTCCAGAGTGTCATATAGTTGGAACCATACAGTATCTGGCCTTTTCACATTGAATTCTTTCACTTAGTAATATGCATTTACGTTTCCTTCACGTCTTTTCACAGTTTGATAGCTCATTTCTTTTTAGTGTTTAATAATATTCCATTGTCTGGATGTACCACAATTTATTATCCATTCATCTACTGCAGGACATCTTGATTGCTTCCAAGTTTTTATTCAGTCGAGTGAGTGGAAAAATATGGGAACTGCCTGTAATTTTGTAATTACATGTAACCTTTATGATTCCAAGATGCTGCTAGTGACCCATTGACCATATGTGGATCAAAGTGTTTTTCTGCAGTGGGAAAGGACTTCTGCCAACCTATTTATGCTTTATCCCTTGTTGAAACTCATGACCAGTTGGCTTGGGCTTGTGGGACAGGGTGTGGGCATTGGCAGACCTCAAATATTTTGGAAAGGAAGCCGGTTTGGGGGTCAGTGGTGAGTCTGTTTTTAGACATATTATTTCTGAGGTGACAGCAGGCTACTGAACATGAAGTGTACATATATGGAGTAATATGTATTTGGAAATATGACCTTGCAGACAGGAGAGTTCATAGTTGGTCCTAAATATTTGAGAGTCATAAGGCTAAAAGTCTTAAAGAAAATGTATGGATGAACACAAAATACAGATTGGTGGTTATTTCTGGGGAGAGGCAAAGGCAGATGGGGTTATGTGTGGATAGGATCTTTGAAGGGTGATCTTAAAAGTTATTGGTAATCTTTTCTTCCATAATCTGGGTGGTAAGTCTTTTTTATTATTTTCAAAAATCACCTTATGTTGTATATGAATGATATATATTTCATAATTAAAAAGTTTTTAAAAAGTATAAATATTGATTGCCTTTCAAAACAAAAATATACAGTACAAAAAAGTGAATTGTTAATATTTCAAATGTCTTTTTTAATTTCATGAAATGTGGTTACTTGAGGCACCTAATTGAGAGAATTCAATTGAGTGAAACATTTTTCCTTAGTTTCTAGCTATTTCAGAAACACTATTGTAGTTGTGAATAAAATGACGATGATTACTTTTCTCAATTCTATGACTCTTGTGTAAACAAACATGACTCTTTGAGCTTTCTTCCTCTCCACACTAATACCTACTCCTCTACAAAATATGATTTCCAAACACCTATAGCATAAAGAATGGAAGAATCTGTCTCCAAATTGGAGCCTATATTATTAAATGCACAACTTAAAACATGGCATGTGTATCAGTTACTTATTGACATAATAATGTTACATAACAAATCACCTCAAAATGCACTGGCTCAAAATATAAGCATATTTATGTCATGAGTTTATAAGTTGGCTGGGAGATTCCTATTGTCTTGAATTGGTCCATTCCTGTGCCTTCAGTCTGCTGTGGTTGAACTAGGGGGCTCTGCTGATCTTAGGTAGGCTCTCTCCTATGTTTGGGATACATTGATTGTCAACTTATCAAGGAGGAACTCCACCGGGAAAACTGGGACAATTCTCTGCCTTAAGTTTCTCATGCTCTCAAAACCTAATCTGAGCATTTTCTCATGACAAAGGTAGAAGAGAAAGACTAAAAAAAAGACACATTCAAGGACTTTTCTGTAGATCTAGTATAGTTTTACAGCCTCTGTTGATGGCATGTTTGCCAACAACTGGCCAAAGAATCAAGGTATAGAGCAGAAAGAACATTGTACCCAGAGTAGGAGACACTGGACATTGCAGGGCAAAGGTCATGGTTACAAGATAGCATGAAGAGTGGACTATTGGTGTAATTCATCTATCACCACATGGTCTTGCTCCTTCCCCATGCCCCTCCCTATCTTCTCCCTATGATGTCCTGTGATCCAGATCCTACATCTTAACTTTCTCTGAGGTTCTAGCCCCATGTCCTTGATTCTATAGGTGATCATTCCAGCCTACTTTCCCATCCAAGACCCTAAGGCACTCATTATTAACTTCTGTCATTTCTCCTTTTGTATCTGCTTCTTGAATATGATTTCAAAACTGACTGTCCAATCAGACAATGAGGTATTAAGGAAGGGTATTTGTTTTATAATCTTACAGAGTCTGATAGAAGCTGGTCAAAAATGAGACCCTCATCAATAGCTTTGATTCTTTGTTCATTGAGTTATTTTTGTGAAGCTAATCATTCATAAGTCTTTATGGTCTTTTTCTGGAATTCAAGTGTATTAACATTTATTTTTGTTGATAATTGGGTATAACCCACAAATTCCATTGCTTTTTCCCCCTTTTTTCCTTCCTCCCTCCTTCCCTCCCTTGCTTTCTTCTTTCCTTCTGTATTTAGTTTTTCTTTTCCTTTCCTTTCTTTCCTTAGCTTTAAAAAAAAAAACTTTTCTCTAGGTTCAAAGATTTTGACTTACTGGGGATAAAGAGACTCAAAATCCTTTTCATCACATTTAGTTAGATTTCTGACTCACTCTGCATAACCAGTATTTCTTCAGGCACATACCCCCTCCCAAAAAAACAGGCATCAAAACACATTAAAAGCACAACTTCTTAAAATATCAAAGACGGTGTTCTTTATTTTTTGAGTGCCTCCACAAGGCTACAAACCTGTCTAGATTAGTCGTGTGACCTGTATTGCTGTCAAGATATGGTTAATTCAGGTGTTGCACTCAGTGTCAATTTCATCTCATTTACACATATGTGTAAAATTCTGCTTTAATCCAAATCCCACCATCTAAATAACTTTTACAGAGGCTAAAGACATGTCAGGCTAGCAAATAATTTCATGACCTTCATAGAAACGCCCAGGGTCTAGATTTTCCACCATAGAGATGCCCTTAGCCTAAGCCACCAGCAACAGAGATTTGAAGAAGACTAAAAGCAAAATCCACATTAGATTTATCACAATTAAGCTGTGTATTGAATGGGAGGGGTAACCCCAAAACACACTATTTGAATCTGAGATCAGTTTGGTAAGAAATACAATACAACATTATTATCCTCATTATACTGTTGAAGAAACTCAACTGTATAGTAAACAAAAATGTTGAATGTCTTGTCCAAGTTCATACAACTAGCAGGTACAAGAGAACCTACACTGGCTTTAGATTCACTTTCCTTTGTTTCTTGGACAGATGGCTAAAAGCATAACCTCATCATATATGCAGAATTTTCACAGATTATCTGAAAAAGGACTTTCTTACAACCAAGGTGAGTCCACTGAAGAGTAAGTACAGAGCACTTTCCTTGGTTTCTAAAGATTTTGTGATCCAGATTAATTAGGTATCTCACTATGATCTGTTACTATTTCTTGAGACAAGTAAGGAAAACAAAAAGATAATGATGAATATGGGGGGAAATGTAGTTTATTTTAAGCAAAAGTGTTTTTGAGAATCTTCTCATTCTTCACCCTTAATTTTTACACTTAGATCTAATGTGACAGTGACTCATGACAGTATCTTTTTTTCTTTTCTCCCTCTCTCCTTCCCTCTCTCTCTTTCTTTTTTGTTTTTCTTTCTTTCTTTCTTTCTTCCTTTCTTCCTTCATTTCTTCCTTTCTTTCTTTCTTTTTCTTTTTCTTTCTTTCTTTCTTTCTTCCTTCCTTCCTTCCTTCCTTCCTTCCTTCCTTCCTTCCTTCCTTCCTTCCTTCCTTTCTCTCTCTCTCTCTCTCTTTCTTTCTTTCTTTCTTTCTTTCTTTCTTTCTTTCTTTCTTTCTGTCATTCTCCCTTTCTTTCTTGTCTTCTTTATATTGAATAAACTACTCCATGGGCTTTTATTCCCTCTCCCTTTATATCTTAAGACACCCAGGGCATTTTCTCACATAGGATCAGCCAGGTTGGTCTGTGTGCTCATGCCCTGACGGTTCTCATAAGAAAAGAGGGGATGGAAGCTCAATGCCTGCAGTGTGTGAAAATGGGAGTAAGGTGAGGGCAGAGTGTGGCAGGTATTGTCCTCGGGGCATAAATGGATAATCACTCTTGTCACAGCAAATAGACTCTGTCACAAGGAATTCTGTGGTTTTCCAGAGGAAATGAGCTTTCCCTGCAGGCTGCCAAGCCCAAATGAGTTCCTTACAGCACCTGCAGATCTGAGCATCAAGCAATTATTCCACTATCTTGCCTAAAAACAAAGACTGGGCTACCCTTTCACAACCTCTGACTTTATCCAGCTAACATAAACTAATTATATTTGCAGCAGGAGGGGAGGAAGGCTTTCATAGTCCTCTGTGGGGGTTGTGCTTCATGCTTTGTGCCATGTTGTCAGTTATGGCAATCCAAAAAAATGACTACCCTTCAATCAAAGGAGTTGCTGGATGAAGCGCTTAAACAGATACAGTGAGGCCCTTAGCACAAATAAATCTCACTGCCCAGGATTTAGCCATGCGCCTGAGTGGCCCACCCTGCCCATTTAGCAGTGGTATAAGGAACCATTGTTAAGTGTCACTTAGCAGCAATTACAGCCTGGTCAAACAGGGTTTTTTTGTTTTGTTTTGTTTTTGGACAACGTGTTAATGGACCCATGATTAGGTGTAAGGAATAACCCAAGTCATGGGTACTGAAACAAGATTAGAGGTTAATTGAGACTTTCTATCCCAACAGCCTGAGATTCTGCAACCCTTTTCTGAGAGGACAGTGTTGAACAAAAATGAGATAATGTGATAAAATTAGTTGGAAAGCAGGAGGGTCAAAATTCCCAGATAAGGAAGGGAAACCAGCCAAGGAAATCAGGCCAGAGGGACTACCTTGGCCACTTGAGATGCCAATAATATCTGTGACTATTCATCTGGTGGATGAGGCAGAAAGTGGTGGGCCTACCATTCATCATATCCTCCTCCCTACCGGAGAAAATAGAAGGCCAATGCTATAAACAGTAGGCACCCCAGAATAATTGAAATACCAGGAGCTGTCTCACTAGAACAGCTCACAGGCAATCAGATTTTTCTTTTCCTAATATATTTTCTTTTATATTTTCTTTTCCTAGGTATATTCAAGTCTTGAAATTGTGTGGCTGGCCTTCTTCATGGTGTCTGGCGGGGGGAGGAGGATTCTTCTGAGAGTTTGTGAGGCATTATGTTTAAATAAACGAGTTGATAGGCAGTGGCCCAACAGGACTTCGTGGGTGAGCTCGCTCTGGCATGGTGCACCCAAGGTCCACACCTGCTCACACTCTGTTCACTCTATCAAAAAGGCCCCTCTTTCTCCATCCCTTCTAGGTCATAATCATCATACTTTCCCTTAAGTTCAGAAGCAGCTGCTCTTTATCTAGAAACCTAGGACCCTGAAACTATTTGAGGTTTCTGGGACTTGATATTTCTTAGAGGTTTTTTTTTTAAGCCGTCTTCCTTTGCCCCCACCCCCATCATAAACTTTGACATGTCCAGCTGGCAGATCCCTTTGACTGGAAATTGACTAAAATTGCCAACTCATTTTCTTTCTTTCTTTCTTTTTTTTTCCTTTCCAGTGCAGCTGGTGCCAAAATGCAATGATTTGTTTTGCTCCAGTCACTGAAGTTTTTGTTTTCTTTTATTTCAACCCCCTGCTGGCTTCCCAACTTGGTGCTGAGTCATATGGTGCAGGTGTTCTAAGCGGCTGGTATTTATGTCACTTGCAGATGGTTTGGGTAAATTACATGATGTTCCTGCAGCCCCGTCGAGGCTCTCTCCACTCTCTTTGATCCATGGGCTTCCTGTGGCTCCTGCACATGTGCAGAACTTCAGGGCAATGGGTGAACTCTTGGCTGGATTCTATCCAAAAATGGTTAGGTTGCTTTGGGCCCCACAGTCTGATGGGATCCAACTCAAGCTAATGATAATAGAGATCCCTGAAATCACAAGGCTTAACCTACATTAATTTACACAGGGAATCACATCCCCAATGTACCATAGAGCACACATAAGCTAATGCCATAGCTGCCTAAGGAAATTGGGATAAAGGGGTCCCGTTCTCTCTCTGAAGAAGGGGAAAGTCATGTTGAAGAAGGAAGACCTGTTACAGGAAACTATTAAGTCTTAGAACTACACATTTAGTGTTTCCTCTTTCCTTGCCCCCTTGTCTAACCCCACAGTGTCTCCAAGCCTCTATTCTAATGCTCACTGCAAAGACTGGCTCACAGGTAAGGACCTGAAAATATTTATTTATACTTTAGACACAGAGAATAGATGAGGAACTTGGGAATCCTTGTTCTCTTCCATCTGAGAAGGCTGTCCTTCATCATGAGAAAATACACTCCACTTGAAGAGGCTCAACAAATTAACTTCCTGTGGAGATTTGTGACGTAGCAAGGGAAATCTCTGTTTGGCTATCACCAAAGACATGAATTATTTTCAGAAAAGGATTTTAGGAGAAGTATGCCTTCCCAGTACTGTAGAAATCTACATTGAAAATGTAGATTTCAATGTGACCAACCTTCTGGGGGGCTTCCCAGGAAGAGTGATTTTCAGTGCTGAAACGGAAGCAGTCCTGGGCAAACAGTGGTCACCTTAATGTGTGTAGAGAATAACCCAAAGAACCATTAAAATGGGGATTTCTGGTTCCCCACCCCCCGAGATGATTCAGTTGGTCTGGGGTGAGACCCAAGGATTTGCATTTCTGAGAAGCTCCAAGGTGATGCTAAAACAGCCAGGCTGTACTTTGAGGTACAAGCATCTAGAACATCCTTTGCTAGTCTCTAGCGGCTTCAGAAGAGGAGATGAAAGTGTGAGAAGATAAAAGTGAGGAAAAAGTACAGATGCTGGAGCAGTGCCTAGATGGTTGAACCTTGAACAACATGGATTTGAACTGTGCTGGTCCATTGTTTTGTGGATTTTTTTCAACAAATGCCACAGTATTACATAATCCCTGGTTTGTGAATCCCCTATGCAGAACCACTAATAAGGAGGGCCAACTATAAGTTATAAGTGGATTTTCCACTGCACAGAGGGTTGGTGCCCCTAACCCCTGTTTAGTTCAAGGGTCAACTGTACTACAAAAAGATACTATTTTTTTAAAACGTGACTCATCCTGAATGTATCAGACAGTTATTGCCATAAGAACAACAACCAAAAAATCCCAGTGTCATACAGCAATAAACATATTTTCCCACTCACAGAATGGCGGGTCCAGTGTGGTTCAGCAGATCTGGGCTCAGTTGGGAAGGTGGGTTTCAGTCAGCAGGTCTCTTCCACATACCTCATTCTAACAAGTTGACACATGCTTTTCTCTGAGGGAATCAGAAGTGGAAACGTGTTGTTTCTGAACACATAGGTTCAGACGTGGCACAATATCACTTTCACCCACATTCCATTGGTTAGAGCCAGTCAAGCCCAAAATCAGTGGAGTGGGGCAATACATTCTTCCGCTGAACGTGGGTGAGGTGGGAGTGAATACTTGTTGAATAATAATCTAATCTACTACAGGGATCTCAGAGTTTGAAAATATCCAGTGTAGTGACTGAAATGTAATTGCTACATGTCTCATAACCTACAACAAATTTTCAGTTTCTCTTAGCAGTTAGGGATAGTTACCACATAGCTGAAATATTTATTAAATGCTGTAATACAGATTCCAGTTACTAATTTAAAAAAAATCTACTTGATATTTCAATTTATTTGATTGCTTTGTAGGAAACTAAAAAGAATATGGAATATGCAATGTTAACCCATGTTACAAGTGTGTGTTTAGAAATAAGGGTGCTATAATTTATTTTATTTTATTTTATCTGAAATACTCTATTTCTCATCTTCACTATTCTTTCATCTGAAGTTCTCAACCATTTTCCATTAAATTAAGTACACCTATAGATTCAGTGGATTTTCCTACCTAAACACTACAAATATTTCAAGTTACAATAAAATATCATGTAGGGATGTAGAGAGAAGGCATAAATAACTATCAACATAAGTATATAAATTAAGAAATCATTTTGATGACAATAGAATCATCTTGTTTTTCAAACAGGTAAGCTGTGCTTGATTTTTGGCAAAGGGCTTTAAAATGGGTTTTACCAGTATGCTGAGAATAAGAGGTATTGTTATCATTGACAGGGCCTGCTAAAGGGTCAATATTTCCAGAACGTTTGTATTACCATCCACTGCTTATTAACTAGACCTCTTCCAACAGAACATGAGAGTTTCATTGGTTTAGCAAAGGAAGTTCTTTATCAAAGTTAAGGAACTCATTTGCTGTTTATATGGTCCAAGAAACATAAACTTTGTCACTGAGCCCTAGAAGAATTCTCTATTATCAGAAGACTGGCCATTTCGTAAACTGTATCTTCAATCAGGATTCAGGTTATGTACTATAGTATCTAGTGTTTTCTGGCTGGGTTACAGTGACCTACACGTAACCCTGGCAGGAAGCCCCTGGACACAGTGTTTCCATCCCTTTATTGTGCCAATATAACAAGCATCCACTGTTCTCATTTAAATCACTAACAGAAGACTAGCACAAATAGGTCATCAGTTGAGTTTGTTGTCCAAAGGGGACTAATCTTGCAATGGCTATGAGAATCAAGGTAAGTTCCATTTTGTGTTGCTAATCACTTCAATGAATTACATGCAGGAGAAAGCTGATTAAAACGAATGTCTGTAGCAGCTTTGAATGAAAAAAAACAAAGAGAGGGTTACAATAAAAGTGCAATATACAACATAATGATTATGCAGGAAGGAGGGGATGGATGTTGTTAGCAAGTATCTGCTGCTCCATATGATTGCTCTAGAGTTGGGCTAGTCAATACCCTAGTCGTTAGCTATCAGTGACTATTTAAATTTAAATTTGAGCTAATTAAAATTAAAAATTCGAGTCCTCATCTACATTAGCCACATTTCAAGTGGCCAATAGTCACATGTGGCTAGTGACTACCATATAGGAGAGCACAGATATGGAACATTTTCATCATAGTGGACATTTCTATTGGATAGCAATCACCTGAAGTGTCTTTTTACTGGAAAGGTGTTGGACTTAGTGCTTGTATAATGAAAACCTGATTTTTTTTTCAGTAACGCTGTGAAACTCTGTTCTCAGCTCCAGCTGTGTAGTAAGGATTGCCCTAAAATTTGAACCTAGAGGATTCACCTATCTTTAATGAATAAACTGTTAGTACTGATATTAATATTTCTGCTCCTAATGAATGTTTGTTATGTGCCCTGCATATGGAGCATTAACTATGTCCCAAGGAGGCAGTGGGAACAGACTACTATCTGGAAAAAAAAAAATGAATTTGTGCTATGCTTGCCATGATTGCTTGGTCACCCAGGGTTTCTTTCCCTCCTCTTTGGGAGATATGAGCTTTAATGGAATGTAGGATGTGGTGATTTGAGATCACCAACTAGTTTTTGTTCTTTTTTTTCTGTATCTACCCTTATGGTCCTTCTTGGATATACAGGATTAGAGTGTCCTTATACTCTTCCAGTTCATCTCCAAGAACTGTAAATGTTTATTGGACTCCTCCATCTTGCTGATATATGAAAATTGGAAGCAAAACAAATTCTTAAATGCCACATTTACTCCAGGTCCAAGTTCTGACTATAGCCTTTGAAGTGGATTCAAGTTCTGACTATAACCTTTGAAGTGTATAGAACAGCATGTAAATTCAGTCTTTACCTCTGTCAGAGGGGATATGGTTCCTGTTACTTTTATATACAGCTTGTGTTCCAGGATCTGCCCCTTTGAACACCACTGAGTTCTAGGCATTTTACAAATTTGTGTCATTTGATTCTTATCTCAGAGAGTAATAACTATCTATAGGTTACTCTGAGAAAAATGAAAGAAAATAAGAGCTGACCCAAGATCACAATTAAGTAAACTATTTGAACCTAAGGCAATTGCTTCTCTTTGTCTTTTTTTTTCTTTTCTGACAGCTACTGTTATTGGGATAGATACATAGAATTAAGCCATGGACTCTGCCAAAGTCTGGAAGTGGTGTATGGGGACAAGAATAAGGACCATGTTCAAGAGGAAAGGAGAAGAGATAGTGCAGTGTATTTGAGCTCTCACCAAAGAAGCTGAGACTCAGTAGGAATAGTTGGAGCAGACTCAGGAAACCAAGGCAGAAATCCAATTATGGATCTAGGCAATCAGAGAAAGGTTTCACTTAGGAGATTTATGGGTTCCAAGGCTTACCCCAGAAACAAGTCTTAGGGCCACAAGACTGATGTTGAAACCACCAGATTAGGATCCTAGTTTCCTTGAGAGATCAGGTTGAATCCTTTAGTTGGATATGAACTGCCATTCTCAAAGCTTTGGAATAAAGAAAATCCATAACATTTTTGCTTCTCTTAGTGAATCTCAGCTTAGCCATGAAATTTCAGAGGAAGAAAATGGCATGCATTCAATGTTCTGAGAGAGATACTACTATATATAGTAATAATAAGAGAAAGTCCTGGAAATACAGAAACAACATAAGAAATTGTTGAGTGTTGTGTTTCAAATACAACAAAGCACCCTAAGCTACTCAGTTAATAGTAAATGACTCTTATATACAACATAGGACCAAAATCTCAGAACACCAATGATTGTCCAGCCTTGTTTTATTACAGAAAAATTTGCTATGGTGTTTGCATTTGGAAACTTTTTCTTACATTACACAGGAAAAAAAGACAAGCTTTTCAGCATCTGGAATTGTTAGAGAGGTATAACTAAGGTGCCATTATAGTTTATCATCAAAATAGAGACACTTTTGAGAATGAATGTAATTATTTGTAATTACACCAGAACCACAGGCGTAAGCCAGAACTGTCAGAGGCAGAACAGGGCACACTGTCACCCTAGTTATGGACCACAGCTGCATGCAACTGGAGTCATGACATTTTCCCATCTCAGTTGCCGAATATGACCAAAAGCCTGCTCGTTTGTGTCAGCTGATGATGTAAATGTTCAATGATGAAGATGTCCAATAACCTGTTTTTAAAAACTAGCTAGGGTAAAGAAAAATGTGATTGATCATTACTGTTGGGTTTTTACCTTAAAAAAAAAAAAAAAAAAAAACAAACAGTCACTTGACACAGTACATTCAAGAAAAAAGTGTTCAGTTACCAATCTCCATTCAGCATGGGAGAGTATTTCTCTTCAATTTAAATAAATAATCAATTACCTACTATCATCAAGACATTTTGTATGATATTCTATATCAAATGTGTCTGGTTTAGCCATTAGGGAAGTTTGGAGGGCATCTGAGTTGTCACAATGTTTGGGTTGCACCACTGGTGTTTAGTGGGTGGGGACCTGGAACTGCAGAAGTCCTGCAATGTGCTGTATAGTCTCACACAATGAAGTGATATCTCGGGTCTCTCCTGATGGTTGTGCGGAGAAAAACATGCTTAGAAAAACCTAAGCCTAAATCTTAACTCCATTTTATATATAAATGCAAAGTATCTTTTTTACACTGCTTTAATCGCAACTACCATACACACTGAGCGAACATGCCCTTTGTTTTATTTGGTACTCTACCAAGAATCATAATTTCAGAAAATCACATCACAGAAGGCATCATAGCTGGGTGGTAACACAACACATTCGAATCTGTGACTGACAATAAATGTGACCCAAGCATTTATATGTCAACATGCTTATTATATCATAAAGGATTTTCTTCTTAATTTCTTTTACAATTTATTTTTACATTACAATTAGAACATTATATTGACTTAAAAATAAGTGTGTGAGGTGTTTTTATTAGCTATGAATTTCATCTCAGTATAGTAAATACACTATAGTTATAACATCTCTGATTTAAATAGGGGTCTTTGAGTTGGATAGGGCTGTGGCCAAGACTCCAGGGCAGTGCTATCCATAGTGTAGTCCCAGAATTGGCAGCAAGGTGGTCATTAGAGATGCAGATTCTTGGGCTTCACTCCAGATCAACAGAATTACAATCTCTTAGGAGTGGCAGTCAACTGATCTGTGATTTAACAAACATTTTAGGTGATTCTTGTACATGATTTAATGCATACAACTATTTGAGGATTATCACTCCAGGTAAGGCAAAGATGAGTAATAAATTGTCTTCAAAGAAAATATAGTTTAACAGGAGAAATAAAGATATCTTCCTACATGAGTTACATGAGTCAGAAAATCATAAGGATCACAATGACCAAAAACATAATAGAAGTTTGGCAATAACCTAATTCCAGAGAGTGATATACCAAACATGATGTATCAACAGCAAAAAGCTGGGTTCTGAGACAAGTTTAAACTATGCAACCCCAATTAAAATGAACAGGACTTATGTTGTTAAGACTCGATACAGTCCTAAAAACATACTCAGCAGAGTACTTAATCTGTTCCAAAACACGTCATTCTCTACTTTTTAACAGGGAGTGAACAGCTGGGATGTGTTATTAGTAAGCCATGTTTTCATAGGCTTTCTGGTTTTCTTTAGTCAAAGTCTTACAACAGTCTTTGGACAAATTAGTGCCTGAAGCCATAGGAAGTCTTTAGTCATTTTGGCGAACTGCTGAGTAAGTCAGGTCTCAAAGACAACATGCCCACACGGACTTGCTTTGCCACCTTTGGCCTTTCAAACCTTGGAAATGCCTTCTCAACCAATTACACTATCCTCAAATGTCTATTTACTTTTAATGACTCTAGTTAAATGTTAAGAGTTATTCCGATGACCCAGTTAAAGACTAGCAAGAAAAGCTTAAACAAATCAATAGATTAAACTGGGAAGCTCTTAAATAAATGAGTAAGAATCAAATCGACATCTTACTAAATGAGTGACAAATTGTTGAGTGGCCTGTATGCCTTGGTGGTACTGAACCAGACCTCACCTTTTAAAAGTCATTAAGGAGATCAACATGGAAACAATGTTGGAACATGAAACATGGAAGTTTTCTGTTTCTAGATATTCTCACATGCACTTTTACTTCAGGGCATTGTGAGGTTTTTGTTCCAAATTGTCAGCACAGTGATCTAGCTTTTAAAAGTTCACAAAAAAACTCCCAGGGATATCCATCCTGTATTTTGTTGTTAGGAAAAATCCTGAAACATTACCTCCTCCTGCCACACACAAGAAAGCAGCCTCTCTAAGATTCCTCCTGGGGTTGCCTCTTGTTGTTGGCACTTGCAAGGTTGTTTGTTTCTAAATTTGTCTTATTTTCAGTGTTGCTCCCCAAACACTACTGAAACTCAGCAAGTCCATTTATGTCAGATTCTACACCTAAAGGTGTTTTCAAAATATTGTCACATACCAATCATCCATAAGCTGATGGGACACAATGTCTAGTGTCCATTTTTTATGGCACACAGGCTGTTGCTATAACTGTGTGACTCCCACTGCGAAGGAGAGAGAGAGAATGGCTTCAGTTCTTTTGATGACGGCAAAAAATCTACGTGCTAAAGTCATCTGGATAGAAGTATAAACCCTCCACCTTCTTTTGCCTGAAGACAACTTCACATTAACATTTCCATCCCCTTTGGTATTGAGAGCTGCTCAAGGAAGCATTTAGAGCAGGTGGTCCTGGTTGTACTGAAGCAATTCCCCTAGGGAAAAACACATGCTTACACTGTAGATGTTTCCCAGTCCAGTAAACCCAAGACAAAATTACAACTCCCAGCGGTCAACTCATTTAGTTTTACACAGTGAAGTCCATCTTCTTTGTTGGGAATGGAAAATGTATTCCTTTTAGAAAAAAAGTATAGTTTAATAGAGGAGGGGTAAAAAAGTCATTGAAAGTTAACAGACTCAGGAGATAATAAAAGTTCTGCCAATGATCAGCCCTGGGATTTTGGTCAAGAATTTAAGAGTTCTGTTCATTAACAGTGTCAGTGTGTATAAAAATTAAGAGTTTTAAAAATCCTAGATGGCTTGTGAAAGGACTTTAAGAGGTGCACATAGGAATTCATTTGGATAAAAATTTGGTGCTTAACAGCACATGCTTTATACAGATTTTTACAAGGGTAGATATGACCCCAAAAATTAAGAATCATGGGATTAAGTTTCTCCAAGGAAACTTTACTACCTTAATGTTCTATTTAGTTCATTTCAACAAAAAAATTATTGAAAACTTTCTATAAGCCAGCACACTGTGTCAGGCTCTTGAAATATATGGATAGACAGTACAGAGGCCTCACCTGTTTACAGCTCATTGCTCCATGGCTTTACAACCCCCAGCTATAAAGAGATCAATAGCATTAGATTTAATGTCTTTATAATCTGGATCCCATCCTTATTTTTTACTTAAATTTTATACAGAGTCCACAGGTGATTCATATTCACAAAATCAAATATATTACCTAGAAGTATTTGCACGCTCTGTGAGTTCATTACAAATGCAGCATGTCTGACCTCACCCTAGACCTCTTAAACCAGAATTTGCATTTTACAAAACAAAAAAAAAGAAAATGATTCATGTATGGTACAGTTTGAGAAGCTTTGCTCTATGACGTTCAATAGTTCCACTTCACCATTCTAAACTAAAGAAATAAATGACATGGTCTTTGCTCTAGAGCAGCCTTAACTTTAATGTCATCATTACTTTTGTCTAACATAAAATATACAGATTTCTTGTAATAATTTAGAATACTCAAAAAAAAAAGAGAGAAGTGAAGTGTAGGAAAAAAATTCTACCTCCTTACCTCTGTGTCTAAACATTTCTGGGTTTAATTTGTTTAGTTAGAAAATCAAATTGATATTCTTAGCATTATTGTGGTTCATTACAATTGTTCCATACATTATGAATGAATGAACATCAAGAACGATACAACAAAAGAAGTTATCAGGAATCTTTGGTTTAAAAGAAAGGAAGTGACTTCCACTTCTGGCCAAGATGAAATAACAGGGAAAATATGATGTTTACCCTCCCATCTGGAACATGAGAAAAACAGAAAAAAAAATATAGGAAAAAGCAGTTTGCAAAACCCTGGGCATGAGGCAACGAAGGACAATGATGCTTGAGAGATGAGCCTTTCCATTACCCCAGATGACTGCCTTGGGATGGTTTCCAGACCACAGCACAGGGGGGGTGCTCAGGAAGATCCCAGCAGACTCTTTACTGTGAGAAGACAAAGCTGAGAGTCTACAGAGAACAATACATCTAAGGTTGACAGAACAGGGTATCAGAGACAAGAGAGCTGCACAGAGGGAGAACTGTGGAGATCTGTGGAAGGTCCTCTGGAAGTCCCCTGGATCATTCCATGTGTGTGAGGAAACTACTTGAGGCTGAGGACAGAATCATCTGAAAGGATTAGACACTGGTTTGTATAACTGGACTCTCAATGGATTATAAATAATGCCTATTCCCGTGAGCCAGACTAGAAAACCCCAAGATTCATGGGCATCATGTAGAGTACACAGAAGGAACTCGCCTCAGTCATGGGGAATAATTAGCTCTAGACTGAGCACTGTTCCAGTCCCCCCTAACAAATCTTAAAAACAAGACACAGAAGAATTAAACTGCTTTCAAGTAATTTAACTGTATTCTTAAACAAAACTCAAGAGTATTTAGAGAAATATAAAATTATTTAGCACTCAAGAAGGTAAAATTCACAGTGTCTGTTATCCTATCAACTACTACCAGGCATGCAAAGAACAAGGAAGATACAACACATTATGAGGAAATCAACAAACCAACCTTGAACTGATTCAGATGTTAGAATTAGCAGACAAAGGCACCATTAAATTTTGAAAGAATCAATTAATTAATATCGTTTTTAGAAAATGGAAAAGGTCTTACTTTTAGGAGAAACATCACCATCTGGTAGTATTTCCAGGTATTGCCAGTAAAGATATTTAAAAGTATGTTTTCTCTTGGGATTTATAATACTTGCAGAAATAATTACAACTACTTATGTAAAGAAACAGTTGAACAATTCTATAGACTATTTATATAAGTACCATTCAACAACTTGTGCAAATTTTATATGCATCTATGTATGTATGTGTGTACATGTATTATTGTATGTATATATAGATACATATATATGTTTATACATGAGAATTCATAAATATGTAAATTAAAGAGCAACTAATAAATAGGCTTCTTGAAACAGCTGCTGTCCTGAAAATTAAATGTCATTGTCTAGTGAGAAAGGCACTTTCTTAAAATAATGATAGTATTCTTAAATGTTATTTAAATGTCGTATTATAGCCACTCTCTGTCCTATAATCTAACCTGTCTTCTTCATATAAATGATTTACATCTGGTTTTCTCATATATTCATTTGTGTGACTATTGTGTGTCTTTTGCTATTAAAAAGTATGTTCTTTGTGACTATTGTATGTCTTTTGCTATTAAAAAGTATGTTCTTTGAAGTTTTCTTTCTCCACTGAATTCCAAATACCTAGAATAATCTCTGGCATATTTATAAATATTGTTAAAAAATATTATCACATTGAAAGAATGTGATGGGTTTACCAAGTCCTGAAGTTTCAACAATCAGATAAAACTGGGATATATGTAAAACAAATTCAAGTATTTGTTGTACAGCTATGTGTATACGTTATAATCCCAAACCCATTTATAGAAGTTTTACATGATTAGATATTGACTTTGTTGGCCAACTTTAGTTTCTAGCCAGGCAATTATATACTTGGCAACTAAATAGCTGATGGTATAAAATAATAACTAAAAGCACAGTGTGTGGAGCCAGCCTGGGATCAAACCCTGACTCTACCCTTTACTTGCTGTGTCTATCAGGCATCAGAAAATACTCTAGGTATTTTAACAGAGATATTTTAATACAGGCATTTGATTAGCCTGGGGGTAGAAGGTTTAAGAAGCCAAAAGGGGAACTGAGTTCTCCAGAAGATTAGCAAAAGCAGGAAGAAGTGACCACACTTAAGGCTAGCATTCCACATAGAGACCATGTTGCAGGAACCCGGGAGTCAGGGCCACCTGGTGGAAGAAAAGACCAGCCTACCTTTTGGGACCATGGGCTGAGGGGCAGTCAGGTGAGAGCTGGAGCCATACAGGGTACACCACTACTGACAGAGATGCAATCAAGTAGATAGAGGAAATGGTAGTAATACACTGGTTTCCTCTTTTCTCCTGCCCTCTGATCACCTGCTCTTGTATCAAATAGGATATAATAGCCAAAAGCCATTTGGCAAGGAAATCTGAAAAAATTATTTTGCAGGAGTCATTCTGTAAGCTCCAGTTATCCATACTTAAATTGGCTAAATTACCATTTTGTCCTCTAGCTTTGCCTCAGGGTTTTTCCACAAACTTCCTCTTGCTCTGGAATAATCTTTTTTCACCTCTTCATTTGGATATCTCTTCCTCATCATTCAGATTTTACTTTATGTGTCAATTCCTCAAGAAACTTTCTCTGAGCCTTTAGAAGTGGTTAAGCTTTTCTATTATACATACTTTTGGAGAATTTACTACATCCCTTAAAATAGCATCAGAATTTGTGATTAGGAATTTATTTGTTCAGTTATGTCTAGAATGTCTTTCTTTCTTACTAGGTGGTATGCCCCATGAAGTGAGTTTTCCTCTCTGTAGACTCTTCAGAAACTAATGCATATTTGGCATTCATCTATTTTTTGGATGATGTTTCTCAACCCATATCCTCATCTCTGTTCTTGAAAAATGATTAGTACCCAGACTTCCCAGACAAATCAAGTGGAGCCTTGAAATCTTATCAAACTCCTATATATGTGGGGGTACCAAATTACCACTCAAATCAGCTTATTTAAAATTCCAGAACAAAAAGTCTCAAATACTCTTTAACACTGTAGTTTCTTCTACAAAAGTTGCTACTAAAATACTTTACTCCATCTAATTCAGTTTCCAAGCTAATTAGTCTATTTTAGTCAGTGTTCTCCAGAGGGACAGAACCAATAGGATATCATATATGTATAATTTATATGTATTCAATAAGAAGGATTTATTATAAGACACTAGTGCACATAAATATGGAATCTGATAAGTCCCAAGGTCTGCAGTCAGCAAACTGGAGACCTAACAGAGTTGATGGTATAGTTCTAGATGAAGTCTGAAAGGCTGAAAACCAGGGGAGCTGACAGTATAGTTCCAGTCCAAATTCCAGCAAGCTTGAGGCCCAGAAAGAGCCAAGGTTTCAGTTCAAGTCTAATGGCAGAGAAAAAACGAAACAAAATGAAAATAATGACTCAGCTTGAAGGCAGTCAGGCAGGAGGAGTTCCCTCTTACTCAAGGGAGGGTCAGCATTTTTATTCTTTTCAGAACTTCAACTGATTAGAGGAGGTCCATCCACATTAGGGAGGGTAATCTGATTTACTAAGTTGACTGATTCAAATGTTATCTCATCCAGAAACACCCTCACAGATACACCAAAATGGTGCTTGACCAAATGTCTCTGCATCCCATGGCTCAGTCAAGTTGACACATAAAATTAATCATTACAATTCTACCCCTTGTCAATTTGGCACCCCTTTACATCTCTTTAAACCATCTGTAACCTCCAAATGAAGATAACAAAAAGGTCCTAGTTTCACCTAACGTGATTCAACTATTCTACATACAACCAAAAAAGTGTTAACCCCTTCCCCAGTAGAAGTAAAGTCTTTGAGTGATGCTTACTCTTCTCCTTGATATCCTGTTAACTTAAATATTATGATGTAAAATTGACAATACTTAAATACTATGATATTAGGTCAATACATCTTATGATACTTGATAAGGGAATAATAGAGGGAAGAAAACAAAGATGTTGTTTTCTTATATTCACACACACAAACGTATTTAAAACAAACAAAAAATATGATAATTATAGTTTTCATTTCTATAATTGATCATGAGATTGTAGCTATTGTTTATAACTAACTTCTTCTACTGCCAGTTCTGCATTTCTTTTGCTTTCAGCAAGCACCACAGAAGGTCGTGATCCTTTACCTGGTGGGATGACAGAAAGAGTCTATTTGGCCCATTCCTGAAGGGTCTGGGTCAATAGTACTCCTACCTAGATTGGGATTTTGTACTTCTCCATGGTAGTACTAATAGTCATGCTTAAGGATCTCTTGTACAAACTGTTCTTTACCTCCATTGTAGAGTGGTAGTCCAATATCCCACTGTCATCTGGATCAATCACCACAACACAGGAACTCCCTTTTTTGCCTGTTGATTCAGAAGCATGAGAAGCCCAATGTGGATGATGGTAATGATTCAGGGGAATAATTGTTGTGTCTCCTAGTGGAAGAATTTCTCCCTTTGAAATTAAGACCTCTAGGCTAGGAGAGCATAAAGTAATGGGAACAGGCAGCAAATATTTTTGCTAGTGGGCCACTAGGAGTAACAGTGAGTGGTTCCACTCCCATTTCCACCCATTAATTCATGGACACATGAATAATGGCTATCGGAGAAATAGTACCATATATTCATATATTGAACAATGATTTGATTCAGAGCATATGTAGCCTTCTGGAGAAGCTCGCCCCAGTCCTGCAAGGTACTGCCACCAAGCTGCACTGTAACTGAGTCCTCAAGAGGCGATTACACTGAAGTATCTAGCTAGTTGCTTCAGGATGGTGGGGAATGAGGTAAGATCAGTAAATTCCATGAACATAGGCCCATGTCTGTACTTCATTTGCTGTGCAATGAGTTTCTTGATCAGAAGCCATGTTGTGTGGTATACCAGAATTATGGATAAGGCAGTCTGTAAATCCATGAGTTGTAGTTTAGGCAAAACCATTGCATGAAGTGAAAGCATGGATACCCATGTATTCAGCGTGTCTAGTGCAATAAGGAGAAAATGCTGGCCCTTCCATAACGGAAGTGGTCCAATGTAATCAACCTGCCACTAGCCAACTGGCTAATCAACCCAGGTAATGGTGCCATATCAGGGAATTAGTGTTGGTCTCTGCTGCTGGCAGATTGGGCCCTCAGCAATGGCTATAACCAGGTAAGCTTTAGTGAGAGGAAGTCCTCATTACTGAGCTCATACGTGATCTCCTTCCTGTCACCATGGCCACTTTTTTCATGAATCCACTGGGTGATGAAAAGTGTGGCTGAGGAAAGAGGCTGACTGGTATCCACAAAATGGGTCACCTTATCTACTTGATTATTAAAATCCTACTCTGTTGAGGTTACCACTTGGTGAACATTCATATGGAACACAAACATCCTCATGCTTTTTGCCATTCAGAAACGTCTATCCACATACCTCTTCCCCAAATTACATTGTCACCAATTTTCCAATTATGTTCTTTCCAAGTCCCTGACCATACAGCCAAACCACTGGCCATAGACCACGAATCAATATACAGTCTCAATCTGACCATTTATCCTTCCAGCAAAGTGAACAACCAGGTGCACTGCTCAAGTATCTGCCACTAGGCATTGTGTCTCTTTCCTGGGTGGAGGAGAGGCCAGATGCAACAACATGTGCTTCATCTTAGGAGGAAAGTCTTGACATTCCCCATACTTCTAGACCCCTAGAAAATAAGACTGAGGTAGAAGCACCTTGAGTTTTAGTCAGATTTATTTTGTATCATCTGACACAAATATCTTACCAATAAGTTTAGAGTAGTTGCTACTTCTTGATCACTAGGTCCAATCCTCATAGTGTCAATAATGTAATGGACCAGTGTGATATCTTGTGCAAGAAAAAGGCAATCAAGATCCCTATGAACTAAATAGACCTAGAGAGTTGATACACTGCTGAGGTAAGACTGTGAAGGTGTATTCTGGCCTTGTCAGAAAACTGCTTCTAAGTACCCTTATTGACAGGGATGGAGAAGAAAGCATTTACCAGATCAATAAAGGCATACCAAATGTCAGTGGATGTGTTAATTTTCTCAAACAATGAAATCACACCTAGTGCAATTGGAGTCACTAAACAGTTAATCTTAAAATAATCCACTGTCATTATCAATGATCCATCTGTCTTCACAAACCAAATAGGTTGAATGAGGATCTGATGGGAATCACCACACCTTCATCTTTCCTGTCCTTCATGGCGGCACTAATCTCTGTAATCCCTCCAGGAATGTAGTATTACATTTGATATACTATTTTCCTAGGTAGAGACAGTTCTAGGAGCTCCCACTTGGTCTTTCTTCTCACAATAGCCCTCACTCTACATGTCAGGGAACCAATATCAGGATTCTGCTAACAGCTGTACATGTCTTTCCCAATTATGCATTCTGGAACTAGTAAAATAACTTCAGGATGCATTCAGGAGCCCACTGGGTCTACTGTGAGATAAAACTGACCTAAAATTCCATGGATTACCTGACCTCAATAAGCCCCTACTCTGACCAGAGGGATGTCTTGGGACTCCTGGAACTAGTGTCAGTTCAGAGCCAGTGTCCAATAGTCCTTGATATATCTGATTATTTCTTTTTCCTCAATTCCTTTTATTCAAGGGATTCTGGGTCTGTAAATTGGCTCAAGTCTGGGAATTGATTGAGGGTCTGTGTTAATATCACTGAGGTAGATTTCTGTTCACTTGACCTAGAAATTTTCTGCTTAGGTAGACAAATAAGAATTTATTAGGCTTCCTATCTCTTTCATTTTCAAGGAACACCATGATCAACTCGACAGTGCCACAGATCTTCATGAATCAGACTGTTTTGATTGGTACTTTGACTCCTATCTCCATTACAGTAACCATGCCCACCTTTCCACTGGTGATCCAGTGCTGTCACAGGGTCCCTACTACTCTTAGATCCAATTACTCTTGTTGTATTTACATTTCCCAAATGAGTCACCACAGTTCCCACTGTAAGCTCTTGGCTACAGGGAGTGATGGCAGAGCTCTTCAAGAATATCAGGGCTCCCTTCACAAATTTATTTCTCACAGTCTCAAAAGGTATGTCTCTGGACACTCTCAGGGGCGATGAGTATGTTTTAAATGACAAATCCACTCTAATATTCCAATCTCCATAGTCTTTGAATCCCTTCTTCTATATTAAACCAAGTTTAGTCTGGCATTTCTAACTCACTCACTATGGGCCACCTTTTGGTTCATGTTTCAACCAACCAAACAAGTAAACCATTGGAGCCCTTAGTAACTCACCAGACTACAACATTAAATGCAGGCTCTCTTCATAGTGAGTCTAAATCAATAAATTTGGCCTGATCCAACATTCTGCTCCTTCCACCATTATCCCACTCCCTTAATATCCATTCCCACATATGTTCCCTGGATTTCTGTCTGTATAATTCGAAAAACTTAAGTAGTTTTTGGAATTATAGGTCACCTCCTCATAAGTCACACTTTGTACCTCACCTTTAGGGGTTTGATGTCACTTGAGTCTAGTTATATGTCTGGAAGCAAAGAGGGGTGCTGGGTTGGCTACTGAGGAGAATCCACATAGTTTAACTCACATTGTAATTTATCCAGTCACAGGCTGAAATCAGAAATTTCATCCCTGAGGTTATGGGAGATAA
Source organism: Mesoplodon mirus (assembly GCF_964341445.2). Taxonomy (NCBI): domain Eukaryota; kingdom Metazoa; phylum Chordata; class Mammalia; order Artiodactyla; family Ziphiidae; genus Mesoplodon; species Mesoplodon mirus. Next base: position 72,736,531 of record NC_138991.1, read on the forward strand.
GGGTCTCTTTCAGGGCAGACATAGTAGCCATTAAGTCATTAAGTCCACAACGGGAGAGGCCACAACATTGAGAGGCCCGCGTACCGAAAAAAAAAAAAAAAAAGCGATCTAGAAACAGTAATGATGGAGCGAGGAAGTTAAACTGGGAAGAAGAGGAAGCCACTCTATGGCAAATTTCCAAATTACTCTGGGCAACTAGAGCTCAGTCTCACTGGGGAACTCAGAAACAGTGCTGAACACATTCCTCAGGTACTTTGTTCCTGAAGGGTGAAGGGACTGGAGGGTATTATAAAATACCATCCCTCAGTAATTCCTTGAGTGTTGCTTCTGTAAGAAGTAATTCCTCAGCATTTCTGCCTTCCCATGTGCACCGGCAAATATGGCTCTGGTGTCCAGAAAAAAATCTTTCAGGAAAAGAGATGCAGGGACTAGTACGTGTTACTCAGGTTTGCATGCTCTGAAGGAGCAGAGTCTGGGGGCCTGGGAAGAGCACTGTAGGAAGAGCATTTCCTACAACAAATCAGGAAATTTGAACTTTATTCAGAAGATATTGGGGTGTCACCAATGGAATGTGTAATGTAGAATAGAGAGGAAGTAAAAGATGACCTTGAATCACATGGGTGTTGAAGAAGAGATTGGCACTAGTAACACAGAGTCAACTTGATACCCTCTTTCTCTTACCCTTCACATATGACCATCAGGTTTCAAAGTTCAGAGAAGAGACAGGGAGGAAATCTGCTAACTAGGGTCAAGGGACTAAGGATGCATTCATAGTATCAGAAGTAAATATTGGAGGCTGTTTATGCCATCACATAAAGATCATGAAAGTACTAAGGATGTGCCTGTTTGAATGCATTTCTATCTCTTAACAAAAACATTTCCACATGGCATCAGTTGATCTATGAATTCCAACAGTTTTCCATCAAGGACAACATTTCCCTCCATTTTATTATAAGTGAAATAATTTTTTTAATATGCATTTCTTTGCACAAGTTTTGGCTCTAGAGAGCTCTTTTAGAGATTTTTGTTTAGGACTGTGATATTGATAACTGAGCAACTAAGGTGTTCAAAGAACAGAGTTTTCATACATTCCCTCACTAAAAAATGTTAATGAACATTCATTGGACTGTTAGCTATTCTATCTATAGAAGCAGTTATTTTGTTTGCTAGTAATTTGAAGTTTTTCACCCATCAGCACCACAAGGTGTATAGTATAGTTGATCAAAAATATAGTGAAAAACTAGTTGCCTAATACTCTACTTTCACTACTTTTTGGTACCTAGTACAGTAAATCTTTTGAGATTTCCAGTCTCAAAAGAGACACACAAAACCAGCTTAGTGATCAGTGACCAAGTCTGAGCTGACCAGCTAATGCAATAAACCAGTCAATTTGACTTGTGTTGTTGCCTGAATCGACCAGTTATTTGTCTGAGATTGCTGAAAACAGGTAGAAGTTGAAAGACTGTGCATATAAATGCAAATTCTGAGTTTGCAGTGGCAACTCATACACAGCTCTCCCCTGTCATGTGGCATCTTTATTGCCTCTCTCTGTACCATTTCAACCTCAAGTCTGCTTTAAGTCAAGGGGCTGTGTTGACACATAAGCCCACATTCATATATCTTACATTTCCTGAGCACCTATCATGTCCCAGACATTTTGCTGCATCCATTAAGGTACAGTGATGAGCCAAAAGAGACACATGGGCCACACACCCATTCCTAAGTCATTTTCTCTCTTGCTTATTCCCATCTTTTTGTAATTCTTTGTTTCCTGACAGAAGAACCAACCTTCTCATTGAAGCCTACAACTTCTTCAGTCAGGCTGTTCCGCTACAGAATCAGCCCCCACTGAAGTGATATGATCTCCAACACAAAGTCCTGTGTCACTCTCTCCTTTGCTGCATGCCATGCCCTGGACCCTGGAGATGGGGAGCCACAAGAATACAATTCTAAAGAAGAGCTGCTTCACTGGCAGTCATTAGAAAGAAGGGGAGATTTGTGATTAGTTTAGTGAATTCGATCTCTTCACATTGATAATTTAATTATCTTTGTGACTATTACAGAAGTTATGGCGTCTTTAAAGTCAGGGCAGGAAGGGTTCCTGTGAATCAATTCCTTCTACTCCCTTACATTTTCACACAAAGAAATCTGATAAAAGTGGTTAAGTGTTTGTCTTCACACAGTCTGCTTGCTTGGGAATCCAAAAAATCAGTGAAAAAACTAGAGATAAAATCTAAGCTTAACTCATATCGTTTAATTCATTATTATGAAAATGCAAGTTTAATTATAGTGATAAATTATAATTATTCTAAAGGGTCAAGACGCATTAGATTCCTCCAATTACTTCACTTAGGTTAATAACTATAATTTATTTTTTAAAATACCAAAATTAACAAACATGCTACTAATTCTCTGGGAACCAGGGGGAAAGGAGTTTAAAGCACAATCACACATAAGCTTGTATAGTTAATATATTTTTAGAATCTATAAAAAAGTGAGCTTTATTTCCTGGGCAAAGGAGTTTGTATGACATAATCTGTTTCCACTTTTTGTATAAAAATATGTTGTTTTAAACACTTTTACCTTCTCTCTATTTCTAAAATTGTCTAAAGACAACGTGATTTTTGTAAAATGACTGAAAGTTTCAAAATCATTTGACTGCCAATGTCTCTAATTCTAAACCTGATGTTCTGGAGAAATGTGTGGCCTAAACCATGCCAGAATGTCTCATTTTATATTTAAATGGTCATAGATTTAATAATGGGCTGCAAAAAAGGCTTGCATTTAACTACATCCTTTACTGTTCATGCACTCATCCAAGCACACGCAAACACAAGGGAAGGGCATGCCCTTTAAATCCATGAGCATCATGGAAAAGACCCACTCTGGGCTCTGGACACATTAACAAATTACATCCCATTAGGTCAATGCAGAAATTAATTGTGGGATTCTTTTCAAATCCACATTGTTTCCTGGCTCCGTTGCAGGCCACTCAATTAGACACCTCTCAAGGCCTTTATGTTGGACTAAACGTAGCTAATTGTTCCATTTCTGCATGGAGTGATTCATCTCCCAGATGTCCCAGACCTTTCAGCAGCTCTGCTCCACTAATATCTCGACATAGGAAAATAGAATCATTTGGGACCCAGGCAGAGGGGAGAGATTGGAAGCAAATAGAGCAAGGTATTCTTTACCCCTGCCCTTTGGTATGATTAATCTTCAGTGAGAAAAGACTCCTGAATCATTCTCTTGACAGGATAGCCCCCTTGCCCTATCTGGCTTCCCATGTGAGGAGAGATGGATGAATGCTTCCTTTTTTCTCTTCCTCCAGGTGCAGCCCTATTCACACTCAAGCCTGACTGCACATAATAGAACAGTTTCTACTTACCCATTGCCTCAGCTCTGTATTTTGTCCTCCACTGTTTCTCAGTTGTTCATATCCCAGTGACAGAGCCAGACAAATTGAAAATGCATGACGACCTGAAGACAGTCACTTATTTCCTTGGAACGCTGGAGTAAAAATGTGTGTGTGTGTGTGTATGTGTGTGTGTGTGTGTGTTTATATGTATTTTATTACAGGAAACATAGCTTCAGAGTAAATCTATGGAGAAAAGATTTTATGCCTTTAAGCTATTGAGTTAGCTTGATTTTTTTTTTTTACTTTGAATTTTTGCTTTGTGCACTGTTTTCTTCAACTCTTTCCTTTACTCATAGCAAATGGTGTTATTCATCCATTGTAATAGTTGGATATATAATAATGCATGTTCTGGAATAGAAAGAGAGTCCAATCCTACTATCTGTGTGGTTTGAACCATATTTAAAACAGCTAATAATGTATCATTATAAAATTTATTTTTTAGATTTAACACAGATTGGCAAAACCTTCTGATTTAAATTGAGATGAGAAATTGGTAAAACAATGTTTTAACTTTATACGGATCCATATCCTAGAGTTAGGCTGGGCCCTACTAAAAATAATTAAGCTAAGCATAGGCTTTAGTTTGAGTTCTCTGAGAAAAGACATTGAGACTAGGATGTGAGGCATGTAGTTTATTTGGGAGGTGATTGCAGGAAGTAAATTTGGAATGATTTATGGAAGAGAAAGCCACCTATAAAGGGTGTATTATCAAGCAAGTTACCACTGTGGGCAGCTTGAGCTCAGCCCCAATAGGGAACTCTGGGAGCCACTATGGAACATGCAAATCAAGAGTTCTCCCACCTATGGAGCAATGGAGCTGGAGTATTAATAGACTAAATCCATTAGTCAGTGGCTGTAGACTGGTCCTGAGAGATTTAATTAAACCTGTGTAGCCAGGCAGAGTAGATTTGATCACCAAATAATATTCAGGAAATAGACTGAAATGTGTTTATTGAAGAGCTGCTGGGGACCATGAAAATGGTAGGGCTCAGAGTGTCTGCTTCATCATCACACTTTTGGAAACTTTGACAGGAATGATCACTTACTTTAAGCTAATTATTGAAACCTTGCATTGCTTTAACATCTATGGAAACTCCTAACTTTGAAATGTAAGGTGTCCCTTGACTCTTCATTTTGTTTCATCAACATTTCTGACTGACTTTCTCTGCCCTCTACTTAACTAGACAAACTGCATGGTCTGAGACCACAACTCTAAAAGAACCTATTTATTTGTTTATTTTTTCATGTACAGTACAAAAATTTTTCCCCCGAACCATTTGAGAATAAGGTACTAACCCAATGCCCCAATACCCCTGAATATTTTAGAGTATTTATATGAACAAGCACATTCTCTTACATAATAACATTATGCCTAACAAAATCCCATCCAAGTTTCACAAACTGTGTCAGTAATGACCTTTAGAGTAAAATGACTTATTTCAGAATTATATGATTTCACAATGTACATGTATATCAAATCATTATATTATACAGTTTATAAACAATTTTATTTGTCACTTATTCTGCAATAAGCTGGAAAAAATAGGACACTCTAGCAGATGAATTAGAGAAAAATAAGAATCATGTTTTACTGCAGTTGTCATGTCTCTTCAGTCTTTTTCAATCTGTGCACATTCCTTGGTCATTTCTTGACTTTTTTACCCTTGGAAATTCTGAAGATAACAGGTCATTTATTTTGTAGAATGCTCCTCAATTTGAGTTTGGGCTCATTATTTTTCTTCTATGATTAAATTTAAGTCATAGTTCACTGGCAGGAAAAAAAATCACAAAACTAATGCTGTGTTCATCTCATTGTTTCACACATATGACTCATGCATTTGATGTGTCCCTTTACTGGTGATCACTTGGTTAAAGTGGTGTCTCCAGCATCCTGCACTGTAAATTTCACATTTTTAAATTAAGAAATATTTTGAGAAGAGGTATTTTGAACTTATAAATATACCACTAGCTATCAAACTTTCATTTATTGATTTATTTATTTATAAATATCAGGATATTCTCCTGGATTCTTGTTTTATATATTGGCTCATAATCTTTACTACCCTACATGTTTCAATGTTAAAATTGTCCCAGATTTGGCCAGTAGGAGCCCCTTCTAGCTGGCTTGTCTGTCTTTTCAGCATGATCCCATCAGTCTTTGAGCACTTCCTAGGGAGACTTTTAAAGTTGAGCAGCCCAATCAACTGTGAAGTTATTGATGAGACCCAACAAATCATATTCCACTAAGGAAAAGTAGAAGAAGAACTCAGACTCTCTTCATTACCACAAAGAAGAGACCAATGAAGAGAAGAAAACCCAGATCCATGGCATGAGAATTTCGATTGATACATGAGGTAGCTTCTGTGACAAGTAGTAAATATATCGGCATGGAAATTTCCCACATGAAATGTCTTGACTGAATTGATTCTAAGCTTGCTGGAAATACACATGATGTAGAATTTGCTTTGACTATTTTAATCAAGAATCACAAAAGATTATAGTCATAGCTAGTAAATTATGCTTTGGGTTGCAAGAGAATAGTTTTTAATACAAACAAATAATTTTGGAAGAATAAAAAATATTTCATCAGTAAGTTAATTACATCAACTTTATCACTAAATTTCAGCCATTATATTATGATGTGTCATGGTGTTGTGTTTTTTTTTTTTTTTCTTTCTATTTGGGTTCTTTGAACTTCTTGGATCTGTGGGTGTATTGTTTTCATCAAAACTGGGAACATTTGATTGTATTTCTTCAAATATTTTTCTGTGCCCCTTTCCCCCTCCTTAGTGTCTAATTACACATGTGTTAGACTCCTTGATATAAAGAAAAAATATTTCATCAGTAAGTTAATTACATCAACAGCTAATTTTGTTTCAAAATATTCTGCTAAGAAAAGGTGTCTGATGGTATTTGCACCAGCGGTACCAGAGATGTCCCATCTCTGCCAATCATCTCTTTTCCTTTTGATCTGGAGGTCATCAATATAAGTACACACATTGGTCAATAGCCAATGGAAAATAAGAATATATTTAATCAGCAAAAAGGTCTGAGAAAACTGAGTCTACTGCCTCCCACCTCTCATCCCAATTCATAAGAAGTACTAACTATTCACAATGGTGTTAAGCTATATGAAGCAATGGCCAACATATTGTGAAGAGTGCAAGTGAAGAAAGCAAGATTCCTGAGTTTCAAGAGCTATTGGTTCTCTGCATGTAGTGAATGAAGGGAGAAACAGAGGCCCGATTTAACCCACAGTCACACTGCCACTCATAAATGTGGTCCAGTAAACGTCCTGAACTTAGCTTCATGATTAACAAATTTTCCATTAGGAGGAGGTGGCAGGTAGTGCTGAACTGAGAGGTGGACAGAAGTGTTTCCTTTTCTACATATTCATTGTGATGTGGTTTAAGGAGGTTGTCAGCATGGCTCATTCAAAGATCCTGCCTTAAATGGGGCAAACAATGAGCTCAACAATTAAGACACAAGATAAAAGGTATGAAATTCAATGTAAAAGGTACAGGAAAATGGGCAAATGATAATGTTTAAATAGCTTTCCTTGAAAAATTATTTGAATTTAACAGCTTTAAAATGTGATTTTCTTTTTGTTGACCTGCCCTACAAGTGGAGGAGGTGGTGCTGTCCCAGGTCATTACACAAGGGCCAATTCTAGCCAGGTGCTTAGGGTCATAGGTTCAGTTCACTCATTGGATATACTTCCTTTAGTCTCAGTCAACTAAATCCACTGCAGAAGAGAACTTAATATAGGAAAGGAAATCTTACCAGGACCTGCTCCAAGGCATCTTAGGGTTTTAAACCTAATGCTTGGCCTCTTTATGCCTTCAGGTTAACCATATGTAAACAGTTGCTACTTTTCACACCAGAAGCAGGTTACTTTTCAGAGGTGGACTGATTCCTTGGCCATAAAGTTTATAAGTCCACTGGCTAAGTTTATGAAGTGCTTAGGCATCCTTTGGAAATGAAAGGTGCTGTGTAGTGGCAAGAGCTCTAGGGTGGGAATGATAGGAAACACAGTCAAGGGCCCTGTCTCATTAGCCCAATATATTGCTTTTGCAATGAAGTTAGACATATTCTAAGAGAGTTAAGACTAATCCATAGTACTGAAATGCTCTTGAGCTGGTAAAGCATAGAGTCATTGTATGCTCTGCCTCCAAAGGCCGTTAAGCATAGGAAAGCCTAAAGAAAGTCTGGATGGAGAAAAAATAAAACACATTTGGCTACAATGGGTCTTGTCCCTGCTGTAAACTTCAAGCAGTCCTTCACTTGATTGTTCTTCCCCTGAGTATAGTGAGCATATTATGGAGAATTGGAGAAGGATTTGAAGCAAATTTCCTCAATTTTCAGCATTTTGGTCAGAACTTTGACTTTCTCCCAGGGCCACTAATACTACATCTACTCCAGAAGTAGATGAGACTTCTCTTCCTTAGTCATATATAGTACCTAAAGCTTCTGTTCTCTGTAAAGGTGAATCGAATATGATTCCCTTTAAAAGAAGAGTCATTTTGCTGTGTAATAAAAGATCCCAAATGTAGTGGCTCATACTAACAATCTCTTGTTTTATCATGATAATGTAAGTTGGCACTTTGGGCTGGGCTTAACCAGGACTGCTTATCTCTGCTCTCATCAGTGGATGGTTGATGGCCTCATTCACATGCCTGATGGTGATTCCTGGCTTCAGGGTCAATGGAAGTAACTGGACCATGTTCCATTCATCCTCCAATAGGCTAGCTGAGGTTCATTACAGGGTGGCTGTCATAATTCCTAAGAATAGCAAGAGAGGAAAAGCCCCAGTGCTCAAGCACTTGTCAAGGCTTTTAGGTTTCCTGATGTCCCACTGGCCAAAGTCTGTCACATGCCTAAATCCAGATTCAAAAAATAGAGAAATAAGCTCTCCACTTTTTGATGGGAGAGACTGCAAAGTCTCACTGCAAAAGTTCTGGAAATAGGAAAAGAAGGAATTTCTGGTCAGTTTTGCAATTGACCATATAAGACAAAAATGTAAAGAAAGCTGAATATGTCCCACCATAAATGTGTTCAGATCCAAAGGAAGTTCTGGAAGATAACGCCAGTTAGAGACATGGCTTCCATGTCTATTTTTGGTATATAATTGTCATCATTGGAATCATTCAGTTAATACTTGGAGAGATTTTTGAGCTTTTCACCGTATGATTTTTCTCTGTAAAATTTCCCTCTCACAGTACGTACAAGTTGATGAAGCATCGTTATTTTTGACAAAGAGGCTCATTATCCTCCCCCATTTCCCACCACTACCACACCCATGAAGAAAAATAAAGAAAAGAAAAGAAGATAGAAGAATGGAAAAGAAAAAGAAAGTCCTAACTAGATTTTTTTCCTCCTTTTATTTTCTTCCTTTCCTTATTTTTTAAACTTGCCCATAAAGCAAAATGAAGCATGTGGTGAACCTGTTCACACTTTCTCACTTTTAGTGAATGACTTCATACATTCACTTCTATATTTTGATGGAGTTAGGACACACTACTCACAAAATATTACAACCTTGGCACATTGAATATTTTAAGCTGAAAGAGTTTGAGAAAACAGAAGACACAGGAAGGTAGGTCCCTCTGACCTCCTCTCTGCCATTCTTCCCTGAAATGGGTCATAAAACTCTCATGTAAGAGGTTCCCTCCCCATACCTGGAGGCAAAGAGCATCCTTATCTGCAAAGACAAAGGGACACCAAGAAGAATCCTAACAAACAGGACTTGCTAAGTCTCCCCCAGGTTATTACACTCACCTCATATTCCTTGACTATCTTATTTCTACACAACTTCCCCCGTCCATGAAATCTAGAATTAAAATACACCGGCCTGTTTCTTCAGGTCTTCATTTCCTCACAAAAGATCCCATGCCATTTAAAACTTGTACTAAATATGTTTGTATGCTTTTTTCCTATTAATCTGTCTTATCAGTTTAAATTTCAAACCCAGCCAGGAACCCTAAGAGGCTTGAAGAAATTTTTTCCTTCCCTACAATGTCAAGTAAAATGATTCTTATTCCAATTCTGCCACTTACCAGCTGTGTGGCTTTGGCAAGTTATGTAAACAATCAACATCTCATATCTCAGTTTCTTCACGAGCAAAATGAGAATAATGAAAGTATTTCCCTCAGAAGTTGTAATAAGAACTAAAAGAGTTGTTATACAGTTGACCCTTGAACAATACAGGAGTTAGGGACACCAACCCACCCACATAGTCAAAAATACGAATACTGCTATCTTTGCCTCAAAAACAAAGGAATTGATCAATGAATCTCCAAAGAGCAGGAAGCTGTGACAGTCTGGATAGAATCAGGACTCAAACCCCACTTCTTTTAATGCCACATATTGTGATCTCTATAGAACACAAACTCTTCCCCATACTTAGTTAATTTAAAGATCTTTAAAGTGAAAAAGACATGTACTATACTTATTGAAAAACAATCTGAGTATAAGTGGTCCTATGCAGTTCAAACCCATGCTATTCAAGGGTCAGCTTATGTTGATCAGTGATTGGAATACAACTAAGATTAAACAACTGTTACAGGAATGTTTATTAAATAAAAAAAATAAAAAGTTTCTGTTTATCATGACCATGTCAGCCAAAGCTAATGAAGTGTCGGAGACATTATCCCAATTTTAGAGCAAATCTAGTTTTGAAAATAATTTGGACAGACCCTACTATCACTTGCCTATTCTTACTTTGCTGTTGTTAATATGGGGCAATGTTGTTAAGATGTAACAAATAATGTCAGCCCCACAGCCTTGCAGAATGTCCTTCTGCCTCTAAAGCACTTTCCACATATTTTATTTGATCCTTGCAGTAGAGTATGCAGAGATTTACATCAGTGGTGGAATTGAGTAGAAATAGAGTAGAAAGGACAGAAGAGAAAGCCAAGGGAAAGGAAAGGAAAGAATTCATTCTTCATCTTCTGGGGACCTAATAGCCATGCTCCTTGAAAAACTGCCAGCATTTTTTCTAGCAATTTGAAGTCGGCAACTTCACTTATGAAAATCAGGAAGAAGCCACAATAATCGGAAACAATCACTTCAGATAAACTTCATGGATTATGATATAACCACTGTAAAGAGAAGGAAATTACCAGAAATTCTTCATAATCAAGAAAGCCCACATTGGAAGTAACTCCATTTGATTTATATTAGCAAAAAAAAAAAAAAAGAAAAAAAAGATGACACCCTTAATAATGTAGAATTGAACGTTCTAGTTGGGAATTTCGGGTGTCTGATAGATTTCTGCAGTTTATATTAGGATATTTTCTGCTACACATAACAGAACGTCCAAACACAAAGGAGCTTAAACAGTAGAAGGTCCCTTTTACCACAGATCAGCATCTATGTGGGAAGGTATTTGTCAGCTTTCCTGGAACTTTTGGCTCTTTTCTTGATTTGCAAGATGGCTGTAGTAATGTTAAGCCTCACATCCTTACAGGATAATGTCACAGGCAGGAAGGGAAATTGACCTGCTCTTCACACATCTCAGAAAAATCAATCTTTCCCTGAGTCACTAGATTTCCCTCCGATATCTTGTGGACAAAGAGTGGTCCACATATTCATGCTATAGAATCATAGTAGGCTGGTAAATTAAATTTCAGGTATCTTCAGCTTTTACTGGTACAGAATTGGGAGAGATAGATGACAGGGTCTCAAATTTCCTAAGTAGCAAGAAGGAAGGAGATAACTCATACTGTCTGTCCCGAACAGTTTGGTGGAAAATATATTTTGATCTTAAACATGTACATATGAGTTTTCTCATTCCTCTCCCATCCCCAATTACATCCACATTCACAAACAATGCATACTCTTTATAATATTTTATGAATGACTATGTTTGAATGGGCACAAAGATCTATCCAGGTTTAATAAAGCTCTGAGGACCACCTCGAAAGCAGTGGAAAAAACAACCAAAGATATCTTCCCAGGGCCCATTGCTGAGCTGTATATGCTGTCACCTGAAAGAAATAGCAGCAGGTCTGGTCTTTGCACAGGAATGTTTTCATCCATGTTTCTTTGTATCCCTCTACTCAATTGAGAGTTGCGAATGGCAATAATTTATATTACTATCTTTTAAAACATAACATAAAATCAAACCATTTTTACACTTTCCAGATGAAATATGATGTAGTGGAGTGATTTTTAAAAGAGTATTTGTGGCTCTCTAGGATTTGGTTAAAGCCAAATGGGTGGGGTGAGGCTGACTGGAGCCCACACTCCAGCACATCCATCTAAATAAGCTCAGCCTTTGTTATCTCTTTGATTCAGAGCTAAAAGAGTTCTGCTTACACGTTTACTTGTAAAATGAATTTTACAGTTAAGAAAAATTTTTCAGTGGAAAGAGCTTAGGATTTGGAGTTAGAACTTGGAGGGAATCTTAATACTCCTGCCAATTATTAGCATGCCATGTGACTATGAGCAAAAGGTTCCTTCCCCTTGTAAGGGTATTTTAATGACAGTGAACCCATGAATTTTGAGAGAGAAGATAGTTTACAAAATCACCTGAGCTCCCTAATTAGGTGCCCAGGAACTATCAACATACTTCCTTATTCACATTTTCATGCTATAATTGTTACCAAGTCCAAGCTCGCTCTGCTCACTGCATGACAGGCCAATGAATCGGGAGACGAGGTGTGAGGTGCTGAGGCAAGGAATACCTTATTCGGAAAGATGGCAGATTGAGAAGATGGCAGACTACTGTCTCCAAAAAAACATCTTATAGGGGTTTGAATGTCAGTTTCTTTTATAGCACAGAGAGGGGGAGGGGATGAAGGAGTAGAGTAAAAAGGCCATAAGATTTGCAAATATCCCCTGGAATGGCCAGCCTCTGGGAGGGGTTGTGTTAATTTCTTCTTTCTTGTAGCCATCCACAGGTGGACAGAGTCCGGATGTTTCCCTGAACAAAGGCACTTTGATTTAACATTCAGGCAGAGGGGCAGTGTTCCCCAAGGCAGGCCATTTTGTATAGACAGTATCCTTTTAGTGAACAAAAACAATGGGAAGCAAAGGTTAAAGTAAAAGAAACAGATCCAACATGCAGTCGTATTTGGCTCTTCCCTGTTACATAATCACAGCATAAAACCCCATTAAGTTAGCATGCCATGATTTTCTTAGCTAAGGTAGATTGTTTCAAATTCTTTGTTGAAATAGCCATCATTCATGTAGAAGATATTTCCTCATTGTAATGTTCCCATGGAATAAATTCTAAGAAATGAGTTTATGGATACAAGGATATAAACATCTGTTTGCTACTCAAGAAATTTTGCCAGATTCTATTTTTTCTAAATAGAATTATAATGGTTTATACTGCCATTAGCAATACATCATTGTACCAAGTTTAAAAAAATGCTGCCAATTTTGGATATTTCTTTTATTTTAATTTTGGCAAATATATCAGGTATAAAATAACATCAAGGAGTTGTTGACTTTGTAATGATCTTATTACTAAAGAAGATACATATTTTTCTTTATTTTTAAGAGTGACTTTGTTGTTTCTGTAAAAATGAGGCAATGGCTCTTATAAAAATGAAAGCAATTTATAAACTTATAAAGAAGAAGTTAATAAACTATTCCAAATCCCACAATCCAGATATATTACATTTCAAAATTTGGTAAGTATTATCCCAGAAATTATAATGTTTTCTCTCTCATATCTTCCCATAAAATGTCAGATTAAAGCATAAAGAGAGATACTATATGAACTAAAAAATCTTATAAATACCTTTTACAATTAAAAGTATGATTCTTTGATGAATGAAATTGACAGGATAAAAATTAAACAAACTGAGTAATTTCTAGTTTTACCTATAATTTAGAAAAGATATATTTTTTACCGTTGGTGTAAATTAAATCAAAATATTACAAGAACCATTATTATTATTATTAAATCTACATATTTTACTACTCATTTTTGGCTGTATATATTATTTTAAGTTTTAAAGTTTGCAAATAACCATGTACTTACACTGAGATTTAAATGTTAACGATTTTATTACTTCAGGCTATTTTTGATAAAGAAGTAAAATAATGCAAACATAGCATAAGGCCAGCATTTGAGTCATTTTCCTTTCCTTCTTCCCTCCCTTATTATAGGAAATTGCTATTTTGAAATGAGTGTTGTTTTTTATTTCTATGCAAATGTTTGTAATTATACTACCCAGTAAGGCCATAAACCATACACCATTGTTTCATGTGTGCAGTGGACACTGCCATACCCCTGCCAGACCCCTTTCACTGCTGGTGCCCTCATACTCCAGCTGCAGTGAGGTTGGGCTACTAATGGCTCTCAGCTGTCTTGTTCTCTGAAGGATTTTCCTGGGCTACATGGAAGATGTTCCATTGGGAGAATGCCTCCCACAGGTCAGCCCATGGCCAGTGATTGACTGGTAAGTGTATGTGTCCAGGGTAGGGAGTTGAGGAAGAGAAGCAATCACCCTGTTGCCTCAAGATGAGACCAGTGCTGTGTTTCAATTTATTTTCCAGAGCTCCTCTTGGGATCAGGCTGAGATGAGATTCCAGCCAAGCCCACAACCTTGCTTTACTCTTTCCTCTGTTCTGCCCTGCTTTCTTCCCTGTGCTTCTGTGAGCTATCCTGCAGTAAGTCACATATACCACAATCCTTGTCTCAGGCTCTGCTTTTAAAGAGTCCTTCCCAAGCATGTGTGCTATCTAAATCTATATATATTGCATACATTTTATCTTACTTATTTCTAATTATTTGTTATTTGGCACCTTGCTTTCTTTACATAACATGATGTTTTTGAAAGATTTATCACTATTGATACTTGAGACTTTAGTCTATATCTTTTAAATGTTATTGATTATTTTACTTTAAATGATTTTATTCCTCCGATTCTCTTCTAAGGGACTGTTAAATGTGAGTGTTTTTTTGTTTTTGTTTGTTTTGGTATTGCAAGCATTGAACAATCCTATATATGTTCCTCTGCACATGTATTAACATCTCTCCATGGCTGATGCCCAATAATAGAATTGCTGGACCATAGGGTGGGTGGACCATCAACTTAGATATTGCTGATTTACCCTATAAAGTGGGGGTAGCAAATAACACTCCAGCCAGCTATTAACATGTATTACTGTTTTACATCTTTGCTGATGCTTGAGATTCTCAAATTTATTATTACTATTTTTTAAGACTATGAGTTGGCAGATTATTGCTTTAATCTGTATTTCTCCAATTACCAGTAAGACTGTTTTTCTTTTCATGCATGAATTAACGATTTAGGTTGATAACTGTGCAAGATGGCTTCTATTTCCCTTTTGGGTCTATTCTCCATCTTTTTCTACCCCTTTATTGAGGCTGATTTGGTGGACATATTTTCCTGTTTAGTTTAGCCAATGGGAGCAGTATCAAGAGATAAAGAGAGGGAAGCAGGGGTATCTATTTTGGTTTCTTCTGTGAAGTTGCCATCATTGGGCTGCATCTCTTTAATGATGAGCCATTTCTCCTGTCAGACACTCATCACAAACTAACACCCCACCTTTTTCACTCATTTGACAAATAGAATGTGGCAAAAAATGATGGTGTGCAAGTTCTAAGCCCAAATATCAAGAGATTTACATATACATAGGCTGGTATAGAGAAATGAAGTTTGAGAAGCAGCAGGAATTTTGGAGAAAAAAGTCCCTGAAGACCTTAGCTAAAGCATCAAAGTAGGCAGTCCCCAAAAGTTCACCGGGAAAGACTATGACTGTTGAGAGTCTCTGGCAGAGCCACTATCTACTCTCTAGGCCTGTTCCTGAGAAGGCTGAAGCTGAAGAAGATATTGACCTTCCTTCTGCCTTC
This sequence comes from Mesoplodon mirus, assembly GCF_964341445.2. NCBI lineage: Eukaryota > Metazoa > Chordata > Mammalia > Artiodactyla > Ziphiidae > Mesoplodon > Mesoplodon mirus. Next base: position 72,751,782 of record NC_138991.1, read on the forward strand.
CAAACGTCAAGCCAGTGCCACTTGTGGCAACTTTTAATCCGGAAACAGACAGGGAATAACACATTGAGATAGGCACTTCCCAGCAGCTCTTCTGAAATTGGCAGGTGATATTTGACAAGGATAATTTTGGTTTTATACTTTTATTAGATTTTGTGTTTAACTTTAAAAGGTCATCTTTGAAAGTTTAGGTTATCAACTAAACTTTTTCTGTAGTGGGCCTCTCAGTGAATATTTTAGGCTTTGAGGACCATGGTTTCAGTGGCTGCTGCTCCCCCACCTCTTTCATCATTCTTTTTGGTAACTCTAAAAATGCAAAGTCCATTCTTCCTTCTTAGTTTGTACAAAATCGGGCTGCAAGGCTCTGACCCAGGACATAATTTTCCAATATCTATACCTGATGTCATTGTTGATACATTTAGATCAGTTCTGTGTGGTTTTTGTTGTTGCTGTTCTTTCTTCTTAGAAATTTTCTTTTTTCTTTCTTTTTCATCTTTACTGATTTCAAGTGGATCATATTATATTCTACCTTCGATTGGTTTGAAAGTTATACATTCTATTTCTATTATCTTAGTTATGGCCTTAATTTTTTTAATTGAGATATAATTCACATATAAAATTCACTATTTTAAAATGTTCAATTCAGTGGTTTTTAGTATAATCGCGAGGCTGTAAAATCATTGCAACTACCTAATTCAAAACATTTTCATCATCTTTAAAGAAGCCTTGCATCTGTCACATTTGTTCCCCACCTCTCCATTCCTCTCCCTGGAGCTCCTGGCAGCCACTAATCTACTATCTGTCTCTATGAATTTGCCGGTTCTGAACACTTTATATAAGCGGAATTATACAATTGATAGTTTTTTGGGGATCTAGCATACTCTAATGTTTTCAAACTTCATCCATGATGTAGCTTGCAACAGTGCTCTAGTCCTCTTTTTGTCTGAAAGATATTCTATTGTATGAGTCTATTATATTACCCATTCATCAGCTGATGGGCTTTTGGGCTGTTTCCATCTTTTGCTATTGTGAATGATGCTGTTGTAAAGATTGGTGTATAGGTTTTCATGTGAAAATATGTTTTCAGTTCCCTTAGTATACACCTAGGAGTGAAATTGCCTGGCTGCATGGTGTAACTTGTTGAGGAACTGCCAAATTATTTTCTACAGCCACACCATGTGATGTTCCCATCAGTAATGTATGAGGATCCAACTTCTCCACATCTTCATTAACACTTTTTATTATCTGTGTTTTTTATCGTAGTCATACTACAGTTTGTGAAGTGGTATTTCACTGTGGTTTTGATTTGCACTTACCTGATGACTAATGATGTTATCTTTTTATGTACTTATTGGCCATTTGTATATCTTCTTTGGAGAAATGTCTATTCAAGTCCTTTGCTCACTTTTTAATTGGGTAATTTACATTTTTATTGTTGAGTTGTACATCTTCATTATATATTCTGGATTTTAGAAACTTATCAGACATATGATTTGCAAATATTTTCTCTCATTCTGTGGATTATTTTACTTTCTTGATAGTGTTTCTTGATACTCAAAAGTTTTTAAAATGATAAAGTTCAATTTATCTCCTTTTTTTTGGTTGTGTTGTACTCTGAATGTGTGTACCCCCTCCCCCTGCCATATTAATCTGTTTAAATCCTAACCCCCAAAAGATGATGGTTTTAGGAGGTGGGGCCTTTGTAAAGTACTTAAGTCATGAGAGTGGAGCCCTCATGAACAGAATCTGTGTCTTAGAAAAGAAACCCTCAGAGATCTCTAGCCATTTTCACCATGTGAGTACATAGCAAGAAGACACCACATACGAACCAGGAAGTGAGCTTTCACCAGCCACCACACTGAATCTGCCAGAGCCATGATCTTAGACTTATCAGCATCCGGAACTGTAAGAAATAAATTTCTGTTGTTTATAAGCTACCCAGTTTGTGGTATTTTGTTACAACAGCCTGAACAGACTAAGACAGGTTGCTTGTGCTTTCAGGGTCATATAAGAAAGCTTTGCCTAATCTAAAGTCATGAATATATACACCTATATTTTCTTCTAAGAATCTTATTGTATCAGCTCTTACATTTAAGTCTTTGATCTATTCTGAGTTAATTTTTGTATATGGTGTGAGTTAGGGCTCCAAATTCATTTTTTCATGTGGATAACCAGATGTCTCAGCACTATTTGTTGAAAAGACTATTATTTCCACATTGTATACTCTTGGCACTATTGTCAAAAATCAATTGACAATAGATGTATGGGTTTATTTCTGTACTCTCAATTCTGTTCCATTAATTTATATGCCTGTTCTAATACCACACAGACTTGATTATGGTAGCTTTGTAGTAAGTTTTTTTTTTTTTGTTTTTTAGAAAAAGGGTTTCAAATGCTTAGCTTTTTATTATTTCTATATTTATTTATTTATTTATTTATTTATTTATTTATTTATTTATTTATGGCTGTGTTGGGTCTTCATTTCTGTGTGAGGGCTTTCTCTAGTTGTGGCAAGTGGGGGTCACTCTTCATCACGGTGCATGGGCCTCTCACTATCATGGCCTATCTTGTTGTGGAGATTAGCATGCAGACTCTCAACCACTGTGCCAACAGGGAAGCCCTGTAGTAAGTTTTGAAATCAAAGAGTCAAGTCCTCCATCTTTGTTATTTTTCAAGATACTATTCTGTGTCCCTTGTATTTCCATATTTTTTTAAGTATCAGCAGTCCATTTCTACAAAAAAGGCAATGGATACTTCTTTAATTTCTTTCCTGAGTATGCACACAGCCTTACATGTGTGCATAGCCTTCTAGATTCCCAGGAATATGTCAAAGCATTTCAAAGCCCCTATGGACATGTCATTCCTCAGCTTTTCCTTTTAAGCTTTTTCATTAGTCTCTGTTTTACCCCAAATGTTATCCTTTGCCTCAGGCAGCCATGACATTAAAATATTTGCCTGTAAATGTTTTTGATAAATGTCCCCCAAAGAGGGGTTTTAGCATGAGGTGAGCACTTAATCAAGTTAGATAAAGATGATCTTTTCAAATGAGTTCTTTCAGGGAACCATTAGACAAGTTAAGTAATGACAATTCTTTGGGAATGAGAATTTGAAAGAGCTGCAGCTCTGTTCTGCCCCCATCAGTATTGGGAATGTGAACTTGTTTTTTTCAAGCTACTATAAGTTGGAGTGTGAGAAATGGGACTAGGGTAAGTTAAAAGGCCACAAAACTCTCTCTTCTTATATGGATTCAGCTGTTTTTCTTTAATGTTCTCTGAATTGCTGCAGTCCTTTGGTTAATTTCCAGAGTTCTGAAAAAATAAGATCCTGACAACTTTGCCAGTTTATCATTGCTTTTATGAAGGGTGGAATTTTTGGAGGTCCTTAGTCTGCCATTCTCACTGACATCTTTCACCGTAACTCACCTTAATTCTTAACATGAATTTTTTCTAAACAAAATTTCAAAATAATAAAAAAATTTTGTCTTCTCAATATTATAGGAATTTTATAATTCTTTAACTCCTATCACCCTTGTGTCTTACATGGTATTGTGAACATGTTGTACATATATAAAGCTGTCATTCTAAGATCTCTTCTTACTAGCAAAACAAAAATTTATTTAAGCTATTGTGGTTGCATCTCAGCTCTCCTGGATATCATATCTTTCTTTTAAAAAAAATAATGCACTTTTATTTTGGGGCACATTTTGTAGAATTTTCTTAAGCATTTGTTAAGGAAATTTTTTGAGAACTTGTACTTCTAGAATTTTAGCTCCACCTTGTTTTAATAATCATCAAATCTGTCATTACTTTAAACTGTTTTCCAATAGTCAATTTTTAAATTAATTTAATAAATGTCTTTGACAACCATTCTTTCTTCTACCTTCCTTTTTCCTTCCATTTTCAGTTTCTTCTTTCCTGAGTGTATCCTTTATTCATTTCTTTATTGAAAGTGTATGAATAGTAAACTCAAAGTTTTTGCTGCCAGAAAATTCTTAAGTTTACCCTCATAGTTTGGTGTCCTCTCATTTCCTTTATCTATGTGATGGTATTCTAGTAATGTCATTGTTCATTTTAAGTGTTTAGACATATTTAATCTTAATAGAAGTTGCTAGGTTGCTGATCCAAAAGCCTATAAAAATTCCATTTCCATCTAGCTTGTTGGAGGGGGAGGCGTGACATGGGGCAGAGAGGAGCAATCTTAGCTGTGGACAGCCTAGACCAACCAACACTGCAGCCATCCTCAGACACATCTCAGCCTAGACCAGAAACAGTTAGCTGCTATACACACTCTTGAACCAACAAAATGCTTAATGCTTAAGCCACTGTTAAAAATAAGACAGCAGCCCTAAAATGGAATCACTTACTCTAAGCTCCACATCACCAAACCAAGACTTGATTACAGTTACAGCTCTTCCAAAAATGGAATCTTAAACCAGTCAATCAAGAATTGCCTAATCAACACTAGTTATGTAGTCGGCCTGCTAGACCCTGACCATCCTCTAAAGGAAAGTGACCTTGCCATAACCAATTTGCTTTTTCATCTAGTATAACTTCCGTATTCCTGCTCCCTTCTGCCTATAAAAGTCTTTCATTTTGTACAGCTCCTCAGAATTCCTTCCTACTGGGTGCTTTCTGATCCATGAATCATTGAATAAAGCCAATAAAATTTTAAAATTTATGTCATTAATTTTTTTAACACCACTAAGTTCTGAATTTATTTAACTATGCAATGTCAAAATTATACATGTAGACTGTAGTGAAAAGCATCTCAAAAATGAGATTGTAACTTAATAATTCAAATTGGAGAATGAGGCTGTAGTTTGACCATAAGCATGACTATAAGTCTGGTTACTAGTGTTGTTGGACTAGAGATTTTATAGTCCCATTTGCTGAGCCGGCAAACTATGGAATAGAGAGATGGACATTTAAGGAATGGGATATGAGAGATTCCTTCAACTATACGTCTCTTTGAAGCTTTAGTGAATCTCTCCTCATTGTCAAATGTAATGCTAGAGTGTCCTAAACAAGGAGAGGAAAACAGATCTTCAAAACTGGGATCAAAACAAGCATTTGGTGCATATAACTACAGGAAGTCAAAAGTAAATCAAATGAGTTCACAATAAGTATAGGCATAGGCTTACTTAATGGTTTCCAGTGATGGTTCCACCTCAAAGATAGATATTCTGTCCTTCACCCAAGGGTGAAGGGTAGAATATCCATCTACCCTTAAATTCTGCTCTTTAGGCATACTAAACTCTTTTTTTTAAAACATCTTTATTGGAGTATAATTGCTTTACAATGTTGTGTTAATTTCTGCTGCATAACACAGTGAATCAGCTATACATATACATATATACCCATATCCCCTCCCTCTTGCATCTCCCTCCCACCCTCCCTATCCATCCCCTCTAGTTGTCACAAAGCATGGAACTGATCTCCCTGTGCTATATGGCTGCTTCCCACTAGCTATCTATTTTACATTTGGTAGTGTATATATGTCCATGTCACTCTCTCACTTCGTCCCAGCTTACCATTCCCCCTCCCCATGTCCTCAAGTCCATTCTCTATGTCTGAGTCTTTATTCCTGTCCTGCCCTTAGGTACTTCAGAACCTTTTTTTTTTTGGATTCCATATATATGTGTTAGCATATGGTATTTGTTCTTCTCTTTCTGACTTACTTCACTCTGTATGAATTGAGTTCTTGATTTTAAGGTAGGTGCAATCTTCTCCTTCCCTGGATCCATGGAAGTTGCTCTAGACTGATGAAGGTTTCTCCATTTGGATTTCCATCTTCTTAGACTGGAGTTAGGCTTTAAAGTTGGGAGTAGCAGAAGGTGTTTTGTTCCATCTGCACCATTTTGAACAAGTTGCCAAATCCACCTAGGATTCTAGAAGACAACTATGATAAGTAGCTGTGAGAGATGGATAAGTGAGTCTCAGTGGTATAGTGCCTAACTTAGTGTTGGGTTATCAGATATTATGGATAATATGTAAATATAGGTCAGTTTTTGTCAGCTAATTTTAAAAATTATGTTTACAGTAATGTTCATTGTCACAGGATAAATAATATATTCAGTTTTATGTTCAAAAAATGCTTCTCACTTTGCCCATGCTAGTAAAGAAAATATGTCATCAATAATAATAAATAGCAAAGCTCAAGATGCTCACATTGGATAGCTGCCCTTACATTAGATACTTTCACTTTTTTAATAGAGGCTTTTTTCCTTTCCTGCCAACTGTACTATTATGAAGTATATTTTACGCACTTAATTACATTTCCACAAACGTCATGTCTAGTGTTTAAGCATGCCAAAAATCTATGAGAATATTCCCTCTCTTGTTGTCATGCCAAGTTCAGTATAAATTACTTTTCTGAAGATCTTGCAAATGTCTCATTTAATATGCTTTCAGCCTAAACCTGCCTAATTTAAATGTACACAAGTGGTAATTCTCTGCTGGGAGTTTGGTTGAACAAGGATGTCATTTTAGAAGGAACTGTTAGCTTTAAGTGATTCCTTTTAAAAGTATGCTACATGTTACCTGCTCTCGTTAGCTCTCAAAAAAATAGCCAGCAATTTCAAATGACTACTTTTGCAAGCAAATTACTCAGACCTTCCTACTCATCAGAAAGTCTCAGCTGAACTAACATTTTAAAAGACTGTTCCCAATTCACAATTCTTATGGAACAAAATTGGATTTTTTTCTCCACCCCTCATTTCTGGTCTAACACTTTGGCTACCTTTACCACATGTCACTGTAAAATGCTACCAAAAATAAAGTCTTAAGTTGGTGACATGAGATCAATTCTGGTATTCATCACTGTTATTCTCTAATACTCCATCCATTACAAATCATGGAATGTTAAATAATCAAACTTTTTTTTTTCTTTTTTGCCTATCTTATTTTGGCAAGATGATTTAGTCTTTCAAGAAAAAAATGAAAGACATGTGTTTTGAAGGGGTTCCATTGCAGCATGATTCCTGCAATAAAGACATTTTATTGTGTTAATTTTCATTAAATAAAACTCTGTTGAAAGCCAGTAGTTTTCCAAAACCCATATGATTTATGACATGCTAATGTTTGTAGGAATACATTCTGTTTCAATTATATGGAGTAAGTGATGCCTTTCAGAACAACTCAGTAATAATATCACCTACCACAACTTTAATTTTAGACCTACAACACAGGTGTGAGACATGGGAACCTATTGACAAAGTCATCAGCTTCTGCACAAATTTAATCTTCATCACCTCTATGCTATGTTTAACATCAGAATATTGTGCTTGCCAGGGGCTTCAATAATATGCTTCCAGACGCAGGTCCTTCATAAACATTAAAAACTGGGTTTTCTATAACTCAAATCTATTTTTTTTTAACAGCCAGCAAGAATAAGAGGTACTGAGGCCCTAAGGAAAATAAGGTACACCTATAGGAAATGGGTTGGTATTTCAGATATTTTTTTCCTACCTTCTCTCTCTTTCTGCTTGGTTTACCTATCTCCCTCTCACTGACTTTTATCTCTTCCTGAAGGCCCTGAATTTAAGGGCACATACATGGAATGAAAACAATATATTTTTTCATTGATTTTACAGGAAAACTGATATGTTCTATTCCAAGACAAAAATATGCATAAATGTATCACAGATAAAAATATATCGAATGACCAATGAAAACAAGTTGACATAAATAATAAACAGCAATTTTAAGTACACAAATAGTATATACATAAAATTTAATGAAATAAAGATTTATTGTGGAGCTGCCCTGGTGGCGCAGTGGTTGAGGATCTGCCTGCTAATGCAGGGGACACGGGTTCGAGCCCTGGTCTAGGAGGATCTCACATGCTGCAGAGCAACTAAGCCCATGAGCCACAACTACTGAGCCTGCGCGTCTGGAGCCTGTGCTCCGCAACAAGAGAGGCTGCGACAGTGAGAGGCCCATGCACCGCGATGAAGAGTGGCCCCCGCTTGCCACTACTAGAGATAGTCCTCTCACAGAAACGAAGACCCAACGCAGCAAAAATAAATAAATTAATTAATAAACTCCTACCCCCAACATCTTCTTTAAAAATAAATAAATAAATAAAAATAATTTCCAGGAAATAAAAATAGAATCTGGGTAATAAAATAAAGTCTGACCTTAAAAAAAGAAAAACAAAAAAAAAAGATTTATTGTACTTTTCAAAATATGAAATGAAGACTTGAGAGTTGATGGCAGTAGTTGAAAGGGAGTTCCAGGAAGTCATTGTTTGGAAGGATCATTCTTTCTGTACCATTATTTCCACTAATATTTGAGCTTTTCTAAAGCTCATGATCTTCTCACATTCAAATTGAAATTTAAAATTAAGACAGAGAAGAAGATCTTTAGTTTAGGTTAACTTGATTTAATCAAGTGCTAAACCTTTTAGCAAAGGGCTCAAAACACATGGAAACAGGACACACACACAACAGCCTGAAGAGTTGAGGAGGATGATTCCTCTTCATTGTTTCCTATAAATGTGTATCTGCAAAGCACCACTCTTGGTGTTGATCTAAATACAGCATGCATACCTAATTTATTCCATGTGATGTCCTCTGTCTATTGTGTCAAATGAATGAGTGTAATTTTGCCTGAACCTGTAGCATCAAAATACCATTTTTAAAGAGCAATTATGGTGAAAAGTCATTACCTGAGCAATCATTATTAAGGTAAGTCTGTGTTTAAAGAGAATGTGATGTCCTTCACTCTTGCAGTTATGCAGTAAAAATGTTTCCTCTGCTTCTCTTGTCTTCTGATTGATATTGTGCCCAGAAGATGGATGCTTCGGGAAAACTGATGAAGTGAACAACCTTCTCTATCTGGGTGGAGAAACTGGAAATTCTGTTAATTTCATTCAGTATCCAGTAAGATTGTTTTGGTCCTAAAATATAGCCATCACCATGAAAGGGCTATTAACTAAAACAAATTTGCCGCTAAACATGAATGACAATTGTTGTTGTCATATGTGAAAGATGAAAAAAATGAATTTCAAAAATTGCTTCTTTGTAGTGACCCAAGGGCTGTAAACAAGAAAACCCAGGAAATGGTGAATTAATAACATGCTAACAGAATGATTTAAAAAGATTCACTTTAAAATTTGGAATTGAAGTAAATTTCATTAAAATTAAACACCAGAATTTTAGTTAATATTATTATTATTTTTCAGTGATGTCTGTTGAGAAGAACATGAAACTGACACCTGAAATTATAGCTGTATATATCTGGAACCTTGCTTTTTAAGGAGGTAAACTTTCAATGGGAGGAATACAGATAACTCATAGCCCACATTTAGTGATTCAATATTTTAATACCCAAATAAAATAGGCAAGTCCAATATATTTCGAAAAGAAAATAAAACCTAGTTTTAAAATGAGCCAAAGACATTAACAGATATCTTAATAGACCCCTCACCAAAGAAAATAAGCATATGAAAAGTTGCTTCACATTATATGTCATCAGGGAAAACACAAATTAAAGCAATGAGATACTACTACACACCTATTACTATGGCTAAAATCCAGAATATCAACAACATCAAATGTTGGCTAAGATGTGGACAGTAACACTCATTCATTGCTTATGTGAAATCAAAATGGTGCAGCCACTTTGGGAGACAATTTAGCAGTTTCATACGAAACTAAGCATACTCTTTCCATGTGATCCAGCAGTTGTTCTCCTTGGTATTTACCTAAAGGAGTTGAAAACTTAGATTCACACAAAAACCCACACACACGTTTATAACAACTTTATTCATAATCGCCAAAATTTGAAACCAAACAAGATGCCCTTCAGTAGGTGAATGGATAAATAAACTGTGGCACAGCCAGACAGAGAAATATAAATTCAGCTCTAAAAAGAAGGAACGAACCAACTCTGAAACAGTAGACCCTGAGATGATTGTTCAGAGAAGATAATTGAGTGAGAAATAATACCTAAAATAAATGTTGTGTATGAGAAGGGGAGGACTGAATGCAAATAATCCTGATTGATCCTCTGGAATTAGAGGACAAAATGTCTCAATATTTCACTACAGTCTGCTTATTTAGCTATAGACTTAAGCCAGTGGGAATCATTAGTAGCTTTCAGCACTGAATATGAAACCAAATAAAACCTGTGTCTCATTTCTCCAAAGTAGACATACAGATGGCCAATAGGCTCATGAAAAGAAGCCTAACATTGTTAACTATCAGAGAAATTCAAATCAAAACTACAGTGAGGGGTTTCCCTGGTGGCACAGTGGTTGAGAGTCCACCTGCCAATGCAGGGGACACAGGTTCGTGCCCTGGTCTGGGAAGATCCCACATGCCGTGGAGCGGCTGGGCCCGTGAGTCATGGCCACTGGGCCTGTGCGTCCAGAGCCTGTGCTCCGCAACGGGAGGGGCCACAACAGTGAGAGGCCCGCATACTGCAAAAAAAAGAAAAAAAAAAAAGAAAACTACAGTGAGATATCACTTCACACTGGTCAGAATGGCCATCTTGAAAAAGTCAACAAATAACAAATGCTGGAGAGGGTGTGGGGAAAAGGGAACCCTCCTACACTGTTGGTGGCAATGTATATTAGTGCAGCCACTATGGAGAACAGTGTGGCGGTCCTTCAAACAACTAAAAATAGAGTTGCCACATGATCCTGCAATCCCACTCTTGGGCAAATATCTGGACAAAACTATAATTCAAAAAGATACATGCACCACAATGTTCATAGCAGCACTATTTATATAGCCAAGACTGGGAAACAACCTAAATGTCCATTGATAGAATAATAAATAAAGAAGATGTGGTACATGTATACAATGGAATACTACTCAGCCATTAAATAGAATGAAATAATGCCATTTGCAGCTACATGGTTAGACATAGACATTATCATACTAAGCAAAGTAAGTTAGAAAAAGAAAGACAAATACCATATGATATCACTTATATGTGAAATGTAAAATATGACACAAATGAACTTATCTATGAAACACATAAAGAACAGACTTGTAGTTTCCAAGGCAGGTAGGAGGGTAGGGGGACCATTGGATTGGGAGTTTGGGACTAGCCGATGCAAACAATCATACATAGAATGAATAAACAACATTCTTATTGTTTAGCACAGAGAACTATATTCAGTATCCTGAAATAAACCATAATGTAAAAAACAAAAACAAAAACAAATAAACCTGTGTCTCTTATCTCCTTAAAATTAACTTCTCCAAAAGAAAAAAAAAATCAACAACTTAGAAGCATCACATTTATACATTCAAGCAATAAATAGAAAAGAATATCAAGATAGTCCTAATAATTAAGTACTGAATCCCACCCACTGCATTATTCTGACTTCATAATTATAAGGATGTGTTTCAGCCTGCTTAATGGGAATCCTTGCTCTTTAAACCCCTGCATGCACTAATGGTTATCTAATGGGTGGCTGTTTATTTTGTGAGGGAAGGCCAAACCTGCAGACTGGGTTGTTTAAGTATTTTAAATAAACATTCTCTGTAAACTCTAAAATGGTGCATTTACCATGACTTCTATAAAGGGCTCATTTACATTTATGTGGAAAAAAATAAATAGAACAAAGTTTATTTACTGAAACCTGGTTTTCACTCAAATTCAATCTTCAGGTTCAAGCCGCAGATACTCTCTTTCTGATCAGGTACTTTGTGGTTAGAATAAAAATTGTGGTGAGCCTGATAAGCCTACAGTCAGATTACCAGGATTTCCAGAATGGTCTGGGAATCCCTTTGGATGTTAAGCACCCCCAAGGTGGGGTTCATTTATATTTCCCATTGCTCACACCACATAGCCTACTGAAAACATTCCTGGTGCCACAGAAAGATAATCATTTGTAGAACCAAGCAGCGTAATTTCATCCTAAAAAAACCCTTTCTTTCTTTTTTCTTTATTGAAGTATAGTTGATTTACAATGTTCTCTTAATTTCTGCTGTACAAAAAAGTGATTCAGTTATACATATATATATACATTTTTCTTTTTAATATTCTTTTCCATTATGGTTTATCATAGGATATTGAACATAGTTCTCTGTGCTATACAGTAGGACCTTGCTGTGTATCCATTCTATATATAAAAGCTTACATCTGCTAATCTCAACGTCCCACTCCTTTCCTCCCTCAACCTTCTCCCCTTTGGCAACCACAGTCTGTTCTCTATGTCCATGAGTCTATTTCTGTTTCATAGATAGGTTCATTTGCATCATATTTTAGATTCCACATATAAGGGATATATAAGTGATATGGTATTTGTCTTTACCTTTCTGACTCACTTCATTTAGTATGATAATCTCTAGGTCCATTCATGTAGTTGCAAATGGCATTATTTCATTCTATTTAATGGCTCAGTATTCCATTGTATATATGTACCACATCTTCTTTATTTATTCTTCTATTGATGAACATTTAGGTTGTTTCCATGTCTTTCCTATTGTAAATAGTGTTGCTATGAACATAGGGGTGCATGTATCTTTTTGAAATTATAGTTTTGTCTGGATGTATGCCCAGGAGTGGGATTGCTGGATCATATGGCAACTCTATTTTTAGTTTTCTGAGGAACCTCCATACTGCTTTCCATAGTGGCTGCACTAACATACATTGCCACCAACAGTGTAGGAGGGTTCCCTTTTCCCCACACCCTCTCCAGCATTTGTTACTTGTAGACTTTCTAAATATGGCTATTCTGACGGGTGTGAGGTGATACCTCACTGTAGTTTTGAATTACATTTCTCTAATAATTAGTGAAGTTGAGCATATTTCCATGTGCCTATTGGCCATCTATATTTCTTCTTTGGAGAAATGTTTATTTAAGCCTTCTGCCCATTCTGAAAAGCCCTTTTGAGAGAAAAGCTAGGTTGCCCCTACTCCTTTGAGTGGGCTTCTGTGTTCACACCCACTTGTCAGTGAGCAACATTGATGTGGTTAATAGGTTCCTGAAATCTGCCTTTTCTTGGGCACTGAAATGCTCCAGGGGACAGAAATACCATTGTATGAAAACGTCATTCTTTCTTTTAAATTGGAGAATCTTTTGCCTAGTATACAAAGTAAGAAGGAAGTGTGAGATGGATTTTTTTCCTAAATCCTACCTATACTGAACAGCATTCAAGCTTTTTCTAATACATTGTAGGAATTAATCTTTACTTTGAGTGTATGTTTTATGGCCTACTTAAAGAAGTCTTTCTACCATGGGAAGCTCAAGAAAATGTAATAAATATCATGATGATATATTGTAAAGCTTCTTATATCATCTTAATGTATGATGTATGGCATAACAAAGAGAATTTAGTTGATAAGTGTTGTATGAGTTTGCAAATATTTGAAAACAGAAAAAATTATCATCGACCTCCTAAGAGCATCCTCTTGGATTGAGGTTAAACAGCTATAAATAACTAGTTGAAAAGTGAAAAATTTGGTTAATGGATTATTTTGCATACAAAATATGACATAATTAGCTATGCTTTTAAAACTCAGCTGAATAATTTGTTCCAGTGATGTGTAAGCACTGACAAAGAGTAGAACAACTGTATGAAAAGAGCACAAAGCAATGAGTTGTGCAAATCTTTCCCTTAATTTTTTTTAAAAATTTTGATATTGTTTTATATTTACAGAAAAGTTACAAAAATAATAGAGTTTACATATTCTCTTGGCCATCCAGCTTTTTCTAATTTAGCATCTTGCATTATTCATAATACAATAAAGAAATTAATTAAAAATAACATTGGTGTACCAATAATATATAAACATTAGACTTCATTAGAATTTCACCAGTTTTCCCACTAGGATCCCGCATTACATTTGGTTTTCATGTCTCTTTAGTCTCTTCAATTTGTGGCAATTCCTTAGTTTTTCCTTGGCTATCATGACCTTGAGATTTTTGAAGAGCTGTTATCAGGTATTTGGTAGTATAACTCTCGAATTTTTTTCTGCTGGTGTTTTCCTTATTATGTTGAACTCATACATGAAGTTGAGATGTCTCATTACTAATGAAACTAGCCTTGATTACTTGATCATTTCTCTGTACAGTTACTATTTTTCATTTGTAATGGGTAAATTTCTTGAGGAGATACTTTGAGAGTATGCAAATATCCTGTTCCTCAAACTTTTGTTCACTAATTTTAATAGTCCGTGGTGGATTTTGCCTTCAAAAGTTATCATCGTTCATCCTCCTTTTCTTTTCCTAGTTGGGTTATATTAGCTGATTACCTTTCATACCTTAATCTGAGTACTGAAGCACAAGTTTTCTCCTGTCAGATCATGACAGGTAAGGGGGAATATTAGAAATGCTTGCTCAAAACTGTTGAATTATGTATCACTCTCTTGGGCTCAACAGGAGTAAAAATGCTGTCATATAACATAATCACATGCTACTCAGACAGTTGATCAAACAGCTGATGAGTATCTTTACAAATTAGGGCACTCCCCGCTAATCCTTGCTCTAGAAATCAGGAGAGCCAGAGTTTTCAACGTAGTTGAATGTGAACTTTTGTTTTTTGCTTGAGTGCTTCTTTTATTTCTTTTTAATTAATGTATGGTTGATGTACAGTAATATTATATGTTAACAGGTGTACAATATAGTGATTCACAATTTTTAAGTGTTATACTCCACGTATATTTATTATAAAATATTGGTTATCTTCCCCATGTTGTACAATATATCTTGTAGCTTATTTTATACCTAATAGTTTTTTAAATTAATTTTTATTGGAGTATAATTGCTTTACAATGTTGTGTTAATTTCTGCTGTGCAGCAAAGTAAAGCAGTTATACGTATACATATATCCATTCTTTTTTAGATTTCCTTCCCATTTAGGTCACCACAGTGCATTGAATAGAGTTTCCTGTGCTATACAGTAGGTTCTCATTAGTTATGGAATGTGAAGTTTTGATTTTCCTTTTTAGTTCATATTGTATCGTGTGATGCCTAGATTTTAACAATAAACATTTTAAAAGCAGACCTATTCAGGGCACTGTAGGTATAGAAAAATAAAGACATTAAATATATACTTTATTGAATTAAATGGAGAGCTCTGCATTGTCCAGTATGGTAGCTACATGCAACTTGCAGCTTTTGAAATGTATCTGCTCAAATAGAGATATGCTGTACATATAAAATACAAACCAGCTTTCAAAAACTTAGTATAAAGAAGTGAAAAGCATTTAAATAATAATTTTGATAACTATTACTTACTGAAATAATATATTTTATATACTGGGTTAAATGAAATACATTATTAAAATTATTTTTCTTACTTTTTAATATGTCTACATGAAAATTAAAAATTATACATATAGCTCACATTATATTTCTATTAGACAGTGCTTAATTTGAACTTTACATGGCATGTTATTTGCTCTTTGAAATGATGGGATACAGAGTTCAAAGGACATGGGCACTATAGCTTGGAGACCTGAGTTCAAAACCAGGCTTTCTTACCCAGTGAGAGTGGAATTTGCAATGTTATTTAATCTCTTTAAGGTTTCCATTCCTTATCAACAAAATGGAAACAGAAATATATACATCATATAGGAATTTGTGAGAATTAAAGAAAGACAATTTATGTATATATTTCAGAAGAACATCTGACACACAGCACATATTCAATAAGTGGCAGCTAGAATTATGGTTACATACTAATTGAAAAGAATTTCAGAAGTTTGAACTGATGACCAAGGCACATATAATGAATAATTTTTGTTTCTTTGTTGTTTATTGCCTAGGAAAATTACTAAAAAGTCTAATCTCATTTTCTAATTTTAATTATCCCTATCATCATCTTCTATACCACAATCAGCTTGTTTGACAAGTATTTTCTTGAATAATTATTAAGTGTCATGTAAGGTGTATTCTGGGGATACAGAACTTAAAAGAAAAATTCCCTGTTTTACACTTTAGTTGGGGAACATGGATAGTGAATAAATTAATAAATGTCAGGTAATGGTATGTGTGAGAAATGACAATCTATCTATAGATATAGAAGACTATATCTATCTATCTATCTATCTATCCTCTATTTATCCACTGAAAGAATGAGTAAGCAACCTAATAGAAATGTTTGTCTATAGGATCAGGGATATAGCAGTGTCCCTATAACCACAGAGGAAATAACAAAGATTATGCTGTGAGCAGGAAGAAGTTTTCTTTGAAGGAGAAACAACAGTAAGGAGGTCAATGTTCCTGGAGCAGAATGCCCAAAGGCAGCAACCAATACACGAGGCTGAAAGACAATCACAGAACAGATATGATGGTATGTGTGACATGATAAGGGCTTTTTTATCCTTGCATATTAATAATGTACTTGACTACTCATCCAGCAATTAATAATAACAGAATTCAGATGATTTTAGATCCATGATTCCAGTCCATCTAGACATGATCTGTTTTACATACTTAAAAGATTTCTCTGAGTGCTTTGTGGAGAATAGTCAGAAGCTGGTTAGGAATAGAACCGTGGGAATTAAATAGGAGGCTCCAGTCATTAGTATCCGAGGAGGAAGAGAGAAGTGGTGGGATTGGAGATTTTTTCTGAAGATAGAGCAGGCAGGACTCGCTTTCCAATTTTACATGGATTGAAAAGAAAGTGAGGAATCAAGCCTATTTCCTTTAGACCTAGGAAACTGGAAGAATAGTCTGCTTTGGGGAATGTGGATAAATTAGGGAGAAATGTGTTGGGTGGGTGGCTGAACAAGATGTCTATTTGGATATATTATGTTTGAGATGCTCATTAGACATCCAGGTAAAGATGATAGAAAGTATCTAGATTGGAGATATAAGTCTGAGCATCCTAAATATCTATATGGAACTGATAGCCATATGACATAGAGTAATAACACGGGATTGCCATGAAGAGTGAACCTGGGAGAACTTCAACTTTTTTTTTTTTTTGGCTGCACCATGTGGCATGTGGAAGCTGACCAGGGAACCTGAGCCCCTTGCAGTGGAAGCATGGAGTCCTAATCACTGGACTGCTAGGGAATTCCCGAACTTTGACATTTAGAGATCTGGAAGAAGAGGACAATTCAGCACAAGAAAATGAGAATGAGTGGGCATTGATGTAAGAAAAGCAAGAGAATGTGGTGTTCTCATGATGTTTAAAGAAGGATGGAGTGAACAACTGGGGTAATCTCTACTGAGAGTTCAAGTACATTTAGACTGAAATTGATCATTGAATTTGGCAACATCTATCTAGCTTATTAGGTGACTGACAAAATTTTAGAGTGAGGAAAACCTGTGGTTTTCCTGACACTGTGTTAAATTTGTGACAAGTGTCCTCAAGGCAATTATGGTCTATTGAGAAAGATGGAGTCTGGTATGGTGAAGAATGTATAGCATCATGCAAAGCCACAAATAATAAGCATTGAGGTGGTCTGGTATATGTCAACAATTTGGGATTAAAGTCTCTGAAGGGGATTTTGATAGTAGAAAATATATCTATAGTTACTGTGTTATAAATTATATTTGTTTGGGTATATATAAGCCTCCAATTTGCAAATATAATTTTTGTTCATAAGAAAACAATTGCTTTCACTATTTCAATGAATTAATAAAATTATTCTATTAAATATCATGTGAATACTTAGTAATATCTACCTAATAGTATTTTCCCAAGCAATTCAAACTATAATTACAAACACAATATATATGATTTTCTCAAATACTAAAAATATCCAATGGTTCAACCTTACAATCAGAGAGGGAAAACTTTCCTGAACACTTAAGCAAGACCTGTATGTGTAATAAATCCAATTTAGAAATGTCACTGATAAGCTCTTGACTAATTTTTAAACATGTTAAAACAAATGAAACATACAGAAAGTGGCAAAATGGTTACAAATTTTACTAAATTTGTATAAAAACACAGTTTACACAAAAGCATATGTACTACATATGTGATACAAATACTAGGCTACTTAGAGCTAGAATGTATCAATATGGACATTTTTTGTTAATGTTACTGGAAAGTTTTATACCATTTTTTCTAACAAACCTCATTTTATTTGTCCTTTTCCAGTATCATTATGGTCTGATAACTTTTCACAAAATTTGTTTTTCTTTAGAAATCTGACATCTTCATGACTTGGCCAGGGAGAACCTTTCTTGAGCTAGCTCTTTGGTTCTTTCAGATATTGGTGACAATACTTTTGCTCTCTGGCATCAAGTTTTTCCTGCTTCTCTTGGTCTTTCCTGCTTCACTGCATTCAGGCAACTGTTCTCCTCTTTACATTTGGTGATTAATTGAATTAGAAACCAAAATCTAGGTGGAAAGAATTCTTGTCACATTGTTTTATATGAGCATTGATTGTAGGTGACAAGACTTATAGGTCACTTCAATAAAGTTACTAGTCTCCAATGTTCATTGCAGCATTATTTACAATAGCCAAGATATGGAAGCAACCTAAATGTCCACTGACAGATGAATGGATAAAGAATTTGTGGCACATATATACAATGGAATAATACCCAGTCTTAAAAAACAATGAAATAATGCAATTTTCAGCAACATGGATGGACCTAGAGATTATCATACTAAGCGAAGTAAGTCAGACAAGGGTAAATATCATATGGTATCAATTATATGTGGAATCTAAAAAAAAAAAAAAGATGATGCAAATGAACTTATTTCCAAAACAGAAACAGACTCACAGACATAAAAATCAAACTTACGATTACCAAAGGGGAAATGTTGGGGGGAGGGATAAACTAGGAATTTGGGAGTAACATATACACACTATTATATATAAAATAGATAAACAACAGGACCTACTGTATAGCACAGGGAACTGTATTCAATATTTTGTAATAACATACATAGGAAAAGAATCTGATATATATATATATATATATATATATATATATATATATATATATATATATAACTGAATCACTTTGTTGTACACCTGCAACAAACACTACATTGTAAATCAATTATACTTCAATAAAAAATTTAAAAATTAAAAAATAAAGGTGCTAGAAAAATATATTTTAAAAGTCATGTATTTGCTTTGATTTATGTGCTCATCTAATATTGATATAAAATGTTTTAAATCTATTTTCTCTTATTTGACTCCTCTTCTCTCTGTTATATATGACATCTTTTATACAGTTTAAATAGGCCACATTATATAAGATTAAACCAAATTATGCACATAAATGATAAGACTGTGTAGTCCCTATGTAACTTAAATAAACTGCACAACTAGCCTTTACTTCTATTTCCTTTCTTTGGTTATCAATTATTTTCATCAAATATCTTAGTGGACATCTTTCTCTAACCAGTAATTGACATCAGTGAGAAGAATTAGAATTGCTTATCTCTAAAAAGCTTTAAGCTCTTGTTCTAGAAACAATAACATCATGAAAACCTCTATGTTTTAGATTCAAATAGGAAAACTTCCATTCCATTCTTCTGACTGAATTGACGTCCACCCATTAGGACAGCAAAGAATTTGTGAATAAAATAACATTAAAATAATAAAAACAGCAAGAAATTTCTTTGAGATAGTTTTTTATTTTAAATAATGTTTCCAATTACCAAAAAGAAAAACCATATATATGGGTAAATATGGTTCAGTGGCTTACATCAAATCATAAATGAGCTAAATGGAAAAGAAAATTAACTTTGTACTGACATAAGACTACAGGGAAAGAAATTCAGTGTTTGTGAAATGCCTGTTATTTTTGGACCCTTCCATAACTTACACTTCACTTGTACTCAAGACATGTGAACACTGATCCAGCTTTGTGGCTTCTCAGTGATCTTGCCTCAGTGAGTGTGGCTATGTCATCAGCCTATACAGCTTGGAGAAAAGGCAGGGCAAAATAAGGCTTAGGAAGTAGCATCTTTGTAAAATATCAAGGAAAATCACTCACAATTGATACAATTGAGGACTGCAAATTTTCAATAATATAATGGAAACCCAAATCATACTTTAAAAATATTTGCAGACATCTAAATTAAACTGATGAATTTTCTATCTGGATTTTTTTTTAATTTACTAGAAATTAATTTTATGGAAAGTGTACAAAGAATCTGTCTTCATTTTTGACATCTGACTGTTAACAGATTTTAAGCCTTACCCCTCTCTCTTCCTCTTCTGTCCCATATGTGGACAAGTTAACCTCTTCTTGTGCCAGTGGGAGATTCAAGCCACTTAAGCCCCTGCCTGCACATTGGAAACCTCCCCTCAACTCCACAACCAAAGCACCATAAAACTACACACCAGTCTTCTTTCCTTGCTTTCTCAAGCCATGTTTGCACCTGCTTGGGAGACCCACCCTGCTTCCTTCAGAAATACTCATTATGTGAGCAACAAACATCTTCATAACCTCTTGCTATATGTGGTGTCATTAGTCTCAGCATCTGAACCAACTTTTAGGTGGAGGTACATTCTGTCTGTGATGGCCATAGAATTTGGGCTGTAATAAAAGAAAACCATTGGGGCTTCCCTGGTGGTGCAGTGGTTGAGAGTCTGCCTGCTGATGCAGGGGACACGGGTTTGTGCCCCGGTCTGGGAAGATCCCACATGCTGCAGAGCGGCTAGGCCCATGAGCCATGGCTGCTGAGCCTGCGTGTCCAGAGCCTGTGCTCTGCAACAGGAGAGGCCACAACAGTGGAGGCCCGTGTACTGCAAAAAAAAAAAAAAAAAAAGAAAGAAAAAAAAGAAAGAAAACCCTTGTACACTACCCAATGAAATTGCTTAATGGAAACCATAACACATACTGGGAATCTGCATTGAGAGACATTCTGTTATTACTATTCTTTTTATTAAGAATAGTTTAATAAGATCATGTGAAGACAAAACAAGAAATCAGAAATCCAAAACCTGGAAGAGAAGCCTCACCTGAACTTGACCATGCTGGCACACTGATTTCAGACTTCCAGCCTAGAGAAATATTCGTTCAAGCTGGTGGAGTAAAAGGACATGCTCTCACTCCCTCTTGCGAGAACACCAGAATCACAACTAACTGCTGAATAATCACTGACAGGAAGATGCTGGAACTCACCTAAAAAGATACCCCACATCCAAAGACAAAGGAGAAGCCACAATGAGACGGTAGGAGGGTGCAATCACAATAACATCAAATCCGATAACTGCTGGGTGGCTGACTCACAAACTGGAGAACACTTATACCAAAGAAGTCCACCCACTGGAGTGAACTCTGAGCCCCACATCAGGCTTCCCAACCTGGGGATCTGGCAACGAGAGGAGGAATTCATAGAGAATTAGACTTTGAAGGCTAGTAGGATTTGACTGCAGGACATCAACAGGACTGGGGTAAACAGAGACTCCACTGTTGGAGGGCACACACAAAGTAGTGTGTACATTGGGACCAAGGGGAAGGAGCAGTGACCCCATAGGAGACTGAACCAGACCTACCTGCTAGTGTTGGAGGGTCTCCTGCAGAGGTGGGTTGTGTGTCTCACCATGAGGACAAGGAGACTGGCAGCAGAAGTTCTGGGAAGTACTCCTTGGTGTGAACCCACCCAGAGTCCACCATTAGCCCCACCAAAGAGCCTGGAAAGGCTCCAGTGTTGGGTTGCCTCAGGCCAAACAACTAACAGGGAGGGAACCCAGACCCACCCATCAGCAAACAAGCAGATTAAAGTTTTACTGAGCTCTGCCCACCAAAGCAACAGCCAGCTCTACCCACCACTAGTCCCTCCAATCAGGAAATGTGCACAAGCCTCTTAGAGAGCCTCATCCACCAGAGGGCAGACAGCAGAAGCAAGAAGAACTACAATCTTGCAGCCTGTGGAACAAAAACCACATTTACAGAAAGATAGACGAGATGAAAAGGCAGAGGACTATGTACCAGATGAAGGAACAAGATAAAACTGCAGAAAAGCAACTAAATGAAGTGGAGATAGGCAACCTTCCAGAAAAAAGAATTCAGAATAATAATAGTGAAGATGATCCAGGACCTCGGAAAAAAATGGAGGCAAAGATCGAGAAGATGCAAGAAATGTTTAACAAAGATCTAGAAGAATTAAAGAACAAACAGAGATGAACAATACAATAACTGAAATGAAAAAAATACACTAAAAGGAATCAATAGCAGAAAAACTGAGGCAGAAGAACAGATAAGTGACCTGGAAGACACAATGGGGGAATTCACTGCTGTGGAACAGAATAAAGAGAAAAGAATGAAAAGAAATGAAGGCAGCCTAAGAGACTTCTGGGACAACATTAAATGCAACAACATTTGCATTATAAGGGTCCCAGAAGGAGAAGAGAGAGAGAAAGGACCCAAGAAAATATTTGAAGAGATTAGAGCTGACAACTTCCCTAACATGGGAAAGGAAATAACCACCCAAGTCCAGGAAGCACAGAGATTCCCAGGCAGGATAAAGCCAAGGAGAAACATGTGGAGACACATAGTAATCAAATTGGCAAAAATTAAAGATAAAGAAAAATTATTGAAAGCAGCAAGGGAAAAATGACAAATAACATAGAAGAGAACTCCCATAAGGTTAACAGCTGATTTCTCAGCAGAAACTCTACAAGCCAGAAGGGAGTGGCATGATATACTTAAAGTGATGAAAGGGAAAAACCTACAACCAAGATTACTCCACCTGGCAAAGATCTCATTCAGATCTGATGGAGAAATCAAAAGCTTTATAGACAAGCAAAAGCTAAGAGAATTCAGCACCACCAAACCAGCTCTACAACAAATGCCAAAGGAACTTCTCTAAGTGGGAAACACAAGAGAAGAAAAGAACCTACAAAAACAAACCTTCATGGAGGGTGAAATGATAGTGGTCACAGGGGAGGAGGACCAGGAGTGGTGGATCGGGCACATCGAAGGGCAACCCGAGAGGAAGGGTGTCTTTCCAGTGTCCTTTGTCCACATTCCGTCTGACTAGCAAAAAGCAGAACCTTCAGACTGTCTGCACCTGTCATGCAAGACTGCTGTGTCCACATGGCCCTGTGCTCACCGTGTATATAGCTGCTGTCACTGAGTGAGAGGCTCCCAGAGGAGCCACTGCAGGAGAGGAACATAGCGTGTGTTTTGAATAACCTGTGGTCTCTCCCTCCGACAGTACTAGGGTAGCCTTGGGACCCAGTGTGCCTTACTGGTTTGCCAAAGCTGTCCTTGACACCTAATACTTACATCTCTCTCTATGTTGTTTTCCAAGCCAACAAACTAAAATAAGAATATAGGAACTACTGATTTTCCAAATAGAAGTGATCGTCAGCAAACTTTGAAGGGCATAGAGTTACCTCTCTGATCCCAACAATATAGTATCCTCCATTTTGTTACTGAAAATGCACCATTAGCAAAGAGGTGGGTTCTGTTTTCCAGGTGAAATTTTGGCTCCATGACAGACCAGCCTGTAGTTATCTGTGTACACAGTATACAGCTACAAAAATCGACCTTGATATTTATTACAGGAAAGTGCTCAGTTAAATGTAAGTGTTATTCCTTCAGCAAAATATTCACTGACCCAAAACCTTCAGTGGCATTTTGCAGTGCCCACAGCCTCATGCAAGTTTAGACAAGTGGCTTTATACTGTCTTAAGAGGATGAGTACCCGCCCCTGAGATATTACCTCATTATGTGAAAATAACATATCCTTCATGACTATTTTCACAGAAGTTTAAGACATCTGATGAAGTTCAATTTTCAGGAACCAAGGACTGCCAGAAAATATTAGCCTCTACATTATGCATGCATTTAGAAGCTTACCTGAAATCTGACTTTTATAAAAGAATAGTATGGATAAGTTGAACTGTACATTTTTAAACTTGATTACCATTAAATGAGAAATTATAAGGTTGCAACAAAAAACAAAACAAAACAAGCCCAAAATAATTAAGAAAATGGTAATAGGAACATACATATCGATAATTACCTTAAATGTGAATGGATTAAATGTGCCAACCAAAGACACATACTTGCTGAATAGATATAAAAACAAGACCCATATATATGCTGCCTACAAGAGACTGCTTTAGACATAGGGACACATACAGACTGAAAGTGAGGGGATGGAAAAAGATATGCTATGCAAATGGAAATCAAAAGAAAGCTGGAGTAGCAATATTCATCTCAGATAAAATAAACTTTAAAATAAAGAATGCTACAAGAGATAAAGAAGGGCACTACATAATGATCAAGGGATCAATCCAGGAGAAAGATATAACAATTACAAATATATATGCACCCAACACAGGAGCACCTCAATAATAAGGCAACTGCTAACAACTATAAATGAGGAAATCGACAGTAACACAATAATAGTGGGGGACTGTAACACCATACTTAAAAAAAAAGGACAAATCATCCAAAAAGAAAATTAATAAGGAAACACAAGCTTAAAATGACACAATAGACCAGATAGATTTAATTGCTATTTATAGGACATTCCATCCAAAAACAGCAGATTACATTTTCTTCTCAAGTGTGCATGGAATATTCTCCAGGATAGATCACATCTTGGGTCACAAATAAAGCCTCAGTAAATTTAAGAAAATTAAAATCATATCAAGCATCTTTTCTGACCACAATGCTGTAAGATTAGAAATAAATTACAGGGGGAATAAAAACATAAAAAACACAAACACACAGAGGCTAGATAATATGTTACAAATAACCAAGAGGTCATTGAAGAAATCAAAGAGGAAATCAAATAATACCTAGAGACAAATGACAATGAAAACACGATGATCCAAAACTTATGAGATGCAGCAAAAGCAATTCTAAGAGGGAAGTTTTTAGCTATACAAGCCTATCTCAAGAAACAAGAAAAATCTCAAATAAACAATCTAACATTACACCTAAAGGAACTAGAGAAAGAAGAACAAACAAAACCCAAAGTTAGCAGAAGGAAAGAAATCATAAAGATCAGAGCAGAAATAAATGAAATAGAAACAAAGAAAACAATAACAAAGATCAATAAAACTAAAAGCTGGTTCTTTGAGAAGATAAACAAAATTGTTAAGCCATTAGCCAGACTCATCAAGAAAAAGAGGGAGAGGATTCAAATCAATAAAATTAGAAATGAAAAAGGAGAAATTACAACAGACACTGCAGAAACACAAAGAATACAAAACATCCTAAGAGACTACTACAAGCAACTCTATGCCAATAAATTGGACAACCTGGAAGAAATGGACAAATTCTTAGAAAGGTGTAACCTTCCAAGACTGAACCAGGAGGAAATGGAAAATATGAACAGACCAATCACAAGAAATGAAATTGAAACTGTAATTAAAACTCTTCCAACAAACAAAAGTCCAGGACCAGATTGCTTCACAGGTGAATTCTTTCAAACATTTAGAGAAGAGCTAATACCCATCCTTCTCAAACTCTTCCAAAAAATTCCAGAAGAAGGAACACTATCAAACTCATACTATGAGGTCACCATCACCCTGATACCAAAATGAGAAAAAGATACTACAAAAAAAAAGAAAATTACAGACCAATATCACTGATGACTATAGATGCAAAAATCCTCAACAAAATACTAGCAAACAGAATCCAACAACATATTACAAGGATCATGTACCATGATCAAGTGGGATTTACCCCAGGCATGCAAGGATACTTTAATATACTCAAATAAATCAATGTGATGCACCATATTAACAAATTGAAGAAGAAAAACCATATGATCATCTCAACAGATGCAGAAAAAGCTTTTGAAAAAATTCAACACCAATTTATGATAAAAACTTTCCAGAAAGTGGGCATAGAGGGAACCTACTTCAACATGATAAAGGCCATATATGACAAACCCACAGAAAACATCATTCTCAATGGTGAAAAACTGAAAGCATTCCCTCTAAGGTCAGGAACAAGATAAAGATGTCCACTCTCACCACTTTAAGTCAACATAGTTTTGGAAGTTCTAGACACGGCAATCAGAGAAGAAAAAGAAATAAAATGTATGCAAATTGGAAAAGCAGAAGTAAAACTGTTTGCAGATGACATGATACTATACATAGAGAATCCTAAAGATGCCACCTGAAAACTACTAGATCTAATCAATGAATTTGGTAAAGTTTCAGGATACAAAATTAATGCACAGAAATCTCTTGCATTCCTATACACTAATGATGAAAAATATGAAAGAGAAATTAAGGAAACCCTCCCATTTACCACTGCAACAAAAGACCTGTATGCAGAAAACTATAAGACACTTTGAAAGAAATTAAAGATGATACCAACAGCTGGAGAGATATACCATGTTCTTGGATTGGAAGAATCAATACTGTGAAAATGACTATACTATCCAAAGCAATCTACAGATTCAGTGCAATTCCTATCAAACTACCAATGGCATTTTTCACAGAACTAGAACAAAAAATCTTAAAGTTTGGATGGAGACACAAAAGATCCTGAATAGCCAAAGCAGTCTTGAGGGGAAAAAACAGAGCTAGAAGAATCAGACTCCCTGACTTCAGACTATAACATAAAGCTACAGTAATCAAGACAATATGGTGCTGGCACAAAAACAGAAATATAGATCAACTGAACAGGATAGAAAGCCCAGAGATAAACCCACATGCCTATGGTCAACTAATCTATGACAAAGGAGGCAAGGATATATAATGGAGAAAAGACAGTCTCTTCAATAAGTGGTGCTGGGAAAACTGGACAGCTCTATGTAAAAGAATGAAATTAGAACACTCCCTAACACCATACACAAAGATAAACTCAAAATGGATTACAGACCTAAATGTAAGACTGGACACTATAAAACTCTTAGAGGAAAACATAGGAAGAACACTCTTTGACATAAATCACAGCAACATCCTTTTTGATCCACCTCCTAGAGTAATGGAAATAAAACCAAAAATAAACAAACAGGACGTAATGAAACTTAAAAGCTTTTTTGCAAAGCAAAGGAAACTACAAACAAGACAAAAAGACAACCCTCACAATGGGAGAAAATATTTGCACATGAATCAACGGACAAAGGATTAATCTCCAAAATATACAAGCAGCTCATGCAGCTCAATATTAAAAAAAAAAAAAAAAAAACTCAATCCAAAAATGGGAAGAAGATCTAAATAGACTTTTCTCCAAAGAAGACATACAGATGGCCAGGAAGCACATGAAAAGCTGCTCAACATCACTAATTATTAGAGATATGCAAATAAAAACTACGATGCGGTATCACCTCACACCAGTTAGAATGACCATTATCAGAAGATCTACAAACAACAAATGCTGGAGAGGGTGTGGAGAAAAGGGAACATTCTTGCACTGTTGGTGGGAATGTAAATTGATACAGCCACTATGGAGAACAGTATGGAGGTTCCTTAAAAGACTAAAAATAGAATTACCGTATGATCCAGCAATCCCACTACTGGGCACATACCCAGAGAAAACAATAATTCAAAAAGACACAGGCAGCCCAATGTTCATTGAAGCACTATTTACAATAGCCAGGTCATGGAAACAACGTAAATGCCCATTGACAGTGAATGGGTAAAGAAGAAGTGGTACATATATACAATGGAATATTACTCAGCCAGAGAAAGGAACGAAATTGGGTCATTTGTAGAGACGTGGATGAATCTAGAGACTGTCAAACAAAGTGAAATAAGAAAGAAAGAGAAAAACAAGTATCATATATTAACGCATATATGTGGAACCTAGAAAAATGGTACAGATGAACTGGTTTGCAGGGCAGAAGTTGGGACACAGATGTAGAGAACAAATATATGGACACCATGAACGGAAAGCGGCGGTGGGTGTGGGTGGTGGTGTGATGAATTGGGAGATTGGGATTGACATGTATACACTGATGTGTATAAAATGGATGACTAATAAAGACCTGCTGTATAAAAAAATAAATAAAATAAAATTCAAAAAATAAGAATAAAATAGTTTAAAAATAAAGTAAGCTACAAAGATATATTGTACAACACAAGGAATATAGCCAACAGTTTATAATAACTATAAATGGAGTTTAATCAAAAAATTGTGAATTACTATATTGTATACCTATAACTTACATCATATTGTACAAGTATACATCAATTAAAAATAAATAAAATTTAAATTAAAAAAAATAAAATAAAATACAAGAATAGATTAATAATTATGCAGAGATAAGAAGGATCTTTGGCCAATTTAAAGCTAATCATCTATTTCAAAACTTCTTATAAATAATGAACATTTTATATTTGCTTACAGCTCTAATTGTTTTGTTGTTATGATAAGATATATCACAGTATATATTTTATGTTTATGAAATCCTTGCTCCTGTCTTGGTCTTTCCTAAAACATCGCTTACTGAGAAATATTGTTTGAAGATGCTTGGAAGACTTGAGTCTCCTGCAATATACTAACACATTAATCCTGTTTAGGTCTTGTTTCCATATACGGAATACAATTCTCTCCTTAGTTAGATGACTGTCTAGTGTTCCACAAATTATATTAAAATTCCAAATCTAAATGAAACACAAACTATGAGTATGGAAATCCAATCTCTTCTTTTGATAGATGAAGAGAGTGAAGCCAAATACACTAAGTTACCTGGCTGTCGCACACAGTAATTAGCAGCAGAGCTCAGGTTGACATCCAGTGTTCTCCAGGGCTATTTGTCTTCTGACTGGCCCTTCCTCTGCTTCATCCCCCAGTATGTCCCACCCTCAGCCTCCATGCCACTCAGGGAAGAGAAGACAGTAGGTAAACTATCTCATGTTGTTCTTACACATCTCAATACAGACACAGACACTGAAATCCCACGCAGTACATCTTTGAGGACAGATTGCATCTATTTTCTTTGATTGAAAATGTTAGGTAGCTGGGTATCACTGCCACATGCATCACTGGGTTTCTGAAAGCTGATTGTGACCATATAATAGAGCAAAGGCTACAAAAGTACTTCCCCTTCTAGAAGTAAGCCAAGTCCAGTTCAACCTTAAGTTTGAGCTATAACTTGATCTGAGCCATTTAACAAATGGCTGCTTGTGTGAAATACCAAATACAAAAGTCTCCAAGTCTTACAAATACTAATTTTTATTATGCCGTGTTCATTTTAATGGAAGCATAGTGCACTATAAGAAGCCTCTTTTTTCCTTAAAAAAACCCACAACTTCAATAAAAAATCAAAAGAGTTTTGATTAACTACCAACGACGTTAATATTTGTTAACAGCTAATCTTATTTATTTAGGCCTTAATAAAAAGAGACAATAGAAACAATAATAGAAAAGATAACATAACGTACCAAATGTGGTGCTAAACATTTCAAATCTATAATTCAATTTATTCTCCCTAATAAATGTACTCTCTATATGAAGAAACCAGTATTCTCCCAAATTTATAATTCAATAACTGAGTCCCAGAGAAATTACACACAGTTTGTGGTAGAACCTGGTTGTGGCATTAGGGAGGCTGGCTTTCAATCCCAGGCTCTACTATCCATGGATTCTCTCTCCCTTACATTAATATTAATATACTGCCAGTCGCGTTTACCATTTTTACTCCAGGATCTTGCATTGTGCTCAGCATATAATAGAGGTTCAGTGAATATTTGTTACAGGAAAGGATGAATGGACAGCTATGGTTGG
Organism: Mesoplodon mirus; assembly: GCF_964341445.2. Taxonomy (NCBI): domain Eukaryota; kingdom Metazoa; phylum Chordata; class Mammalia; order Artiodactyla; family Ziphiidae; genus Mesoplodon; species Mesoplodon mirus. The sequence continues at coordinate 72,781,317 of NC_138991.1, forward strand.
TTTTCCACCTGAACTAAACAACATTAATAAAAGAAAACTCGGGCTTCCCTGGTGACGCAGTGGTTGGGAGTCCACCTGCCGATGCAGGGGACATGGGTTCGTGCCCCAGTCCGGGAAGATCCCACATGCCACGGAGCAGCTGGGCCCGTGAGCCATGGCCGCTGAGCCTGAGCGTCTGGAGCCTGTGCTCCGCAACGGGAGAGGCCACAATAGTGAGAGGCCCGCGTACCACAAAAAAAAAAAAAAAAGAAAAGAAAAAAAAAAAGAAAAGAAACCTCACTTTACCTGCAGATATAACTCAGAGGAGTGCACAACTCTGGTGATAATTGTGTCCCTGAGAAAGACAATACAAGTATCTTGGATGCTGGAGTTCTTAGCAGCTCTGTAATATTATGTAATTCACCCTGAAACCAGTGGGAACTGAGCAACAAACCAGCACAGCTTGGCTGTAGAGAAGTTCATGTAGTTCCGGGACATTGCATTAAAAACACCTTCCATTTGATTGTTTTAGTAAGAATTCTATCAGTTTAACCACCTCCTGCCAGGTCCACACCACAGGATATTAAAAAGGCATTCTCCTTGGTTGAGCCCCACTATTGAAGCTGTTTTAACATGAGAATGCAATTAACTTATTCTGCTCCTGTGAAGAGATCAGGCTCCTGGGAGTTTAAACAAATTAATAAATTTGTTAATTAGGAAAGAGAATTCACCAGCTTCCTTTGTATATTTTTATTCAGCACAACACACGCATAAAGCTGTCTTGTTATTTTTGTCAACTGGCTGATGGGAAAGCGAAGAATGGTCACCAGCTGTTATCCATTGCCAGTTGGGATGAGAGGCAACAGTCCTTAGCGTGAGGTTTTTAGGTTCCACACAGGGAAACTTAACTTTTCCACGGGGCATTTTTGGAAGCTCTGGCTAGGGAGGGAAAGTGCCTTTTTTTTTCCCCAGAGGTATCACATGAGAAGTATTTCATTACAACAAGTATCTGCTTTTTTCATCCTCTTTACACATCAGTAGTTTTCAAGTGATGCACAGAGACAAAATGGAATCCTGCAGGGAGCTTTAAAAAATCCCAAGGTCTGGTCCATACCCCAGACCAATTAAATCAGAAGCTCTAGGAGTGGAACCCAGTCATCAGTATTTTTTAAATATCCCCTGGTGATTCAAAACTAAACTGTAGGGCTTCCCTTTTGGTGCAGTGGTTGAGAGTCCGCCTGCCAATGCAGGGGACATGGGTTCGTGCCCCGGTCTGGGAAGTTCCCACATGCTGCGGAGTGGCTAGGCCTGTGATCCATGGCCATTGAGCCTGCACGTCCAGAGCCTGTGCTCCACAACGGGAGAGGCCACAACAGTGAAAGGACCACATACAAAAAAAAAAAAAAAAAAACTAAACTGTAAACTAAGGGAAGCTGCTTAAGGGGAAGTTGCCCCAAACCAACTTTGGTGATGGAAGATTGTGATAAAGAAAATTTCCAGAGTCTTGTGCTGGAGTGAAGGGACTTGCCCACCACCTGACACTAAACCTTGGGGCCGTGAGAGCTTGCCAGCTTGCAGAAGAAATAACAAGAGCAATCATGTGTTTAAAAAGAGCTGATCAAAAACTCCCAAAAAAAGAGAGTGGATATATGTATACGTATAACTGATTCACTTTGCTGTACACCTGAAACTAACACAACATTGTTACTCAACTATACTCCAATAAAAATTTAAAAAATAAAATAAAATAAAAAGAGCTGATCATGATTAGCACAAAAGCATACTGGGAGAAAACGGTTTGAGGTCCCTATAAATAATTTGGGCTTACACTGATGGATTTGTTGAGTCAGTGCTGCTTTTAAAACACAATGGAGGGACTTTCCTGGCCATCCAGTGGTTAAGACCCCATACTCCCAATGCAGAGGGAATGGGCTTGATGCTTCATCGGGGAATTAAGATCCTGCATGCCACATGACACAGTCAAACACACACACACACACACACAATGGATATATATACATTCTTTTTCATATTCTTTTACGTTATTGTTATCATAGGATATTTAATATAGTTTCCTGTGCTATACAGTAGGACCTTGTTGTTTATCCATTCTATATACAAGAGTTTGCATCTGCTAAGCCCAAACTCCCACTCCTAACCATAAAGGAAAAGAAAATGAAAAAGAATGTATATATATGTATAATTGGGTCACTTTGCTGCTCAGCAGTGGCTAACACAACATTGTAATTCAACAATACTTCAATAAAATTTTTTTAAAACACACAATAGATAATCTCTAGGTCCATCCATGTTGCTGCAAATGGCATTATTTCCTTCTTTTTATGGCTGAGTAGTATTCCATTGTATATATGTACCATAACTTTATTTATTGTTCTGTTGATGGATTAGGTTGTTTCTGTGTCCTGGCTATTGTAAATAGTGCTGCTGTGAACACTGGGGTGCGTGTATCTTTTCAAATTAGAGTTTTCTCTGGACATTTGCCCAGGAGTGGGATTGCTGAATCATATGGTAATTCTTTTCTTAGTTTTTTTCAGGAAACTCCATACTGTTTTTCATAGTGGATACACCAATTTAGATTCTCAACAACAGTTTAGGAGGGTTCCCTTTTCTCCATACCCCCTCTACCATTTGTTATTTGTAGACTTTTTAATGATGGCCATTCTAACTGGTGTGAGGTGGTACCTTATTGTAGATTTGATTTGCATTTCTCTAATAATTAGTGATGTTGAGCATCTTTTCATGTGCCTGTTGGTCATTTGTATGTCTTCTTTGGAGATATGTCTATTTTAGACCTGGAGATTACCTTATCTTACTTTCTGAAGTAAGTCAGAAAGAGAAAGACATATACCATATGATATCACTTATATGCAGATCTAAAATGTTATACAAATGAATTTATGTACAGAAACAGACTCACAGATATAGAGAACAGACTTGCGGTTAACAAGGGGGAGGGGAATGATGGATTGGGAGCTTGGGACTAGGGAATGCAAACAATCATACATAGAATGGGTAAACAACAAGGTCCTACTGTATAGCACAGGGAACTATATTCAATATCCTGTGATAAACCATATTGGAAAAGAATAGGAAAAGAAAAATATATATATATATATATAGTTATATATATATAACTGAATCACTTTGCTGAACAGTAGAAATTAATACAACATTATAAATCAACTATACTTCTATAAAATAAGTTTTAAAAAATCACACTGGACTTGGGTTTTAGCAAGCATCTAGTACCAAGCTCCACTGCGACCAATAAATCTTGAACTTACAGAGTAATTACAAACTAATTACACATCTTTTCCTGTGAAATTCTGTGACTTTTTGCCTTTGTCAACCCCAAACTTGAAGGTTGTGAAGGGTCTAGGAAACAGCCTTCACAGGTGCAATTCTTCTTCTTATAAAACTATATATGAGTAAAATTTCAATGTTTCAATTGTCTCTGTTTCTTTTTAAGGTCCTCCCCTTATCCCACATTTTTACAATTTTTATTTTGAGATTTTAGCTTTTTATTGTGACAGAATATACAAAACAAAAATATTGCCATTTTAACCATTTTTAATTAACACTTTAGTGGTATTAAGTACAGTCACATAGTTGTACAACCATCACTGCTCTCCATCTCCAGAACTTTTCACCATCCTAAACTAAAGCTCTATTCTTATTAAATAATAACTCCTCATTACCTACTCTTCCCAGCTCCTGTTTCTATTTTCTATTTCTATAAATTTCACTATTCTAGGTACCTCATATAAGTGGAACCATATAATACCTGTACTACAGGGATCCTGTATAACCTTCACTCAGTTTCCACCAAAGGTAACATTTTGCTTTATTTTAGTATAATATCACAACCGGGAAATTAATATTAATACAAACCATTGATTTTATTCTTATTTTACCATCTTACTTACACCGTTCTGTGTGTGTGTGTGTGTGTATGTGAGCATATGTATATTTAGTTCCATGACAATTTTATCACATGTGTAGACTGGTGTTACAATCACCAGAGTTCCAACATAAGGATCCCTCATACTACACTTTCATAGCCATGGCCACCTCCTGACCTCTCCTTCTCACTAACCTCTGAAATCCATTACTATATGTTCCAATCTCTATAATTTTGTTATTTCAAGAATGTTTTGTGAACGGAATCACAGAATGTGTAACAGTTTGGGACTGACTTTTTTTACTCAGCATAATTCCATGGCAACCCATCCAAGTTATTGTGTGGATTAGGAGTTTAATCATTTTTATTCTTGAGTAGTATTCCATGGTATGAATATACCACAATTTGTTTAACCATTCACATGTTGAAGAGCATTTGAGTTGTTTCAGTTTTCAGCTATTAAAAATAAAACTGCTGTGAACATTTAGGTACAGGTATTTGGAAGAATATAAGTTTTCATTTCCTGGAATAAAAGTCCAAGAGTGAAATTGCTGTGTTGTATAATAAATGCATATTTAGATTTGTTAGAAAATGACATACATTTTCAAGCATAGCTTTATCATTTTGCATACTCACCAGCAATCTGTGTGTGATCCAGTTTCTCTTCATCCTTGCCAGCATTTGGTTTTATACTATTTTCAATATTTTATCTGGATAATGATGTTCAACATCTTCTTTTGTGCTTATTTGCCATCTGTGTATTCTTTTGGTGAAATGTCTGTCCTGTCTTTTGACAATTTTCTTATTGTATTTTTTGCTTTTGTTTTTACTTTTGAGTTTTGAGAGTTCTTTTTGTGTTCTAGATGCAAGTCTTTTGCCAGATATTTGATTTGCAAACATCTTCTCCAAGTCTGTTATTTGTCTTTTTATTGTCTTAACATGAAAGTGTTAAATTTAATGAGGACCAGTTTATCTTTTTTTTTTCCTTTTATTGATGGTAATTTTGGTGTTCAGTCTTAGAATTGTTTGCCTAGCATTAGGTCCTAAAGACATTTTTCTAAATGTTTCATAATTTTACAAGTTAAAATTAAGTCTATGGTCCATTTTGAGTTAATATTTATAGAATTTAACAGATTTAACTTGAGGTCCATTTTGTTTACTTGTGGATATCCAACTCCTCCAGACCACTTATTGAAAAGGTATCCTTGGGACGTTTGGTTTCCATACTAACATTTAAAAGACTTGGAAGTTGTCACTCCCATGCTTACAACAGGAAAAAAAAAAAAAACCTGAATAAACTGAAAAACAAAAACTTTTTACATTCTTCAGAGAATTGAGATCATAGGTCAACAAGCTACTGCAAAAATTGGATAGGGAGACAGCTACAGAGAACTACAGTTTACCAGGACCAGAAGCCCAGGAGCAGAAACTCACTGCTGGAGCCAGTACCCATAGAAACAATTAAACTGCAATTGATGGATCACTAGAGGTTTAGTGTGGACTAGGTTCAGAGATAAAAACTCCCTGTGGGGGCGCAATCTTAGGAAAGCTTTCCACAGTTTCATGAGTTTTTACCTCCAGGAGCCCCAGCAAGTTCTCACTGTAAAGATATGAGAGAAATCTTCTACTTCCAACGGCGGAAGGGAACAAAAAACAAAAAGCTAAGAAACTCTGCTGAAAGTCACAGTGCAGGGACTCTGGCCCAGTTTAAAAAAAAAAAAGTGGAGAGTTAATCATAAATTATAGGATGCTTCCCCTTGCAACATCTTACTAGAATATCCACAGGGCTCCAGAATATGTGATACAAACATTGATAGAATTGCAAGGAGAAATAGGCAAATCCACTGTGACAGCTAGAGACTTCAACACATCTGTATCTGTATTTGGCTGATCATACAGGCACAGTTTCAGTAAGGATATAGTTGAAATTAAGAGCAACATCAATCAACTCAATCTAATTGGCATCTATAGAATACTTTATCCAACAAAGGCAGAATACATATTCTTCTTAAGCTCACATGGGACATTCACCAAGCTAGAGCACATTCTGGATCATAAAACACATTTTAACAAATTTAAAAGAATGAAAGTCATACAAAATAAGCTCTCAGCCTACATTGAAATTAAACTAGAAATTAATAATAGAAAGATAGCCAAAAAATCATAAAGCATTGGGAGACTAAACACACCCTTCTAAATAACATGTAGGTCTAAGAAGAAATATCAAGAGAAATATTTTAATAGTTTTAAGTAATTTAAAATAAAAATACAACATGGGCCAGCAAGTTATCATGCAACCTGAACTGCCCATCATGTACCTGGCATTATCTGACAACAGAGCCATAAGTTGTGCATGCACAGCAACACTCCATCATCAAATGGAAGTGGTGTATAAAAGATCAGCTCCAGCACACCCTGAAGACACAAACAAAATACATAAAGAAGTACCTAACTGCCCATGGTTTCCTACTTTTTTTACACGACCTTCTCTCTCCCAGTTTGCACCTTTGACCAGCTGACAGAAGAAAATAAAATTCTGGTCTGGTTTAAAGGTGATTCTGCATAATATGCAGGTACCACTGGAAAATGGACAACTGTGCACTACAGCCCCTTTTTGAGATATCCCTGAAGGACAGTTGTAAAGGGAAATCCTGAAAGTAGGCAGAACTTCGAGCACTGCACATAGCTTTTTATTTTCCTTGGGCATAGAAATGGAGCTGTGCAGTTATCTATTGATTCATGGTCTGTGACCAATGGTTTGGTTGGATGGTTAAGGACCTCTAATAAAAATGACTAGAAATTGATGACAAGAGATTCTGAGGAACAGGCACGTAGATAGAACTCTCTAATTGAGCAAAACATGTGAAGATCTTTGTGTCCCATGTCAATGCCCACTAAAAGGAGACCTCAACAGAGGAGGATTTTAATAATCAAGTGGATAGAATGACCCATTCTGTGGATATCAGTCAACCTCTTTCCTCAGCCATTCTTGCCATTACTCATGAGCAATGTATCCACAGTGACAGGGATGGAGATTGTACATGGGCTCAGGAACAAGGATTTCCACTCATCAAGGCCACCTTGGCTATAGACTCTGCTGAGTGTCCAATCTGCCAATAGCAAAACAGAGTACTGAGTCCCTGATATGCCACCATCATCTTTGGTTGATCAACCAGCTACCTGGGTGGCATGGAAGGGGAAGTGCTTTGTTCTTAGTGGAATAGACAGTTATTCTGGATAGAGTATAACCTTCCCTGCATGCAGTGCTTCTGCCAAACCTACCATCTGTGGACTTACAGAATGCTTTATCCACCATCATGGTATTACATACAACATTGTTTCTGATAAAGGAACACACTTCACTGAAAAAGGAGCATGACAATGGATTAATGCAGATGGAATTCACTGGTCTTACCATGTTCTCCATCATCATGAAACAGCTGGCTTGATAGAATGCTGAAATGGCCTTTTGAAAACTGTTACAGCACCAGTTATGTGGCAATAGTTTGCATTGATGTGGCAAGTTTTTCTAGGAGGCTGTGTATGCTCTGAATTAGCATCCAATATATGGTGCTCTTTCTCTAATAGCAAGAATTTATGGGTCCAGGAATAAAGGGGTAGAAATGGGACTGGCACCACTCACTATTATACCTAGTGACCCACTACCAAAATTTTGCTTCCTGTTTCTTCACCCCTGTGTTCTAGTGGCCTAGAGATCATAGTTCCAAGGGGTATAATGCTTCTACCAAGAAACACAATAATGATCCCTACGAACTTAAGTTAAGACTGCTGTTCATCCACTTTGGGCTCCACTTGCCTTTGAATCAATAGGGAAAGAAGGGAATTCTCTGTTGACTGGGGTGATTAATCTTGAGTACGAAGTGGACATTTGACTAATGCTCCCCAATGGAGGTAAGGAAGATTATGTCTGGAATATAGGACTTTAAGGTGCTTCTTATATTACCATGCCCTGTGATTAAGGCTAACCCTAATCCTAATCAACAACACCTTAATCCAGGCAGAACTACTAATGGCTCAGACCCTTCAGGAATGAAGGTTTCGATCCCCCACCAACTAAAGAATCAGGGCCAGCTGAAGTGCCTCCTGAGGGCAAAGAGAATATAAAATGAGTAGTAGAATGTAGTTATAAATATATCTACAACCACATGACCAGCTACAGAAATGTGAATTGTCATGGCTTTTCATTTTCATGACTCTTTTCTCTTATTTCTTATGAATGTGCGTGTGAAAATATATATATATGGATGAATTTCACATTTATTCTCTAAGCTTGTGGAAAAGAAACCCTCATTGTACTCTACATCCATAAAATAAAATAGGCACTCATCTACCAAATACTTGTTGAATTAAATGAGTATATTTCTGTATGTATAAAATACTGTACTAAATAATATCTTCCAAGACCATTAACTTTATGGTTCTTATTTGAAGAATTAAGTAGATCATACCTGATAGTCTCTTTTTTAATAAGAATAACTCAGAGTTATTCTTCTGAAAGTTTATATTTGACATCCGAAGTAGACAACTTCTGCCCAAGAAAATCTCTGGCCTTTCCTCCCCTTTTAAAACAAGTATATCATTTTTTTCCCATTCATCATGGAAAAATAATTTATTTAGTTAAATAAGCTCTGGGTAAACTATTCCACAATGCAGACTATTTAGGAATTTGAATCTTGTCTTTTTATATGTCCTAGAATTGAGATTTGCTTTATCTACCAGCAACTTATATGTAATGATGATAATTTTGCTTCTAAGTCCAGATTAAGTGTTCTCCTAGGAGAAAAGAGCTTGCTTCTTAGCATCAGGTAATCTTCAGCACACACTAAAGTGTACAAGGATAGAGAGGATGACATCTAAGAAAAATAAGAAACTGGCCCCCTCTGTGGAATCCAATTTGAATCTGGAACATCTTCAATCCTGTTCTCACAGTGAGCCACATATAAGTATATGAAAACCAAATTGTTATACTCACACTAATTACACCCTTCTCAAGAATCCAAACTGTTTATTTAGAATACCCTTTAGAAATTTCTAATAATATGCCAATCAGTTGTCCTCTCATCTTCACCTTTGAGGTATTTTAAAGGAGATTATCTCTTGTGAAACATGCTGTTGTTCATGCATGAAAATATTTTGTATAAATACATGGCTAGAGTTCATTCAAATGAGAGATGAAAAAAACCCATTTGCATGCAATTCTGAACACTGGGAGCAAAATGTCCCTCAGTGTTCAAGATCCAAAGGGATCATTCTCTTCCTTGTTCTTCACCTTTTGGATATGGAACCCATGAAAGAGCATGATGTGTCTTCGTTTTTAAATGAGCATATC